>NC_136487.1:110570612-110675612 GCF_053919585.1 Euprymna scolopes | reverse complement strand
TTTTCTATTCTTACCCACTCAAAATGCCGCTCCTGATATGGGCCGCTTGTAAAATAGGGACACATTTATCTGATTCCGATACCCCCAAAAGTTCCGATTTTTTACAAACGTTTCTGTAAAAAAATCAAATTTTTTGTTAGCTTTTATTTATTTTTATTTATTTTTACTATTTTCTATTTTTAACTTTTCAAAATGCCGCCCCCTGACATGTGCCGGTCGTACAATAAGGATGAATATTTTCGATTCCAATGCCCCCAAAAGTTCCGATTTAAAAAAATTTTTGGAGTATAAAATTTAAGATATTTTGTTAACTTTTATTTATTTTGATTTATTTTTACTATTTTTTTGTTTACCCCTTCAAAATACCGCTCCCCCTGACAGGGGCCGCTCGTAAAATATGGACATATTTTTATCTGATTCCGATACCTCAAAATATTCCGGTGTTTTACAACCTTTTCGGTAAAAAAATCCGATTACTATGTTAGTTTTTATTCATTTTTTATATTTTCTAATTCTAAAATGCCGTCCCTGACGTGTGCCACTTATAAAATAGGGACACATTTTTCTGATTACGATATCTCTAAAAGTACCAATGTTTTACAACCTCTTTGGCATGAAATTTCAGAATTTTTGTTAACTTTCATTTATTTTTATTTTTTTTACTCTCTCAAAATGCCGCCCCCTGGAATGTGCCGCCCGGGGCGGACCGCTGCCGCCCGCCCTTGCTAAGCCACAGCTCCATACTATGAATGACAGTAGCGTCTGATAAAAATCATGGGGTGTGTAAATATGTCGCAAGAATAATTGTGTATCTGTGTTCTAAAACATGAACCGTGTTATGATGTGTTTTTTTTATATTAAATTGTTAGATGAAAGTACAGAATAGTTGTAAGAATCCCTGTACGTTTTCTGCATAAGTGCCTTCAAAGTAACTAAAACGGTCATATTTTAGTAATAGTATAAGTTCATCGGAGCACATTCAATGTTCTCAACGAATGTTTTGTACTGGAATGGCATCCTTGAATATCCGGAGCAATTAAACGCAATCCCCATCTGGTTCTCTGGTTCAAATAAGGTCTTCTCTGGCATGGTTTTATTATATAGTAAACGTTCTCAATATATGCTGAGAAAAATTAGCTTTATCACTTAAATTTTGTACTTTAGTGATAAGACAAGTATTGGTTTTCTATACATTTTGGAATCCTCCTTATGCGAATTAATTGGAATTTTACTATTAGTGGATTAAATGGCGGGAATTTCCATGAAGCATCTGATATTGATGTTAAGAATTTAGTATGAAGATGTTGAACCGACATTATTTAAGATACCATGAAGAATCATAGGATAGCATTGCTAAAATTGGATATGAAGGAATTACTTCAGCGTTTACCAGTTGATTTTCATGAAGTAGATCATATAATTAATTTAAGATACAAATAAATGTCTTAACTATAACTAAATATAATTTAGACAAAATATATCTCATACAAACTTTATCAAACTCAAAACAAATTAAAGCTTTTTGCTGGAGTGAAAATTATTTTGTTTGTATTTATGTGTAGAATTGTTTGCATTCATGTGTAGAATTTTTGGTATTTATGTGTAGAATTGTTTGTATTTATGTGTAGAATCATTTGTATTCATGTGTGGAAATGTTTGTCTTCATTTGTGGAATTGTTTGCATTTATGTATAGAATTGTTTGTATTCATGTGTGGCATTGTTTGTATTCATTTGTAGAATTGTTTGTATTCATGTGTGGAATTGTTTGTATTTATGTGTGGAATTGTTTGTATTCATTTGTAGAATTGTTTGTATTCATGTGTGGAATTGATTGTATTCATGTGTGGAATTGTTTGTATTTATGTGTGGAATTGTTTGTATTTATGTATAGAATTGTTTGTATTCATGTATAGAATTGTTTGTATTTATGTATAGAATTGTTTGTATTCATGTGTGGAATTGTTTGTATTTATGTATAGAATTGTTTGTATTCATGTGTGGAATTGTTTGTATTTATGTATAGAATTGTTTGTATTCATGTATAGAATTGTTTGTATTCATGTATAGAATTGTTTGTATTTATGTATATAATTGTTTGTATTCATGTGTGGAATTGTTTGTATTCATGTGTGGAATTGTTTGTATTTATGTGTAGAATTGTTTGTAATCATGTGTGGAATTGTTTGTATTTATGTGTAGAATTGTTTGTATTTATGTGTGGAATTGTTTGTATTTATGTGTGGAATTGTTTGTATTTATGTGTGGAATTGTTTGTATTTATGTGTAGAATTGCTAGTATTCATGTGAAGAATTGTTTGTATTCATGTGTAGAATTGTTTGTATTTATGTATAGAATTGCTTGTATTCATGTATAGAATTGTTTGTATTTACGTGTGGAATTGTTTGTATTAATGTGTGGAATTGTTTGTATTTATGTGTGGCATTTTTTGATTTATGTATAGAATTGTTTGTATTCATGTATAGAATTGTTTGTATTAATGTGTGGAATTGTTTGTATTCATGCGTGGAATTGTTTGTATTGATGTGTGGAATTGTTTGTATTTATGTGTGGAATTGTTTGTATTCATGTGTGGAATAGGTTGTATTCATGTGTGGAATAGGTTGTATTCATGTGTGGAATTGTTTGTATTTATGTGTGGAATTGTTTGTATTTATGTATAGAATTGTTTGTATTCATGTATAGAATTGTTTGCATTCATGTGTGGAATTGTTTGTATTCATGTGTGGAATTGTTTGTATTCATGTGTTGAATTGTTTGTATTCATGTGTAAAATTGTTTGTATTTATATATCGAATTGTTTGTATTAATGTGTAGAATTGTTTGTATTCATGTATAGAATTGTTTGTGTTTATGTATAGAATTGTTTGTATTCATGTGTGGAATTGTTTGTATTAATGTGTAAAACTGTTTGTATTTATGTATAGAATTGTTTGTATTCATGTGTGGGATTGTTTGTATTCATGTGTAGAATTGTTTGTATTTATGTATAGAATTGTTTGTATTCATGTGTGGAATTGTTTGTATTCATGTGTAGAATTGTTTGTATTTATGTATAGAATTGTTTGTATTCATGTCTGGGATTGTTTGTATTTATATATAGAATTGTTTGTATTCATGTATAGAATTGTTTGTATTCATGTACAGAATTGTTTGTATTCATGTACAGAATTGTTTGTATTTATGTATAGAATTGTTTGTATTCATGTGTGGAATTGCTTGTATTTATGTATAGAATTGTTTGTATTCATGTATAGAATTGTTTGTATTCACGTGTAGAATTGTTTGTATTTATGTATAGAATTGTTTGTATTCATGTGTGGAATTGTTTGTATTTATGTATAGAATTGTTTGTATTAATGTGTGGAATTGTTTGTATTCATGTGTGGAATTGTTTGTATTTATGTGTGGAATTGTTTGTATTTATGTGTGGAATTGTTTGTATTCATGTGTGGAATTGTTTGTATTTATGTATAGAATTGTTTGTATTCATGTGTAGAATTGTTTGTATTCATGTGTGGAATTGTTTGTATTTATGTATAGAATTGTTTGTATTTATGTGTGGAATTGTTTGTATTTATATGTCGAATGGTTTGTATTCATGTGTGGAATTGTTTGTATTTATGTTTGGAATTGTTTTTATTTATGTGTGGAATTGCTTGTATTCATGTGTTAAATTTTTTGTACTTATCTATAGAATTGTTTGTATTTATGTGCGGGAATGGTTTTTATTCATGTGTAGAATTGTTTGTATTTATGTATAGAATTGTTTGTATTTATGTATAGAATTGTTTGTATTCATGTGTAGAATTGTTTGTATTTATGTGTAGAATTGTTTGCATTCAGGTGTTGAATTGTTTGTATTCATGTGTGGAACTGTTTGTATTCATGTATAGAATTGTTTGTATTAATGTGTGGAATTGTTTGTATTAATGTGTAGAATTGTTTGTATTTATGTATAGAATTGTTTGTATTCATGTGTGGAATTGTTTGTATTCATGTGTGGAATTGTTTGTAATTATGTGTGGAATTTATTGTATTTATGTGTGAAATTGTTCGTATTTATCTATAGAATTGTTTGTATTTATCTATAGAACAGTTTGTATTAATGTATAGAATTGTTTGTATTCATGTGTGGAATTGTTAGTATTAATGTGTAGAATTGTTTGTAATCATGTGTGGAATTGTTTGTATTTATGTGTGTAATCGTTTGTATTTATCTATAGAATTGTTTGCATTTATGTATAGAATTGTTTGTATTTATGTATAGAGTTGTTTGTATTCATGTGTGGAATAGTTTGTATTCATCTGTTGAATTGTTTGTATTCATGTTTGGAATTGTTTGTGTTCATGTGTGGGATTGTTTGTATTTATGTATAGAATTGTTTGTATTCATGTATAGAATTGTTTGTATTCATGTATAGAGTTGTTTGTATTCATGTGTGGGATTGTTTGTATTTATGTATGGAATTGTTTGTATTCATGTGTGGAATTGTTTGTATTTATGTATAGAATTGTTTGTATTCATGTGTGGAATTGTTTGTATTTATGTATAGAATTGTTTGTATTCATGTATAGAATTGTTTGTATTCATGTGTGGAATTGTTTGTATTTATGTGTGGAATTGTTTGTATTCATGTGTGGAATTGTTTGTATTCATGTGTGGAATTGTTTGTATTTATGTGTAGAATTGTTTGTAATCATGTGTGGAATTGTTTGTGTTCATGTGTAGAATTGTTTGTATTTATGTGTGGAATTGTTTGTATTTATGTGTGGAATTGTTTGTATTTATGTGTAGAATTGCTAGTATTCATGTGAAGAATTGTTTGTATTCATGTGTAGAATTGTTTGTATTTATGTATAGAATTGCTTGTATTCATGTATAGAATTGTTTGTATTTACGTGTGGAATTGTTTGTATTTACGTGTGGAATTGTTTGTATTTATGTGTGGAATTGTTTGTATTTATGTGTGGAATTTTTTGATTTATGTATAGAATTGTTTGTATTCATGTATAGAATTGTTTGTATTAATGTGTGGAATTGTTTGTATTCATGCGTGGAATTGTTTGTATTGATGTGTGGAATTGTTTGTATTTATGTGTGGAATTGTTTGTATTCATGTGTGGAATAGTTAGTATTCATGTGTGGAATTGTTTGTATTTATATGTGGAATTGTTTGTATTTATGTGTGGAATTGTTTGTATTTATGTATAGAATTGTTTGTATTCATGTATAGAATTGTTTGCATTCATGTGTGGAATTGTTTGTATTCATGTGTGGAATTGTTTGTATTCATGTGTGGAATTGTTTGTATTCATGTGTAAAATTGTTTGTATTTATATATCGAATTGTTTGTATTAATGTGTGGAATTGTTTGTATTCATGTATAGAATTGTTTGTGTGTATGTATAGAATTGTTTGTATTCATGTGTGGAATTGTTTGTATTCATGTGTAAAACTGTTTGTATTTATATATAGAATTGTTTGTATTAATGTGTGGAATTGTTTGTATTCATGTGTAGAATTGTTTGTATTTATCTATAGAATTGTTTGTATTCATGTGTGGGATTGTTTGTATTTATATATAGAATTGTTTGTATTCATGTATAGAATTGTTTGTATTCATGTACAGAATTGTTTGTATTTATGTATAGAATTGTTTGTATTCATGTGTGGAACTGCTTGTATTTATGTATAGAATTGTTTGTATTCACGTGTAGAATTGTTTGTATTTATGTATAGAATGTTTTGTATTTATGTATAGAATTGTTTGTATTTATGTGTGGAATTGTTTGTATTTATGTATAGAATTGTTTGTATTCATGTGTGGAATTGTTTGTATTCATGTGTTGAATTGTTTGTATTTATGTGTCGGATTGTTTGTATTTATGTGTGGAATTGTTTGTATTCATGTGTGGAATTGTTTGTATTTATGTATAGAATTGTTTGTATTCATGTGTAGAATTGTTTGTATTCATGTGTGGAATTGTTTGTATTTATGTATAGAATTGTTTGTATTTATGTGTGGAATTGTTTGTATTTATATGTCGAATGGTTTATACTCATGTGTGGAATTGTTTGTATTTATGTTTGGAATTGTTTTTATTTATGTGTGGAATTGCTTGTATTCATGTGTTAAATTGTTTTTACTTATCTATAGAATTGTTTGTATTTATGTGCGGGAATGGTTTTTATTCATGTGTAGAATTGTTTGTATTTATGTATAGAATTGTTTGTATTTATGTATAGAATTGTTTTTATACATGTGTAGAATTGTTTGTAATCATGTGTGGAATTGTTTGTATTTATGTGTAGAATTGTTTGTATTTATGTGTGGAATTGTTTGTATTTATGTGTGGAATTGTTTGTATTTATGTGTGGAATTGTTTGTATTTATGTGTAGAATTGCTAGTATTCATGTGAAGAATTGTTTGTATTCATGTGTAGAATTGTTTGTATTTATGTATAGAATTGCTTGTATTCATGTATAGAATTGTTTGTATTTACGTGTGGAATTGTTTGTATTAATGTGTGGAATTGTTTGTATTCATGCGTGGAATTGTTTGTATTGATGTGTGGAATTGTTTGTATTTATGTGCGGGAATGGTTTTTATTCATGTGTAGAATTGTTTGTATTTATTTATAGAATTGTTTGTATTTATGTATAGAATTGTTTGTATACATGTGTAGAATTGTTTGTATTTATGTGTAGAATTGTTTGCATTCAGGTGTGGAATTGTTTGTATTCATGTGTGGAACTGTTTGTATTCATGTATAGAATTGTTTGTATTAATGTGTGGAATTGTTTGTATTAATGTGAAGAATTGTTTGTATTTATGTATAGAATTGTTTGTATTCATGTGTGGAATTGTTTGTATTCATGTGTGGAATGCCTTGTAATTATGTGTGGAATTTTTTGTATTTATGTGTGAAATTGTTCGTATTTATCTATAGAATTGTTTGTATTTATGTATAGAATAGTTTGTATTAATGTATAGAATTGTTTGTATTCATGTGTGGAATTGTTAGTATTAATGTGTAGAATTGTTTGTAATCATGTGTGGAATTGTTTGTATTTATGTGTGTAATCGTTTGTATTTATCTATAGAATTGTTTGTATTTATGTATAGAATTGTTTGTATTTATGTATAGAGTTGTTTGTATTCATGTGTGGAATAGTTTATATTCATCTGTGGAATTGTTTGTATTCATGTTTGGAATTGTTTGTATTCATGTGTGGGATTGTTTGTATTTATGTATAGAATTGTTTGTATTCATGTATAGAATTGTTTGTATTCATGTATAGAGTTGTTTGTATTCATGTGTGGGATTGTTTGTATTTATGTATGGAATTGTTTGTATTCATGTGTGGGATTGTTAGTATTTATGTACAGAATTGTTTGTATTGATGTATAGAATTGTTTGTGTTCATGTGTAGAATTGTTTGTGTTCCGTTATAGAATTGTTTGTATTCATGTATAGAATTGTTTGTATTTATGTGTTGAATTGTTTGTATTCATGTGTAGAATTGTTTATATTAAAGTGTGGAATTGTTTGTATTCATGTGTGGAATTGCTTGTATTCATGTGTAGAATTGTGTGTATTCATGTATAGAATTGTTTTTATTCATGTGTTGAACTGTTTGTATTTATGTATAGAATTGTTTGTATTCATGTATAGAATTGTTTGTATTAATTTATAGAATTGTTTGTATTAATGTATAGAATTGTTTGTATTCATGTGTAGAATTGTTTGTATTAATGTGTGGAATTGTTTATATTCATGTGTGTAATTGTTTGTATTTATGTATAGAATTGTTTGTATTTATGTATAGAATCGTTTTTATTTATGTATAGAGTTGTTTGTATTCATGTGTTGGATTGTTTGTATTCATGTGTAGAATTGTTTGTATTCATGTGTGGAATTGTTTTTATTCATGTATAGAATTGTTTGTATTTATGTGTAGAATGGTGTGTATTCATGTCTGGAATTGTTTGTATTCATGTGTAGAATTGTTTGTATTCATGTATAGAATTGTTTGTATTAATGTGTAGAATTTTTGTATTCATGTGTAGAATTGTTTGTATTCATGTGTAGAATTGTTTGTATTCATGTATAGAATTGTTTTTCTTTATGTGTAGAATTTTTTGTATTCATGTATAGAATTGTTTGTATTCATGTATAGAATTGTTATTATTCATGTGTGGAATTGTTTGTATTCATGTGTAGAATTGTTTGTATTCATGTGTGGAATTTTTTGTATTTATGTGTGTAATCGTTTGTATTTATCTATAGAATTGTTTGTATTTATGTATAGAAGTGTTTGTATTTATGTATAGAGTTGTTTGTATTCATGTGTGGAATAGTTTGTATTCATGTGTGCAATTGTTTGTATTCATGTCTAGAACTGTTTGTATTTATGTATAGACCTGTTTGTATTCAATGATATAATTGTTATTATTCATGTGTGGAATTGTTTGTATTCATGTGTGGAATTGTTTGTATTCATGGGTGGGATTGTTTGTATGTATGTATAGAATTGTTTGTATTCATGTATAGAATTGTTTGTATTCATGTATAGAGTTGTTTGTATTCATGTGTGGGATTGTTTGTATTTATGTATGGAATTGTTTGTATTCATGTGTGGGATTGTTTGTATTCATGTATAGAATTGTTTGTATTCATGTATAGAATTGTTTGTATTCATGTGTTGAATTGTTTGTATTCATGTGTAGAATTGTCTGTATTCATGTGTGGAATTGTTTGTATTCATGTGTGGAATTGTTTGTATTCATGTGTGGAATTGTTTGTATTCATGTGTGGAATTGTTTGTATTCATGTGTAGAATTGTGTGTATTCATGTATAGAATTGTTTGTATTCATGTGTAGAACTGTTTGTATTTATATATAGAATTGTTTGTATTCATGTATAGAATTGTTTGTATTAATTTATAGAATTGTTTGTATTCATTTATAAAATTGTTTGTATTAATGTATAGAATTGTTTGTATTCATGTGTAGAATTGTTTGTATTCATGTGTAGAATTGTTTGTATTCATGTATAGAATTGTTTGTATTCATGTGTGGAATTGTTTGTATTCATGTGTAGAATTGTTTGTATTCATGTGTAGAATTGTTTATATTCATGTATAGAATTGTTTGTATTCATGTGTGGAATTGTTTGTATTCACGTGTGGAATTGTTTGTATTCACGTGTAGAATTGTTTGTATTCATGTGTAGAATTGTTTATATTCATGTATAGAATTGTTTGTATTCATGTATAGAATTGTTTGTATTCATGTGTGGAATTGTTTGTATTCATGTATGGAATTGTTTGTATTCATGTATAGAATTGTTTATATTCATGTGTGGAATTGTTTGTATTCATGTATAGAATTGTTTGTATTCATGTATGGAATTGTTTGTATTCATGTATAGAATTGTTTGTATTCATGTAGAGAATTGTTTGTATTAATGTATAGAATTGTTTGTATTCATGTATAGAATTGTTTGTATTCATGTATAGAATTGTTTGTATTCATGTATAGAATTGTTTGTATGCATGTATAGAATTGTTTGTATTCATGTGTGGAATTGTTTGTATTCATGTATAGAATTGCTTGTATTCATGTATAGAATTGTTTGTATTCATGTATAGAATTGTTTGTATTCATGTGTAGAACTGTTTGTAATTATGTATAGAATTGTTTGTAATTATGTATAGAATTGTTTGTATTAATGTATAGAATTGTTTGTATTCATGTGTAGAATTGTTTGTATTCATGTGTGGAATTGTTTGTATTCATGTGTGGAATGGTTTGTATTCATGTGTGGAATGGTTTGTATTCATGTCTGGAATTGTTTGTATTCATGTGTAGAATTGTTTGTATTCATGTATAGAATTGTTTGTATTAATGTGTAGAATTGTTTGTATTCATGTGTAGAATTGTTTGTATTCATGTGTAGAATTGTTTGTATTCATGTATAGAATTGTTTGTATTTATGTGTAGAATTGTTTGTATTCATGTATAGAATTGTTTGTATTCATTTATAGAATTGTTTGTATTCATGTGTGGAATTGTTTGTATTCATGTGTAGAATTGTTTGTAATCATGTGTGGAATTTTTTGTATTTATGTGTGTAATCGTTTGTATTTATCTATAGAATTGTTTGTATTTATGTATAGAAGTGTTTGTATTTATGTATAGAGTTGTTTGTATTCATGTGTGGAATAGTTTGTATTCATGTGTGCAATTGTTTGTATTCATGTGTAGAACTGTTTGTATTTATGTATAGAATTGTTAGTATGCAATGATAGAATTGTTTGTATTCATGTGTGGGATTGTTTGTATTTATGTATGGAATTGTTTGTATTCATGTGTGGGATTGTTTGTATTCACGTATATAATTGTTTGTATTCATGTATAGAATTGTTTGTATTCAATGATAGAATTGTTATTATTCATGTGTGGAATTGTTTGTATTCATGTGTGGAATTGTTTGTATTCATGTGTGGGATTGTTTGTATGTATGTATATAATTGTTTGTATTCATGTATAGAATTATTTGTATTCATGTATAGAGTTGTTTGTATTCATGTGTGGGAGTGTTTGTATTTATGTATGGAATTGTTTGTATTCATGTGTGGGATTGTTTGTATTCATGTATAGAATTGTTTGTATTCATGTATAGAATTGTTTGTATTCATGTGTTGAATTGTTTGTATTCATGTGTGGAATTGTTTGTATTCATGTGTGGAATTGTTTGTATTCATGTGTGGAATTGTTTGTATTCATGTGTAGAATTGTGTGTATTCATGTATAGAATTGTTTGTATTAATTTATAGAATTGTTTGTATAAATTTATAGAATTGTTTGTATTAATGTATAGAATTGTTTGTATTCATGTGTAGAATTGTTTGTATTCATGTGTAGAATTGTTTGTAGTCATGTGTAGAATTGTTTGTATTCATGTGTAGAATTGTTTGTATTCATGTATAGAATTGTTTGTATTCATGTGTGGAATTGTTTGTATTCATGTGTAGAATTGTTTGTAGTCATGTGTAGAATTGTTTGTATTCATGTGTAGAATTGTTTGTATTAATGTATAGAATTGTTTGTATTCATGTGTGGAATTGTTTGTATTCATGTGTAGAATTGTTTGTATTCATGTGTAGAATTGTTTGTAGTCATGTGTAGAATTGTTTGTATTCATGTATAGAATTGTTTGTATTCATGTATAGAATTGTTTGTATTCATGTGTGGAATTGTTTGTATTCATGTGTAGAATTGTTTGTATTCATGTGTAGAATTGTTTGTAGTCATGTGTAGAATTGTTTGTATTCATGTATAGAATTGTTTGTATTCATGTATAGAATTGTTTGTATTCATGTGTAGAATTGTTTGTATTCATGTGTAGAATTGTTTGTATTCATGTATAGAATTGTTTGTATTCATGTGTGGAATTGTTTGTATTCATGTGTAGAATTGTTTGTAGTCATGTGTAGAATTGTTTGTATTCATGTTAAGAATTGTTTGTATTCATGTATAGAATTGTTTGTATTCATGTGTAGAATTGTTTGTATTCATGTGTGGAATTGTTTGTATTCATGTATAGAATTGTTTGTATTAATGTATAGAATTGTTTGTATTCATGTGTAGAATTTTTTGTATTCATGTATAGAATTGTTTGTATTAATGTATAGAATTGTTTGTATTCATGTGTAGAATTGTTTGTATTCATGTGTAGAATTGTTTGTAGTCATGTGTAGAATTGTTTGTATTCATGTGTAGAATTGTTTGTATTCATGTGTGGAATTGTTTGTATTCATGTATAGAATTGTTTGTATTAATGTATAGAATTGTTTGTATTCATGTGTAGAATTGTTTGTATTCATGTGTAGAATTTTTTGTAGTCATGTGTGGAATTGTTTGTATTCATGTGTAGAATTGTTTGTATTCATGTATAGAATTGTTTGTATTCATGTGTAGAATTGTTTGTATTAATGTATAGAATTGTTTGTATTCATGTGTAGAATTGTTTGTATTCATGTGTAGTATTTTTTGTAGTCATGTGTGGAATTGTTTGTATTCATGTGTGGAATTGTTTGTATTCATGTATAGAATTGTTTGTATTAATGTATAGAATTGTTTGTATTCATGTGTAGAATTGTTTGTATTCATGTGAAGAATTGTTTGTATTCATGTATAGAATTGTTTGTATTCATGCGTAGAATTGTTTGTATTCATGTGTGGAATTGTTTGTATTCATGTATAGAATTGTTTGTATTAATGTATAGAATTGTTTGTATTCATGTGTAGAATTGTTTGTATTCATGTGTAGAATTGTTTGTATTAATGTATAGAATTGTTTGTATTCATGTGTAGAATTGTTTGTATTCATGTGTAGAATTTTTTGTAGTCATGTGTGGAATTGTTTGTATTCATGTATAGAATTGTTTGTATTCATGTGTAGAATTGTTTGTATTCATGTGTAGAATTGTTTGTAGTCATGTGTAGAATTGTTTGTATTCATGTGTAGAATTGTTTGTATTCATGTGTGGAATTGTTTGTATTCATGTATAGAATTGTTTGTATTAATGTATAGAATTGTTTGTATTCATGTGTAGAATTGTTTGTATTCATGTGTAGAATTGTTTGTATTAATGTATAGAATTGTTTGTATTCATGTGTAGAATTGTTTGTATTCATGTGTGGAATTGTTTGTATTCATGTATAGAATTGTTTGTATTAATGTATAGAATTGTTTGTATTCATGTGTAGAATTGTTTGTATTAATGTATAGAATTGTTTGTATTCATGTGTAGAATTTTTTGTAGTCATGTGTGGAATTGTTTGTATTCATGTGTAGAATTGTTTGTATTCATGTATAGAATTGTTTGTATTCATGTGTAGAATTGTTTGTATTAATGTATAGAATTGTTTGTATTCATGTGTAGAATTGTTTGTATTCATGTGTAGAATTGTTTGTATTCATGTGTAGAATTTTTTGTAGTCATGTGTGGAATTGTTTGTATTCATGTGTGGAATTGTTTGTATTCATGTATAGAATTGTTTGTATTAATGTATAGAATTGTTTGTATTCATGTGTAGAATTGTTTGTATTCATGTGAAGAATTGTTTGTATTCATGTATAGAATTGTTTGTATTCATGTGTAGAATTGTTTGTATTCATGTGTGGAATTGTTTGTATTCATGTATAGAATTGTTTGTATTAATGTATAGAATTGTTTGTATTCATGTGTAGAATTGTTTGTATTCATGTGTAGAATTGTTTGTATTCATGTGTAGCATTGTTTGTATTAATGTATAGAATTGTTTGTATTCATGTGTAGAATTGTTTGTATTCATGTGTAGAATTGTTTGTATTCATGTGTAGAATTTTTTGTAGTCATGTGTGGAATTGTTTGTATTCATGTGTGGAATTGTTTGTATTCATGTATAGAATTGTTTGTATTAATGTATAGAATTGTTTGTATTCATGTGTAGAATTGTTTGTATTCATGTGAAGAATTGTTTGTATTCATGTATAGAATTGTTTGTATTCATGTGTAGAATTGTTTGTATTCATGTGTGGAATTGTTTGTATTCATGTGTAGAATTGTTTGTATTCATGTGAAGAATTGTTTGTATTCATGTGTAGAATTGTTTGTATTCATGTGTGGAATTGTTTGTATTCATGTGTGGAATTGTTTGTATTCATGTGAAGAATTGTTTGTATTCATGTGTAGAATTGTTTGTATTCATGTGTAGAATTGTGTGTATTCATGTATAGAATTGTTTGTATTAATTTATAGTATTGTTTGTATAAATTTATAGAATTGTTTGTATTCATGTATAGAATTGTTTGTATTCATGTGTAGAATTGTTTGTATTCATGTGTAGAATTGTTTGTAGTCATGTGTGGAATTGTTTGTATTCATGTGTGGAATTGTTTGTATTCATGTGTGGAATTGTTTGTATTCATGTGAAGAATTGTTTGTAGTCATGTGTAGAATTGTTTGTATTCATGTATAGAATTGTTCGTAGTCATGTGTAGAATTGTTTGTAGTCATGTGTAGAATTGTTTGTATTCATGTGTAGAATTGTATGTATTAATTTATAGAATTGTTTGTATAAATTTATAGAATTGTTTGTATTAATTTATAGAATTGTTTGTAGTCATGTGTAGAATTGTTTGTATTCATGTGTAGAATTGTTTGTATTCATGTGTAGAATTGTTTGTATTCATGTATAGAATTGTTTGTATTCATGTATAGAATTGTTTGTATTCATGTGTAGAATTGTTTGTATTCCTCTGTAGAATTGTGTGTATTCATGTGTAGAATTGTTTGTATTAATTTATAGAATTGTTTGTATAAATTTATAGAATTGTTTGTATTAATGTGTAGAATTGTTTGTATTCATGTATAGAATTGTTTGTATTCATGTATAGAATTGTTTGTATTTATGTATAGAATTGTTTGTATTCATGTATAGAATTGTTTGTATTCATGTGTAGAATTGTTTGTATTCATGTGTAGAATTGTTTGTATTCATGTGTGGAATTGTTTGTATTCATGTATAGAATTGTTTGTATTAATGTATAGAATTGTTTGTATTCATGTGTAGAATTGTTTGTATTCATGTGTAGAATTGTTTGTATTCATGTGTAGAATTGTTTGTATTAATGTATAGAATTGTTTGTATTCATGTGTAGAATTGTTTGTATTCATGTGTAGAATTGTTTGTATTCATGTGTAGAAATTTTGTAGTCATGTGTGGAATTGTTTGTATTCATGTGTGGAATTGTTTGTATTCATGTATAGAATTGTTTGTATTAATGTATAGAATTGTTTGTATTCATGTGTAGAATTGTTTGTATTCATGTGAAGAATTGTTTGTATTCATGTATAGAATTGTTTGTATTCATGTGTAGAATTGTTTGTATTCATGTGTGGAATTGTTTGTATTCATGTGTAGAATTGTTTGTATTCATGTGAAGAATTGTTTGTATTCATGTGTAGAATTGTTTGTATTCATGTGTGGAATTGTTTGTATTCATGTGTGGAATTGTTTGTATTCATGTGAAGAATTGTTTGTATTCATGTGTAGAATTGTTTGTATTCATGTGTAGAATTGTGTGTATTCATGTATAGAATTGTTTGTATTAATTTATAGTATTGTTTGTATAAATTTATAGAATTGTTTGTATTCTTGTATAGAATTGTTTGTATTCATGTGTAGAATTGTTTGTATTCATGTGTAGAATTGTTTGTAGTCATGTGTGGAATTGTTTGTATTCATGTGTGGAATTGTTTGTAGTCATGTGTAGAATTGTTTGTATTCATGTGTAGAATTGTTTGTATTCATGTGTGGAATTGTTTGTATTCATGTATAGAATTGTTTGTATTAATGTATAGAATTGTTTGTATTCATGTGTAGAATTGTTTGTATTAATGTATAGAATTGTTTGTATTCATGTGTAGAATTTTTTGTAGTCATGTGTGGAATTGTTTGTATTCATGTGTAGAATTGTTTGTATTCATGTATAGAATTGTTTGTATTCATGTGTAGAATTGTTTGTATTAATGTATAGAATTGTTTGTATTCATGTGTAGAATTGTTTGTATTCATGTGTAGAATTGTTTGTATTCATGTGTAGAATCTTTTGTAGTCATGTGTGGAATTGTTTGTATTCATGTGTGGAATTGTTTGTATTCATGTATAGAATTGTTTGTATTAATGTATAGAATTGTTTGTATTCATGTGTAGAATTGTTTGTATTCATGTGAAGAATTGTTTGTATTCATGTATAGAATTGTTTGTATTCATGTGTAGAATTGTTTGTATTCATGTGTGGAATTGTTTGTATTCATGTATAGAATTGTTTGTATTAATGTATAGAATTGTTTGTATTCATGTGTAGAATTGTTTGTATTCATGTGTAGAATTGTTTGTATTCATGTGTAGCATTGTTTGTATTAATGTATAGAATTGTTTGTATTCATGTGTAGAATTGTTTGTATTCATGTGTAGAATTGTTTGTATTCATGTGTAGAATTTTTTGTAGTCATGTGTGGAATTG
The DNA here is from genome assembly GCF_053919585.1 of Euprymna scolopes. Lineage (NCBI taxonomy): Eukaryota > Metazoa > Mollusca > Cephalopoda > Sepiida > Sepiolidae > Euprymna > Euprymna scolopes. Next base: position 110,659,504 of record NC_136487.1, on the reverse strand, counting down.
TTTGTATTCATGTGTGGAATTGTTTGTATTCATGTATAGAATTGTTTGTATTAATGTATAGAATTGTTTGTATTCATGTGTAGAATTGTTTGTATTCATGTGAAGAATTGTTTGTATTCATGTATAGAATTGTTTGTATTCATGTGTAGAATTGTTTGTATTCATGTGTGGAATTGTTTGTATTCATGTGTAGAATTGTTTGTATTCATGTGAAGAATTGTTTGTATTCATGTGTAGAATTGTTTGTATTCATGTGTGGAATTGTTTGTATTCATGTGTGGAATTGTTTGTATTCATGTGAAGAATTGTTTGTATTCATGTGTAGAATTGTTTGTATTCATGTGTAGAATTGTGTGTATTCATGTATAGAATTGTTTGTATTAATTTATAGTATTGTTTGTATAAATTTATAGAATTGTTTGTATTCTTGTATAGAATTGTTTGTATTCATGTGTAGAATTGTTTGTATTCATGTGTAGAATTGTTTGTAGTCATGTGTGGAATTGTTTGTATTCATGTGTGGAATTGTTTGTATTCATGTGTGGAATTGTTTGTATTCATGTGAAGAATTGTTTGTAGTCATGTGTAGAATTGTTTGTATTCATGTATAGAATTGTTCGTAGTCATGTGTAGAATTGTTTGTAGTCATGTGTAGAATTGTTTGTATTCATGTGTAGAATTGTATGTATTAATTTATAGAATTGTTTGTATAAATTTATAGAATTGTTTGTATTAATTTATAGAATTGTTTGTATTCATGTGTAGAATTGTTTGTATTCATGTGTAGAATTGTTTGTATTCATGTGTAGAATTGTTTGTATTCATGTATAGAATTGTTTGTATTCATGTATAGAATTGTTTGTATTCATGTGTAGAATTGTTTGTATTCCTCTGTAGAATTGTGTGTATTCATGTGTAGAATTGTTTGTATTAATTTATAGAATTGTTTGTATAAATTTATAGAATTGTTTGTATTAATGTGTAGAATTGTTTGTATTCATGTATAGAATTGTTTGTATTCATGTATAGAATTGTTTGTATTTATGTATAGAATTGTTTGTATTCATGTATAGAATTGTTTGTATTCATGTGTAGAATTGTTTGTATTCATGTGTAGAATTGTTTGTATTCATGTGTGGAATTGTTTGTATTCATGTATAGAATTGTTTGTATTAATGTATAGAATTGTTTGTATTCATGTGTAGAATTGTTTGTATTCATGTGTAGAATTGTTTGTATTCATGTGTAGAATTGTTTGTATTAATGTATAGAATTGTTTGTATTCATGTGTAGAATTGTTTGTATTCATGTGTAGAATTGTTTGTATTCATGTGTAGAAATTTTGTAGTCATGTGTGGAATTGTTTGTATTCATGTGTGGAATTGTTTGTATTCATGTATAGAATTGTTTGTATTAATGTATAGAATTGTTTGTATTCATGTGTAGAATTGTTTGTATTCATGTGAAGAATTGTTTGTATTCATGTATAGAATTGTTTGTATTCATGTGTAGAATTGTTTGTATTCATGTGTGGAATTGTTTGTATTCATGTGTAGAATTGTTTGTATTCATGTGAAGAATTGTTTGTATTCATGTGTAGAATTGTTTGTATTCATGTGTGGAATTGTTTGTATTCATGTGTGGAATTGTTTGTATTCATGTGAAGAATTGTTTGTATTCATGTGTAGAATTGTTTGTATTCATGTGTAGAATTGTGTGTATTCATGTATAGAATTGTTTGTATTAATTTATAGTATTGTTTGTATAAATTTATAGAATTGTTTGTATTCTTGTATAGAATTGTTTGTATTCATGTGTAGAATTGTTTGTATTCATGTGTAGAATTGTTTGTAGTCATGTGTGGAATTGTTTGTATTCATGTGTGGAATTGTTTGTATTCATGTGTGGAATTGTTTGTATTCATGTGAAGAATTGTTTGTAGTCATGTGTAGAATTGTTTGTAGTCATGTGTAGAATTGTTTGTATTAATGTGTAGAATTGTATGTATTAATTTATAGAATTGTTTGTATAAATTTATAGAATTGTTTGTATTAATTTATAGAATTGTTTGTATTCATGTGTAGAATTGTTTGTATTCATGTGTAGAATTGTTTGTATTCATGTATAGAATTGTTTGTATTCATGTATAGAATTGTTTGTATTCATGTGTAGAATTGTTTGTATTCCTGTGTAGAATTGTGTGTATTCATGTGTAGAATTGTTTGTATTAATTTATAGAATTGTTTGTATAAATTTATAGAATTGTTTGTATTAATGTGTAGAATTGTTTGTATTCATGTATAGAATTGTTTGTATTCATGTATAGAATTGTTTGTATTCATGTATAGAATTGTGTGTATTAATTTATAGAATTGTTTGTATAAATTTATAGAATTGTTTGTATTAATGTATAGAATTGTTTGTATTCATGTGTAGAATTGTTTGTAGTCATGTGTAGAATTGTTTGTATTCATGTGTAGAATTGTTTGTATTAATTTATAGAATTGTTTGTATAAATTTATAGAATTGTTTGTATTAATTTATAGAATTGTTTGTATTCATGTGTAGAATTGTTTGTATTCATGTGTAGAATTGTTTGTATTCATGTGTAGAATTGTTTGTATTCATGTATAGAATTGTTTGTATTCATGTATAGAATTGTTTGTATTCATGTGTAGAATTGTTTGTATTCATGTGTAGAATTGTGTGTATTCATGTGTAGAATTGTTTGTATTAATTTATAGAATTGTTTGTATAAATTTATGGAATTGTTTGTATTAATGTGTAGAATTGTTTGTATTCATGTGTAGAATTGTTTGTATTCATGTATAGAATTGTTTGTATTCATGTATAGAATTGTTTGTATTCATGTATAGAATTGTTTGTATTCATGTGTAGAATTGTTTGTATTCATGTGTAGAATTGTTTGTATTCATGTGTAGAATTGTGTGTATTCATGTATAGAATTGTTTGTATTAATTTATAGAATTGTTTGTATAAATTTATAGAATTGTTTGTATTAATGTATAGAATTGTTTGTATTCATGTGTAGAATTGTTTGTAGTCATGTGTAGAATTGTTTGTAGTCATGTGTAGAATTGTTTGTATTCATGTGTAGAATTGTTTGTATTAATTTATAGAATTGTTTGTATGAATTTATAGAATTGTTTGTATTAATTTATAGAATTGTTTGTATTCATGTGTAGAATTGTTTGTATTCACGTGTAGAATTGTTTGTATTCATGTGTAGAATTGTTTGTATTCATGTATAGAATTGTTTGTATTCATGTATAGAATTGTTTGTATTCATGTGTGGAATTGTTTGTATTCATGTATGGAATTGTTTGTATTCATGTATAGAATTGTTTATATTCATGTGTGGAATTGTTTGTATTCATGTATAGAATTGTTTGTATTCATGTATAGAATTGTTTGTATTCATGTGTGGAATTGTTTGTATTCATGTATGGAATTGTTTGTATTCATGTATAGAATTGTTTATATTCATGTGTGGAATTGTTTGTATTCATGTATAGAATTGTTTGTATTCATGTATGGAATTGTTTGTATTCATGTATAGAATTGTTTGTATTCATGTATAGAATTGTTTGTATTCATGTATAGAATTGTTTGTATTCATGTATAGAATTGTTTGTATGCATGTATAGAATTGTTTGTATTCATGTGTGGAATTGTTTGTATTCATGTATAGAATTGTTTGTATTCATGTGTGGAATTGTTTGTATTCATGTATAGAATTGTTTGTATTCATGTGTAGAACTGTTTGTATTTATGTATAGAATTGTTTGTATTCATGTATAGAATTGTTTGTATTCATGTGTGGAATTGTTTGTATGCATGTATAGAATTGTTTGTATTCATGTGTAGAATTGTTTGTATTAATGTGTAGAATTGTTTGTATTCATGTATAGAATTGTTTGTATTCATGTGTAGAACTGTTTGTAATTATGTATAGAATTGTTTGTATTAATGTATAGAATTGTTTGTAATCACGTGTGGAATTTTTTGTATTTATGTGTGTAATCGTTTGTATTTATCTATAGAATTGTTTGTATTTATGTATAGAAGTGTTTGTATTTATGTATAGAGTTGTTTGTATTCATGTGTGGAATAGTTTGTATTCATGTGTGCAATTGTTTGTATTCATGTGTAGAACTGTTTGTATTTATGTATAGAATTGTTTGTATGCAATGATAGAATTGTTTGTATTCATGTGTGGGATTGTTTGAATTTATGTATGGAATTGTACTTATTCATGTGTGGGATTGTTTGTATTCATGTATATAATTGTTTGTATTCATGTATAGAATTGTTTGTATTCAATGATAGAATTGTTATTATTCATGCGTGGAATTGTTTGTATTCATGTGTGGAATTGTTTGTATTCATGTGTGGGATTGTTTGTATGTATGTATATAATTTTTTGTATTCATGTATAGAATTATTTGTATTCATGTATAGAGTTGTTTGTATTCATGTGTGGGAGTGTTTGTATTTATGTATGGAATTGTTTGTATTCATGTGTGGGATTGTTTGTATTCATGTATAGAATTGTTTGTATTCATGTATAGAATTGTTTGTATTCATGTGTTGAATTGTTTGTATTCATGTATAGAATTGTTTGTATTAATGTGTGGAATTGTTTGTATTCATGTGTGGAATTGTTTGTATTCATGTGTAGAATTGTGTGTATTCATGTACAGAATTGTTTGTATTAATTTATAGAATTGTTTGTATAAATTTATAGAATTGTTTGTATTAATGTATAGAATTGTTTGTATTCATGTGTAGAATTGTTTGTATTCATGTATAGAATTGTTTGTATTCATGTGTAGAATTGTGTGTATTCATGAACAGAATTGTTTGTATTAATTTATAGAATTGTTTGTATAAATTTATAGAATTGTTTGTATTAATTTATAGAATTGTTTGTAGTCATGTGTAGAATTGTTTGTATTCATGTGTAGAATTGTTTGTATTCATGTGTAGAATTGTTTGTATTCATGTATAGAATTGTTTGTATTCATGTGTAGAATTGTTTGTAGTCATGTGTAGACGTGTTTGTATTCATGTTTGGAATTGTTTGTATTCATGTGTGGAATTGTTTGTATTAATTTATAGAATTGTTTGTATTAATGTATAGAATTGTTTGTATTCATGTGTAGAATTGTTTGTATTCATGTGTAGAATTGTTTGTATTCATGTGTAGAATTGTTTGTATTCATGTGTAGAATTGTTTGTATTCATGTGTAGAATTGTTTGTATTCATGTGTGGAATTGTTTGTATTCATGTGTGGAATTGTTTGTATTAATTTATAGAATTGTTTGTATTCATGTATAGAATTGTTTGTATTCATGTGTAGAATTGTTTGTATTCATGTATAGAATTGTTTGTATTCATGTATAGAATTGTTTGTATTCATGTATAGAATTGTTTGTATTCATGTATAGAATTGTTTGTATTCATGTATAAAATTGTTTGTATTCATGTGTAGAATTGTTTGTATTCATGTGTAGAATTGTTTGTAGTCATGTGTAGAATTGTTTGTATTCATGTGTAGAATTGTTTGTATTCATGTATAGAATTGTTTGTATTAATTTATAGAATTGTTTGTATTCATGTATAGAATTGTTTGTATTCAAGTGTAGAATTGTTTGTATTCATGTATAGAATTGTTTGTATTCATGTATAGAATTGTTTGTATTCATGTATAGAATTGTTTGTATTAATGTATAGAATTGTTTGTATTCATGTATAGAATTGTTTGTATTAATTTATAGAATTGTTTGTATTCATGTATAGAATTGTTTGTATTCATGTGTAGAATTGTTTGTATTCATGTATAGAATTGTTTGTATTCATGTATAGAATTGTTTGTATTCATGTATAGAATTGTTTGTATTAATGTATAGAATTGTTTGTATTCATGTATAGAATTGTTTGTATTCATGTGTAGAATTGTTTGTATTCATGTATAGAATTGTTTGTATTCATGTATAGAATTGTTTGTATTCATGTGTAGAATTGTTTGTAGTCATGTGTGGGATTGTTTGTATTCATGTGTAGAATTGTTTGTATTAATTTATAGAATTGTTTGTATAAATTTATAGAATTGTTTGTATTCATGTATATAATTGTTTGTATTCATGTATAGAATTGTTTGTATTCAATGATAGAATTGTTATTATTCATGTGTGGAATTGTTTGTATTCATGTGTGGAATTGTTTGTATTCATGTGTGGGATTGTTTGTATGTATGTATATAATTGTTTGTATTCATGTATAGAATTATTTGTATTCATGTATAGAGTTGTTTGTATTCATGTGTGGGAGTGTTTGTATTTATGTATGGAATTGTTTGTATTCATGTGTGGGATTGTTTGTATTCATGTATAGAATTGTTTGTATTCATGTATAGAATTGTTTGTATTCATGTGTTGAATTGTTTGTATTCATGTATAGAATTGTTTGTATTCATGTGTGGAATTGTTTGTATTCATGTGTGGAATTGTTTGTATTCATGTGTAGAATTGTGTGTATTCATGTACAGAATTGTTTGTATTAATTTATACAATTGTTTGTATAAATTTATAGAATTGTTTGTATTAATGTATAGAATTGTTTGTATTAATGTATAGAATTGTTTGTATTCATGTGTAAAATTGTTTGTAGTCATGTGTAGAATTGTTTGTAGTCATGTGTAGAATTGTTTGTATTCATGTGTAGAATTGTTTGTATTCATGTATAGAATTGTTTGTATTCATGTGTAGAATTGTTTGTATTCATGTGAAGAATTGTTTGTATTCATGTGTAGAATTGTTTGTAGTCATGTATAGAATTGTTTGTATTCATGTGTAGAATTGTTTGTATTCATGTGAAGAATTGTTTGTATTCATGTGTAGAATTGTTTGTAGTCATGTGTAGAATTGTTTGTATTCATGTGAAGAATTGTTTGTATTCATGTGAAGAATTGTTTGTAGTCATGTATAGAATTGTTTGTATTCATGTGTAGAATTGTTTGTATTCATGTATAGAATTGTTTGTATTCATGTGTGGAATTGTTTGTATTCATGTGTGGAATTGTTTGTATTCATGTGTAGAATTGTTTGTAGTCATGTGTAGAATTGTTTGTATTCATGTATAGAATTGTTTGTATTCATGTGTAGAATTGTTTGTAGTCATGTGTAGAATTGTTTGTATTCATGTGTAGAATTGTTTGTATTCATGTATAGAATTGTTTGTATTCATGTGTAGAATTGTTTGTAGTCATGTGTAGAATTGTTTGTATTCATGTATAGAATTGTTTGTATTCATGTATAGAATTGTTTGTATTCATGTGTAGAATTGTTTGTAGTCATGTGTAGAATTGTTTGTATTCATGTGTAGAATTGTTTGTATTCATGTGTAGAATTGTTTGTATTCATGTGAAGAATTGTTTGTATTCATGTGTAGAATTTTTTTGTAGTCATGTATAGAATTGTTTGTATTCATGTGTAGAATTGTTTGTATTCATGTGAAGAATTGTTTGTATTCATGTATAGAATTGTTTGTATTCATGTGTAGAATTGTTTGTATTCATGTGTAGAATTGTTTGTATTCATGTGTAGAATTGTTTGTATTCATGTGTAGAATTGTTTGTAGTCATGTATAGAATTGTTTGTATTCATGTATAGAATTGTTTGTATTCATGTGTAGAATTGTTTGTATTCATGTGTAGAATTGTTTGTATTCATGTGTAGAATTGTTTGTATTCATGTATAGAATTGTTTGTATTCATGTATAGAATTGTTTGTAGTCATGTGTAGAATTGTTTGTATTCATGTGAAGAATTGTTTGTATTCATGTGTAGAATTGTTTGTATTCATGTGTAGAATTGTTTGTATTCATGTATAGAATTGTTTGTATTCATGTGTAGAATTGTTTGTATTCATGTGAAGAATTGTTTGTATTCATGTGTAGAATTGTTTGTATTCATGTGTGGAATTGTTTGTATTCATGTGTGGAATTGTTTGTATTCATGTGTAGAATTGTTTGTATTCATGTGTAGAATTGTTTGTATTCATGTGTAGAATTGTTTGTATTCATGTGTAGAATTGTTTGTATTCATGTGTAGAATTGTTTGTATTCATGTGTAGAATTGTCTGTATTCATGTGAAGAATTGTTTGTATTCATGTGTAGAATTGTTTGTATTCATGTGTGGAATTGTTTGTATTCATGTGTGGAATTGTTTGTATTCATGTGTAGAATTGTTGGTATTCATGTGTAGAATTGTTTGTATTCATGTGAAGAATTGTTTGTATTCATGTGTAGAATTGTTTGTATTCATGTGTGGAATTGTTTGTATTCATGTGTGGAATTGTTTGTATTCATGTGTAGAATTGTTGGTATTCATGTGTAGAATTGTTTGTAGTCATGTGTAGAATTGTTTGTATTCATGTGTAGAATTGTTTGTATTCATGTGTAGAATTGTTTGTATTCATGTGTAGAATTGTTTGTATTCATGTGAAGAATTGTTTGTATTCATGTGTAGAATTGTTTGTATTCATGTGTGGAATTGTTTGTATTCATGTGTGGAATTGTTTGTATTCATGTGTAGAATTGTTTGTATTCATGTGTAGAATTGTTTGTATTCATGTGTAGAATTGTTTGTATTCATGTGAAGAATTGTTTGTATTCATGTGTAGAATTGTTTGTATTCATGTGTGGAATTGTTTGTATTCATGTGTGGAATTGTTTGTATTCATGTGAAGAATTGTTTGTATTCATGTGTAGAATTGTTTGTATTCATGTGTGGAATTGTTTGTATTCATGTGTGGAATTGTTTGTATTCATGTGAAGAATTGTTTGTATTCATGTGTAGAATTGTTTGTATTCTTGTGTAGAATTGTGTGTATTCATGTATAGAATTGTTTGTATTAATTTATAGAATTGTTTGTATAAATTTATAGAATTGTTTGTATTAATGTATAGAATTGTTTGTATTAATGTATAGAATTGTTTGTATTCATGTGTAGAATTGTTTGTAGTCATGTGTAGAATTGTTTGTATTCATGTATAGAATTGTTTGTATTCATGTGTAGAATTGTTTGTATTAATGTATAGAATTGTTTGTATTAATGTGTGGAATTGTTTGTATTAATGTATAGAATTGTTTGTATTCATGTGTAGAATTGTTTGTATTAATGTATAGAATTGTTTGTATTCATGTGTAGAATTGTTTGTATTAATGTATAGAATTGTTTGTATTCATGTGTGGAATTGTTTGTATTAATGTATAGAATTGTTTGTATTCATGTGTAGAATTGTTTGTATTCATGTGTAGAATTGTTTGTATTCATGTGTAGAATTGTTTGTATTCATGTGTAGAATTGTTTGTATTCATGTGTAGAATGGTTTGTATTAATGTGTGGAATTGTTTGTATTCATGTGTGGAATTGTTTGTATTAATTTATAGAATTGTTTGTATTAATGTATAGAATTGTTTGTATTCATGTGTAGAATTGTTTGTATTCATGTGTAGAATTGTTTGTAGTCATGTGTAGAATTGTTTGTATTCATGTGTAGAATTGTTTGTATTAATTTATAGAATTGTTTGTATAAATTTATAGAATTGTTTGTATTCATGTATATAATTGTTTGTAGTCATGTATAGAATTGTTTGTATTCAATGATAGAATTGTTATTATTCATGTGTGGAATTGTTTGTATTCATGTGTGGAATTGTTTGTATTCATGTGTGGGATTGTTTGTATGTATGTATATAATTGTTTGTATTCATGTATAGAATTATTTGTATTCATGTATAGAGTTGTTTGTATTCATGTGTGGGAGTGTTTGTATTTATGTATGGAATTGTTTGTATTCATGTGTGGGATTGTTTGTATTCATGTATAGAATTGTTTGTATTCATGTATAGAATTGTTTGTATTCATGTGTTGAATTGTTTGTATTCATGTATAGAATTGTTTGTATTCATGTGTAGAATTGTTTGTATTCATGTGTGGAATTGTTTGTATTCATGTGCAGAATTGTGTGTATTCATGTACAGAATTGTTTGTATTAATTTATACAATTGTTTGTATAAATTTATAGAATTGTTTGTATTAATGTATAGAATTGTTTGTATTCATGTGTAGAATTGTTTGTAGTCATGTGTAGAATTGTTTGTATTCATGTGTAGAATTGTTTGTATTCATGTGTAGAATTGTTTGTATTCATGTATAGAATTGTTTGTATTCATGTGTAGAATTGTTTGTAGTCATGTGTAGAATTGTTTGTATTCATGTATAGAATTGTTTGTATTCATGTGTAGAATTGTTTGTATTCATGTGTAGAATTGTTTGTATTCATGTATAGAATTGTTTGTATTCATGTATAGAATTGTTTGTATTCATGTGTAGAATTGTTTGTATTCATGTGTAGAATTGTTTGTATTCATGTGTAGAATTGTTTGTATTCATGTGTAGAATTGTTTGTATTCATGTGAAGAATTGTTTGTATTCATGTGTAGAATTGTTTGTATTCATGTGTGGAATTGTTTGTATTCATGTGTAGAATTGTTTGTATTCATGTGTAGAATTGTTGGTATTCATGTGTAGAATTGTTTGTAGTCATGTGTAGAATTGTTTGTATTCATGTGTAGAATTGTTTGTATTCATGTGTAGAATTGTTTGTATTCATGTGTAGAATTGTTTGTATTCATGTGAAGAATGGTTTGTATTCATGTGTAAAATTGTTTGTATTCATGTGTGGAATTGTTTGTATTCATGTGTGGAATTGTTTGTATTCATGTGTAGAATTGTTTGTATTCATGTGTAGAATTGTTTGTATTCATGTGTAGAATTGTTTGTATTAATGTATAGAATTGTTTGTATTAATGTGTGGAATTGTTTGTATTAATGTATAGAATTGTTTGTATTCATGTGTAGAAGTGTTTGTATTAATGTATAGAATTGTTTGTATTCATGTGTAGAATTGTTTGTATTAATGTATAGAATTGTTTGTATTCATGTGTGGAATTGTTTGTATTAATGTATAGAATTGTTTGTATTAATGTATAGAATTGTTTGTATTCATGTGTAGAATTGTTTGTATTCATGTGTAGAATTGTTTGTATTCATGTGTAGAATTGTTTGTATTCATGTGTAGAATGGTTTGTATTAATGTGTGGAATTGTTTGTATTCATGTGTGGAATTGTTTGTATTAATTTATAGAATTGTTTGTATTAATGTATAGAATTGTTTGTATTCATGTGTAGAATTGTTTGTATTCATGTGTAGAATTGTTTGTAACCATGTGTAGAATTGTTTGTATTCATGTGTAGAATTGTTTGTATTAATTTATAGAATTGTTTGTATAAATTTATAGAATTGTTTGTATTCATGTATATAATTGTTTGTATTCATGTATAGAATTGTTTGTATTCAATGATAGAATTGTTATTATTCATGTGTGGAATTGTTTGTATTCATGTGTGGAATTGTTTGTATTCATGTGTGGGATTGTTTGTATGTATGTATATAATTGTTTGTATTCATGTATAGAATTATTTGTATTCATGTATAGAGTTGTTTGTATTCATGTGTGGGAGTGTTTGTATTTATGTATGGAATTGTTTGTATTCATGTGTGGGATTGTTTGTATTCATGTATAGAATTGTTTGTATTCATGTATAGAATTGTTTGTATTCATGTGTTGAATTGTTTGTATTCATGTATAGAATTGTTTGTATTCATGTGTGGAATTGTTTGTATTCATGTGTGGAATTGTTTGTATTCATGTGCAGAATTGTGTGTATTCATGTACAGAATTGTTTGTATTAATTTATACAATTGTTTGTATAAATTTATAGAATTGTTTGTATTAATGTATAGAATTGTTTGTATTCATGTGTAGAATTGTTTGTAGTCATGTGTAGAATTGTTTGTATTCATGTGTAGAATTGTTTGTATTCATGTGTAGAATTGTTTGTATTCATGTATAGAATTGTTTGTATTCATGTGTAGAATTGTTTGTAGTAGTGTGTAGAATTGTTTGTATTCATGTGTAGAATTGTTTGTATTCATGTGTAGAATTGTTTGTATTCATGTGTAGAATTGTTTGTATTCATGTATAGAATTGTTTGTATTCATGTATAGAATTGTTTGTATTCATGTAAAGAATTGTTTGTATTCATGTGTAGAATTGTTTGTATTCATGTGTAGAATTGTTTGTATTCATGTGTAGAATTGTTTGTATTCATGTGTAGAATCGTTTGTATTCATGTGAAGAATTGTTTGTATTCATGTGTAGAATTGTTTGTATTCATGTGTGGAATTGTTTGTATTCATGTGTGGAATTGTTTGTATTCATGTGTAGAATTGTTGGTATTCATGTGTAGAATTGTTTGTAGTCATGTGTAGAATTGTTTGTAGTCATGTGTAGAATTGTTTGTATTCATGTGTAGAATTGTTTGTATTCATGTGTAGAATTGTTTGTATTCATGTGAAGAATTGTTTGTATTCATGTGTAGAATTGTTTGTATTCATGTGTGGAATTGTTTGTATTCATATGTGGAATTGTTTGTATTCATGTGTAGAATTGTTTGTATTCATGTGTAGAATTGTTTGTATTCATGTGTAGAATTGTTTGTATTCATGTGAAGAATTGTTTGTATTCATGTGTAGAATTGTTTGTATTCATGTGTGGAATTGTTTGTATTCATGTGTGGAATTGTTTGTATTCATGTGAAGAATTGTTTGTATTCATGTGTAGAATTGTTTGTATTCATGTGCGGAATTGTTTGTATTCATGTGTGGAATTGTTTGTATTCATGTGAAGAATTGTTTGTATTCATGTGTAGAATTGTTTGTATTCATGTGTAGAATTGTGTGTATTAATGTATAGAATTGTTTGTATTAATTTATAGAATTGTTTGTATAAATTTATAGAATTGTTTGTATTAATGTATAGAATTGTTTGTATTAATGTATAGAATTGTTTGTATTCATGTGTAGAATTGTTTGTAGTCATGTGTAGAATTGTTTGTATTCATGTATAGAATTGTTTGTATTCATGTGTAGAATTGTTTGTATTAATGTATAGAATTGTTTGTATTAATGTGTGGAATTGTTTGTATTAATGTATAGAATTGTTTGTATTCATGTGTAGAATTGTTTGTATTAATGTATAGAATTGTTTGTATTAATGTGTAGAATTGTTTGTATTAATGTATAGAATTGTTTGTATTCATGTGTGGAATTGTTTGTATTAATGTATAGAATTGTTTGTATTAATGTATAGAATTGTTTGTATTCATGTGTAGAATTGTTTGTATTCATGTGTAGAATTGTTTGTATTCATGTGTAGAATTGTTTGTATTCATGTGTGGAATTGTTTGTATTCATGTGTAGAATGGTTTGTATTAATGTGTGGAATTGTTTGTATTCATGTGTGGAATTGTTTGTATTAATTTATAGAATTGTTTGTATTAATGTATAGAATTGTTTGTATTCATGTGTAGAATTGTTTGTATTCATGTGTAGAATTGTTTGTAGTCATGTGTAGAATTGTTTTTATTCATGTGTAGAATTGTTTGTATTAATTTATAGAATTGTTTGTATAAATTTATAGAATTGTTTGTATTCATGTATATAATTGTTTGTATTCATGTATAGAATTGTTTGTATTCAATGATAGAATTGTTATTATTCATGTGTGGAATTGTTTGTATTCATGTGTGTAATTGTTTGTATTCATGTGTGGGATTGTTTGTATGTATGTATATAATTGTTTGTATTCATGTATAGAATTATTTGTATTCATGTATAGAGTTGTTTGTATTCATGTGTGGGAGTGTTTGTATTTATGTATGGAATTGTTTGTATTCATGTGTGGGATTGTTTGTATTCATGTATAGAATTGTTTGTATTCATGTATAGAATTGTTTGTATTCATGTGTTGAATTGTTTGTATTCATGTATAGAATTGTTTGTATTCATGTGTGGAATTGTTTGTATTCATGTGTGGAATTGTTTGTATTCATGTGCAGAATTGTGTGTATTCATGTAGAGAATTGTTTGAATTAATTTATACAATTGTTTGTATAAATTTATAGAATTGTTTGTATTAATGTATAGAATTGTTTGTATTCATGTGTAGAATTGTTTGTAGTCATGTGTAGAATTGTTTGTATTCATGTGTAGAATTGTTTGTAGTCATGTGTAGAATTGTTTGTATTCATGTGTAGAATTGTTTGTATTCATGTGTAGAATTGTTTGTAGTCATGTGTAGAATTGTTTGTATTCATGTATAGAATTGTTTGTATTCATGTGTAGAATTGTTTGTATTCATGTGTAGAATTGTTTGTATTCATGTATAGAATTGTTTGTATTCATGTATAGAATTGTTTGTATTCATGTGTAGAATTGTTTGTATTCATGTGTAGAATTGTTTGTATTCATGTATAGAATTGTTTGTATTCATGTGTTGAATTGTTTGTATTCATGTGTAGAATTGTTTGTAGTCATGTGTAGAATTGTTTGTATTCATGTATAGAATTGTTTGTATTCATGTGAAGAATTGTTTGTATTCATGTATAGAATTGTTTGTATTGATGTATAGAATTGTTTGTATTAATGTATAGAATTGTTTGTATTCATGTGTAGAATTGTTTGTATTCATGTGTAGAATTGTTTGTAGTCATGTGTAGAATTGTTTGTATACATGTGTAGAATTGTTTGTATTCATGTGTAGAATTGTTTGTATTCATGTGTAGAATTGTTTGTAGTCATGTGTAGAATTGTTTGTAGTCATGTGTAGAATTGTTTGTATTCATGTGTAGAATTGTTTGTATTCATGTATAGAATTGTTTGTATTCATGTGTAGAATTGTTTGTATTCATGTGTAGAATTGTTTGTATTCATGTGTAGAATTGTTTGTATTCATGTGTAGAATTGTTTGTAGTCATGTGTAGAATTGTTTGTAGTCATGTGTAGAATTGTTTGTATTCATGTGTAGAATTGTTTGTATTCATGTGTAGAATTGTTTGTATTCATGTGTAGAATTGTTTGTATTCATGTATAGAATTGTTTGTATTCATGTGTAGAATTGTTTGTATTCATGTGTAGAATTGTTTGTATTCATGTGTAGAATTGTTTGTATTCATGTGTAGAATTGTTTGTAGTCATGTGTAGAATTGTTTGTATTCATGTGTAGAATTGTTTGTATTCATGTATAGAATTGTTTGTATTCATGTGTAGAATTGTTTGTATTCATGTGTAGAATTGTTTGTAGTCATGTGTAGAATTGTTTGTAGTCATGTGTAGAATTGTTTGTATTCATGTGTAGAATTGTTTGTATTCATGTGTAGAATTGTTTGTATTCATGTATAGAATTGTTTGTATTCATGTGTAGAATTGTTTGTATTCATGTGTAGAATTGTTTGTATTCATGTGTAGAATTGTTTGTAGTCATGTGTAGAATTGTTTGTAGTCATGTGTAGAATTGTTTGTATTCATGTGTAGAATTGTTTGTATTCATGTGTAGAATTGTTTGTATTAATGTGTAGAATTGTTTGTATTCATGTGTAGAATTGTTTGTAGTCATGTATAGAATTGTTTGTATTCATGTGTAGAATTGTTTGTATTCATGTATAGAATTGTTTGTATTCATGTATAGAATTGTTTGTATTCATGTGTAGAATTGTTTGTATTCATGTGTAGAATTGTTTGTAGTCATGTATAGAATTGTTTGTATTCATGTATAGAATTGTTTGTATTCATGTGTAGAATTGTTTGTATTCATGTATAGAATTGTTTGTATTCATGTGTAGAATTGTTTGTAGTCATGTGTAGAATTGTTTGTATTCATGTATAGAATTGTTTGTATTCATGTGTAGAATTGTTTGTATTCATGTATAGAATTGTTTGTATTCATGTGTAGAATTGTTTGTATTCATGTGTAGAATTGTTTGTATTCATGTGTAGAATTGTTTGTATTCATGTGTAGAATTGTTTGTATTCATGTGTAGAATTGTTTGTAGTCATGTATAGAATTGTTTGTATTCATGTATAGAATTGTTTGTATTCATGTGTAGAATTGTTTGTATTCATGTGTAGAATTGTTTGTAGTCATGTATAGAATTCTTTGTATTCATGTATAGAATTGTTTGTATTCATGTGTAGAATTGTTTGTAGTCATGTATAGAATTGTTTGTATTAATGTGTAGAATTGTTTGTATTCATGTGTAGAATTGTTTGTATTCATGTATAGAATTGTTTGTATTCATGTATAGAATTGTTTGTATTCATGTGTAGAATTGTTTGTATTCATGTGTAGAATTGTTTGTATTCATGTGTAGAATTGTTTGTATTCATGTATAGAATTGTTTGTATTCATGTGTAGAATTGTTTGTATTCATGTGTAGAATTGTTTGTAGTCATGTGTAGAATTGTTTGTATTCATGTATAGAATTGTTTGTATTCATGTGTAGAATTGTTTGTATTCATGTGTAGAATTGTTTGTATTCATGTGTAGAATTGTTTGTAGTCATGTGTAGAATTGTTTGTAGTCATGTGTAGAATTGTTTGTATTCATGTATAGAATTGTTTGTATTCATGTGTAGAATTGTTTGTATTCATGTGTAGAATTGTTTGTATTCATGTATAGAATTGTTTGTATTCATGTATAGAATTGTTTGTAGTCATGTGTAGAATTGTTTGTAGTCATGTGTAGAATTGTTTGTAGTCATGTGTAGAATTGTTTGTATTCATGTGTAGAATTGTTTGTAGTCATGTGTAGAATTGTTTGTAGTCATGTGTAGAATTGTTTGTATTCATGTATAGAATTGTTTGTATTCATGTGTAGAATTGTTTATATTCATGTGTGGAATTGTTTGTATTAATTTATAGAATTGTTTGTATTAATGTATAGAATTGTTTGTATTCATGTGTAGAATTGTTTGTATTCATGTGTAGAATTGTTTGTAGTCATGTGTAGAATTGTTTTTATTCATGTGTAGAATTGTTTGTATTAATTTATAGAATTGTTTGTATAAATTTATAGAATTGTTTGTATTCATGTATATAATTGTTTGTATTCATGTATAGAATTGTTTGTATTCAATGATAGAATTGTTATTATTCATGTGTGGAATTGTTTGTATTCATGTGTGTAATTGTTTGTATTCATGTGTGGGATTGTTTGTATGTATGTATATAATTGTTTGTATTCATGTATAGAATTATTTGTATTCATGTATAGAGTTGTTTGTATTCATGTGTGGGAGTGTTTGTATTTATGTATGGAATTGTTTGTATTCATGTGTGGGATTGTTTGTATTCATGTATAGAATTGTTTGTATTCATGTATAGAATTGTTTGTATTCATGTGTTGAATTGTTTGTATTCATGTATAGAATTGTTTGTATTCATGTGTGGAATTGTTTGTATTCATGTGTGGAATTGTTTGTATTCATGTGCAGAATTGTGTGTATTCATGTAGAGAATTGTTTGTATTAATTTATACAATTGTTTGTATAAATTTATAGAATTGTTTGTATTAATGTATAGAATTGTTTGTATTCATGTGTAGAATTGTTTGTAGTCATGTGTAGAATTGTTTGTATTCATGTGTAGAATTGTTTGTATTCATGTGTAGAATTGTTTGTATTCATGTATAGAATTGTTTGTATTCATGTGTAGAATTGTTTGTAGTCATGTGTAGAATTGTTTGTATTCATGTATAGAATTGTTTGTATTCATGTGTAGAATTGTTTGTATTCATGTGTAGAATTGTTTGTATTCATGTATAGAATTGTTTGTATTCATGTATAGAATTGTTTGTATTCATGTGTAGAATTGTTTGTATTCATGTGTAGAATTGTTTGTATTCATGTATAGAATTGTTTGTATTCATGTGTAGAATTGTTTGTATTCATGTGTAGAATTGTTTGTAGTCATGTGTAGAATTGTTTGTATTCATGTATAGAATTGTTTGTATTCATGTGAAGAATTGTTTGTATTCATGTATAGAATTGTTTGTATTGATGTATAGAATTGTTTGTATGAATGTATAGAATTGTTTGTATTCATGTGTAGAATTGTTTGTATTCATGTGTAGAATTGTTTGTAGTCATGTGTAGAATTGTTTGTATACATGTGTAGAATTGTTTGTATTCATGTGTAGAATTGTTTGTATTCATGTGTAGAATTGTTTGTAGTCATGTGTAGAATTGTTTGTAGTCATGTGTAGAATTGTTTGTATTCATGTGTAGAATTGTTTGTATTCATGTATAGAATTGTTTGTATTCATGTGTAGAATTGTTTGTATTCATGTGTAGAATTGTTTGTATTCATGTGTAGAATTGTTTGTATTCATGTGTAGAATTGTTTGTAGTCATGTGTAGAATTGTTTGTAGTCATGTGTAGAATTGTTTGTATTCATGTGTAGAATTGTTTGTATTCATGTGTAGAATTGTTTGTATTCATGTGTAGAATTGTTTGTATTCATGTATAAAATTGTTTGTATTCATGTGTAGAATTGTTTGTATTCATGTGTAGAATTGTTTGTATTCATGTGTAGAATTGTTTGTATTCATGTGTAGAATTGTTTGTAGTCATGTGTAGAATTGTTTGTATTCATGTGTAGAATTGTTTGTATTCATGTATAGAATTGTTTGTATTCATGTGTAGAATTGTTTGTATTCATGTGTAGAATTGTTTGTAGTCATGTGTAGAATTGTTTGTAGTCATGTGTAGAATTGTTTGTATTCATGTGTAGAATTGTGTGTATTCATGTGTAGAATTGTTTGTATTCATGTATAGAATTGTTTGTATTCATGTGTAGAATTGTTTGTATTCATGTGTAGAATTGTTTGTATTCATGTGTAGAATTGTTTGTAGTCATGTGTAGAATTGTTTGTAGTCATGTGTAGAATTGTTTGTATTCATGTGTAGAATTGTTTGTATTCATGTGTAGAATTGTTTGTATTAATGTGTAGAATTGTTTGTATTCATGTGTAGAATTGTTTGTAGTCATGTATAGAATTGTTTGTAGTCATGTATAGAATTGTTTGTATTCATGTATAGAATTGTTTGTATTCATGTGTAGAATTGTTTGTATTCATGTATAGAATTGTTTGTATTCATGTGTAGAATTGTTTGTAGTCATGTGTAGAATTGTTTGTATTCATGTATAGAATTGTTTGTATTCATGTGTAGAATTGTTTGTATTCATGTATAGAATTGTTTGTATTCATGTGTAGAATTGTTTGTATTCATGTGTAGAATTGTTTGTATTCATGTGTAGAATTGTTTGTATTCATGTGTAGAATTGTTTGTATTCATGTGTAGAATTGTTTGTAGTCATGTATAGAATTGTTTGTATTCATGTATAGAATTGTTTGTATTCATGTGTAGAATTGTTTGTATTCATGTGTAGAATTGTTTGTAGTCATGTATAGAATTCTTTGTATTCATGTGTAGAATTGTTTGTATTCATGTGTAGAATTGTTTGTAGTCATGTATAGAATTGTTTGTATTAATGTGTAGAATTGTTTGTATTCATGTGTAGAATTGTTTGTATTCATGTATAGAATTGTTTGTATTCATGTATAGAATTGTTTGTATTCATGTGTAGAATTGTTTGTATTCATGTGTAGAATTGTTTGTATTCATGTGTAGAATTGTTTGTATTCATGTATAGAATTGTTTGTATTCATGTGTAGAATTGTTTGTATTCATGTGTAGAATTGTTTGTAGTCATGTGTAGAATTGTTTGTATTCATGTATAGAATTGTTTGTATTCATGTGTAGAATTGTTTGTATTCATGTGTAGAATTGTTTGTATTCATGTGTAGAATTGTTTGTAGTCATGTGTAGAATTGTTTGTAGTCATGTGTAGAATTGTTTGTATTCATGTATAGAATTGTTTGTATTCATGTGTAGAATTGTTTGTATTCATGTGTAGAATTGTTTGTATTCATGTATAGAATTGTTTGTATTCATGTATAGAATTGTTTGTATTCATGTGTAGAATTGTTTGTAGTCATGTGTAGAATTGTTTGTAGTCATGTGTAGAATTGTTTGTATTCATGTGTAGAATTGTTTGTAGTCATGTGTAGAATTGTTTGTAGTCATGTGTAGAATTGTTTGTATTCATGTATAGAATTGTTTGTATTCATGTGTAGAATTGTTTATATTCATGTGTGGAATTGTTTGTATTAATTTATAGAATTGTTTGTATTAATGTATAGAATTGTTTGTATTCATGTGTAGAATTGTTTGTATTCATGTGTAGAATTGTTTGTAGTCATGTGTAGAATTGTTTTTATTCATGTGTAGAATTGTTTGTATTAATTTATAGAATTGTTTGTATAAATTTATAGAATTGTTTGTATTCATGTATATAATTGTTTGTATTCATGTATAGAATTGTTTGTATTCAATGATAGAATTGTTATTATTCATGTGTGGAATTGTTTGTATTCATGTGTGTAATTGTTTGTATTCATGTGTGGGATTGTTTGTATGTATGTATATAATTGTTTGTATTCATGTATAGAATTATTTGTATTCATGTATAGAGTTGTTTGTATTCATGTGTGGGAGTGTTTGTATTTATGTATGGAATTGTTTGTATTCATGTGTGGGATTGTTTGTATTCATGTATAGAATTGTTTGTATTCATGTATAGAATTGTTTGTATTCATGTGTTGAATTGTTTGTATTCATGTATAGAATTGTTTGTATTCATGTGTGGAATTGTTTGTATTCATGTGTGGAATTGTTTGTATTCATGTGCAGAATTGTGTGTATTCATGTAGAGAATTGTTTGTATTAATTTATACAATTGTTTGTATAAATTTATAGAATTGTTTGTATTAATGTATAGAATTGTTTGTATTCATGTGTAGAATTGTTTGTAGTCATGTGTAGAATTGTTTGTATTCATGTGTAGAATTGTTTGTATTCATGTGTAGAATTGTTTGTATTCATGTATAGAATTGTTTGTATTCATGTGTAGAATTGTTTGTAGTCATGTGTAGAATTGTTTGTATTCATGTATAGAATTGTTTGTATTCATGTGTAGAATTGTTTGTATTCATGTGTAGAATTGTTTGTATTCATGTATAGAATTGTTTGTATTCATGTATAGAATTGTTTGTATTCATGTGTAGAATTGTTTGTATTCATGTGTAGAATTGTTTGTATTCATGTGTAGAATTGTTTGTATTCATGTATAGAATTGTTTGTATTCATGTGTAGAATTGTTTGTATTCATGTGTAGAATTGTTTGTAGTCATGTGTAGAATTGTTTGTATTCATGTATAGAATTGTTTGTATTCATGTGAAGAATTGTTTGTATTCATGTATAGAATTGTTTGTATTGATGTATAGAATTGTTTGTATTAATGTATAGAATTGTTTGTATTCATGTGTAGAATTGTTTGTATTCATGTGTAGAATTGTTTGTAGTCATGTGTAGAATTGTTTGTATACATGTGTAGAATTGTTTGTATTCATGTGTAGAATTGTTTGTATTCATGTGTAGAATTGTTTGTAGTCATGTGTAGAATTGTTTGTAGTCATGTGTAGAATTGTTTGTATTCATGTGTAGAATTGTTTGTATTCATGTATAGAATTGTTTGTATTCATGTGTAGAATTGTTTGTATTCATGTGTAGAATTGTTTGTATTCATGTGTAGAATTGTTTGTATTCATGTGTAGAATTGTTTGTAGTCATGTGTAGAATTGTTTGTAGTCATGTGTAGAATTGTTTGTATTCATGTGTAGAATTGTTTGTATTCATGTGTAGAATTGTTTGTATTCATGTGTAGAATTGTTTGTATTCATGTATAGAATTGTTTGTATTCATGTGTAGAATTGTTTGTATTCATGTGTAGAATTGTTTGTATTCATGTGTAGAATTGTTTGTATTCATGTGTAGAATTGTTTGTAGTCATGTGTAGAATTGTTTGTATTCATGTGTAGAATTGTTTGTATTCATGTATAGAATTGTTTGTATTCATGTGTAGAATTGTTTGTATTCATGTGTAGAATTGTTTGTAGTCATGTGTAGAATTGTTTGTAGTCATGTGTAGAATTGTTTGTATTCATGTGTAGAATTGTTTGTATTCATGTGTAGAATTGTTTGTATTCATGTATAGAATTGTTTGTATTCATGTGTAGAATTGTTTGTATTCATGTGTAGAATTGTTTGTATTCATGTGTAGAATTGTTTGTAGTCATGTGTAGAATTGTTTGTAGTCATGTGTAGAATTGTTTGTATTCATGTGTAGAATTGTTTGTATTCATGTGTAGAATTGTTTGTATTAATGTGTAGAATTGTTTGTATTCATGTGTAGAATTGTTTGTAGTCATGTATAGAATTGTTTGTATTCATGTGTAGAATTGTTTGTATTCATGTATAGAATTGTTTGTATTCATGTATAGAATTGTTTGTATTCATGTGTAGAATTGTTTGTATTCATGTGTAGAATTGTTTGTAGTCATGTATAGAATTGTTTGTATTCATGTATAGAATTGTTTGTATTCATGTGTAGAATTGTTTGTATTCATGTATAGAATTGTTTGTATTCATGTGTAGAATTGTTT
The DNA here is from genome assembly GCF_053919585.1 of Euprymna scolopes. Taxonomy (NCBI): domain Eukaryota; kingdom Metazoa; phylum Mollusca; class Cephalopoda; order Sepiida; family Sepiolidae; genus Euprymna; species Euprymna scolopes. The sequence continues at coordinate 110,636,885 of NC_136487.1, read as the reverse complement.
GTAGTCATGTGTAGAATTGTTTGTATTCATGTATAGAATTGTTTGTATTCATGTGTAGAATTGTTTGTATTCATGTATAGAATTGTTTGTATTCATGTGTAGAATTGTTTGTATTCATGTGTAGAATTGTTTGTATTCATGTGTAGAATTGTTTGTATTCATGTGTAGAATTGTTTGTATTCATGTGTAGAATTGTTTGTAGTCATGTATAGAATTGTTTGTATTCATGTATAGAATTGTTTGTATTCATGTGTAGAATTGTTTGTATTCATGTGTAGAATTGTTTGTAGTCATGTATAGAATTCTTTGTATTCATGTGTAGAATTGTTTGTATTCATGTGTAGAATTGTTTGTAGTCATGTATAGAATTGTTTGTATTAATGTGTAGAATTGTTTGTATTCATGTGTAGAATTGTTTGTATTCATGTATAGAATTGTTTGTATTCATGTATAGAATTGTTTGTATTCATGTGTAGAATTGTTTGTATTCATGTGTAGAATTGTTTGTATTCATGTGTAGAATTGTTTGTATTCATGTGTAGAATTGTTTGTATTCATGTGTAGAATTGTTTGTATTCATGTGTAGAATTGTTTGTAGTCATGTGTAGAATTGTTTGTATTCATGTATAGAATTGTTTGTATTCATGTGTAGAATTGTTTGTATTCATGTGTAGAATTGTTTGTATTCATGTGTAGAATTGTTTGTAGTCATGTGTAGAATTGTTTGTAGTCATGTGTAGAATTGTTTGTATTCATGTATAGAATTGTTTGTAGTCATGTGTAGAATTGTTTGTATTCATGTGTAGAATTGTTTGTATTCATGTATAGAATTGTTTGTATTCATGTATAGAATTGTTTGTATTCATGTGTAGAATTGTTTGTAGTCATGTGTAGAATTGTTTGTAGTCATGTGTAGAATTGTTTGTATTCATGTGTAGAATTGTTTGTAGTCATGTGTAGAATTGTTTGTAGTCATGTGTAGAATTGTTTGTATTTATGTATAGAATTGTTTGTATTCATGTGTAGAATTGTTTATATTCATGTGTAGAATTGTTTGTATTCATGTGTAGAATTGTTTGTAGTCATGTGTAGAATTGTTTGTATTCATGTATAGAATTGTTTGTAGTCATGTGTAGAATTGTTTGTAGTCATGTGTAGAATTGTTTGTATTCATGTATAGAATTGTTTGTATTCATGTGTAGAATTGTTTGTAGTCATGTGTAGAATTGTTTGTATTCATGTATAGAATTGTTTGTATTCATGTGTAGAATTGTTTGTATTCATGTGTAGAATTGTTTGTATTCATGTGTAGAATTGTTTGTAGTCATGTGTAGAATTGTTTGTATTCATGTATAGAATTGTTTGTAGTCATGTGTAGAATTGTTTGTATTCATGTATAGAATTGTTTGTATTCATGTGTAGAATTGTTTGTATTCATGTGTAGAATTGTTTGTATTCATGTGTAGAATTGTTTGTAGTCATGTGTAGAATTGTTTGTATTCATGTATAGAATTGTTTGTAGTCATGTGTAGAATTGTTTGTAGTCATGTGTAGAATTGTTTGTATTCATGTATAGAATTGTTTGTATTCATGTGTAGAATTGTTTGTAGTCATGTGGAGAATTGTTTGTATTCATGTATAGAATTGTTTGTATTCATGTGTAGAATTGTTTGTAGTCATGTGTAGAATTGTTGGTAGTCATGTGTAGAATTGTTTGTATTCATGTGTAGAATTGTTTGTAGTCATGTGTAGAATTGTTTGTAGTCATGTGTAGAATTGTTTGTATTCATGTGTAGAATTGTTTGTAGTCATGTGTAGAATTGTTTGTATTCATGTATAGAATTGTTTGTATTCATGTATAGAATTGTTTGTATTCATGTGTAGAATTGTTTGTATTCATGTATAGAATTGTTTGTATTCATGTATAGAATTGTTTGTAGTCATGTGTAGAATTGTTTGTATTCATGTGTAGAATTGTTTGTATTCATGTATAGAATTGTTTGTATTCATGTGTAGAATTGTTTGTAGTCATGTGTAGAATTGTTTGTATTCATGTGTAGAATTGTTTGTATTCATGTATAGAATTGTTTGTAGTCATGTGTAGAATTGTTTGTATTCATGTGTAGAATTGTTTGTATTCATGTGTAGAATTGTTTGTATTCATGTGTAGAATTGTTTGTATTCATGTGTAGAATTGTTTGTATTCATGTGTAGAATTGTTTGTAGTCATGTGTAGTATTGTTTGTATTCATGTGTAGAATTGTTTGTATTCATGTGTAGAATTGTTTGTATTCATGTGTAGAATTGTTTGTAGTCATGTATAGAATTGTTTGTATTCATGTGTAGAATTGTTTGTATTCATGTATAGAATTGTTTGTATTCATGTGTAGAATTGTTTGTATTCATGTGTAGAATTGTTTGTATTCATGTGTAGAATTGTTTGTAGTCATGTGTAGAATTGTTTGTAGTCATGTGTAGAATTGTTTGTATTCATGTATAGAATTGTTTGTATTCATGTATAGAATTGTTTGTATTCATGTGTAGAATTGTTTGTATTCATGTATAGAATTGTTTGTAGTCATGTGTAGAATTGTTTGTATTCATGTATAGAATTGTTTGTAGTCATGTGTAGAATTGTTTGTATTCATGTGTAGAATTGTTTGTATTCATGTATAGAATTGTTTGTATTCATGTGTAGAATTGTTTGTATTCATGTGTAGAATTGTTTGTAGTCATGTGTAGAATTGTTTGTATTCATGTGTAGAATTGTTTGTATTCATGTATAGAATTGTTTGTATTCATGTGTAGAATTGTTTGTAGTCATGTGTAGAATTGTTTGTATTCATGTGTAGAATTGTTTGTATTCATGTGTAGAATTGTTTGTATTCATGTGTAGAATTGTTTGTATTCATGTGTAGAATTGTTTGTATTCATGTGTAGAATTGTTTGTAGTCATGTGTAGAATTGTTTGTAGTCATGTGTAGAATTGTTTGTAGTCATGTGTAGAATTGTTTGTAGTCATGTGTAGAATTGTTTGTAGTCATGTGTAGAATTGTTTGTAGTCATGTGTAGAATTGTTTGTAGTCATGTGTAGAATTGTTTGTATTCATGTGTAGAATTGTTTGTATTCATGTGTAGAATTGTTTGTATTCATGTGTAGAATTGTTAGTATTCATGTATAGAATTGTTTGTAGTCATGTGTAGAATTGTTTGTAGTCATGTGTAGAATTGTTTGTATTCATGTATAGAATTGTTTGTAGTCATGTGTAGAATTGTTTGTATTCATGTGTAGAATTGTTTGTATTCATGTGTAGAATTGTTTGTATTCATGTGTAGAATTGTTTGTATTCATGTGTAGAATTGTTTGTAGTCATGTGTAGAATTGTTTGTAGTCATGTGTAGAATTGTTTGTAGTCATGTGTAGAATTGTTTGTAGTCATGTGTAGAATTGTTTGTATTCATGTATAGAATTGTTTGTATTCATGTATAGAATTGTTTGTATTCATGTGTAGAATTGTTTGTATTCATGTATAGAATTGTTTGTAGTCATGTGTAGAATTGTTTGTATTCATGTATAGAATTGTTTGTAGTCATGTGTAGAATTGTTTGTATTCATGTGTAGAATTGTTTGTATTCATGTATAGAATTGTTTGTATTCATGTGTAGAATTGTTTGTATTCATGTGTAGAATTGTTTGTAGTCATGTGTAGAATTGTTTGTAGTCATGTGTAGAATTGTTTGTAGTGATGTGTAGAATTGTTTGTAGTCATGTGTAGAATTGTTTGTATTCATGTATAGAATTGTTTGTAGTCATGTGTAGAATTGTTTGTATTCATGTGTAGAATTGTTTGTATTCATGTATAGAATTGTTTGTATTCATGTGTAGAATTGTTTGTATTCATGTGTAGAATTGTTTGTAGTCATGTGTAGAATTGTTTGTAGTCATGTGTAGAATTGTTTGTAGTCATGTGTAGAATTGTTTGTATTCATGTGTAGAATTGTTTGTAGTTATGTGTAGAATTGTTTGTATTCATGTGTAGAATTGTTTGTATTCATGTGTAGAATTGTTTGTAGTCATGTGTAGAATTGTTTGTATTCATGTGTAGAATTGTTTGTATTCATGTGTAGAATTGTTTGTATTCATGTGTAGAATTGTTTGTATTCATGTGTAGAATTGTTTGTATTCATGTATAGAATTGTTTGTATTCATGTGTAGAATTGTTTGTATTCATGTGTAGAATTGTTTGTATTCATGTGTAGAATTGTTTGTATTCATGTGTAGAATTGTTTGTATTCATGTGTAGAATTGTTTGTATTCATGTATAGAATTGTTTGTATTCATGCATAGAATTGTTTGTATTCATGTGTAGAATTGTTTGTAGTCATGTGTAGAATTGTTTGTAGTCATGTGTAGAATTGTTTGTATTCATGTATAGAATTGTTTGTATTCATGTGTAGAATTGTTTGTATTCATGTGTAGAATTGTTTGTATTCATGTGTAGAATTGTTTGTATTCATGTGTAGAATTGTTTGTATTCATGTGTAGAATTGTTTGTATTCATGTGTAGAATTGTTTGTATTCATGTGTAGAATTGTTTGTATTCATGTGTAGAATTGTTTGTATTCATGTGTAGAATTGTTTGTATTCATGTGTAGAATTGTTTGTATTCATGTGTAGAATTGTTTGTATTCATGTGTAGAATTGTTTGTATTCATGTGTAGAATTGTTTGTATTCATGTGTAGAATTGTTTGTATTCATGTGTAGAATTGTTTGTATTCATGTGTAGAATTGTTTGTATTCATGTGTAGAATTGTTTGTATTCATGTGTAGAATTGTTTGTATTCATGTGTAGAATTGTTTGTATTCATGTGTAGAATTGTTTGTATTCATGTGTAGAATTGTTTGTATTCATGTGTAAAATTGTTTGTATTCATGTGTAGAATTGTTTGTATTCATGTGTAGAATTGTTTGTATTCATGTGTAGAATTGTTTGTATTCATGTGTAGAATTGTTTGTAGTCATGTGTAGAATTGTTTGTAGTCATGTGTAGAATTGTTTGTAGTCATGTGTAGAATTGTTTGTAGTCATGTGTAGAATTGTTTGTATTCATGTATAGAATTGTTTGTATTCATGTATAGAATTGTTTGTATTCATGTGTAGAATTGTTTGTATTCATGTATAGAATTGTTTGTAGTCATGTGTAGAATTGTTTGTATTCATGTATAGAATTGTTTGTAGTCATGTGTAGAATTGTTTGTATTCATGTGTAGAATTGTTTGTATTCATGTATAGAATTGTTTGTATTCATGTGTAGAATTGTTTGTATTCATGTGTAGAATTGTTTGTAGTCATGTGTAGAATTGTTTGTAGTCATGTGTAGAATTGTTTGTAGTCATGTGTAGAATTGTTTGTAGTCATGTGTAGAATTGTTTGTATTCATGTATAGAATTGTTTGTAGTCATGTGTAGAATTGTTTGTATTCATGTGTAGAATTGTTTGTATTCATGTATAGAATTGTTTGTATTCATGTGTAGAATTGTTTGTATTCATGTGTAGAATTGTTTGTAGTCATGTGTAGAATTGTTTGTAGTCATGTGTAGAATTGTTTGTAGTCATGTGTAGAATTGTTTGTATTCATGTGTAGAATTGTTTGTAGTCATGTGTAGAATTGTTTGTATTCATGTGTAGAATTGTTTGTATTCATGTGTAGAATTGTTTGTAGTCATGTGTAGAATTGTTTGTATTCATGTGTAGAATTGTTTGTATTCATGTGTAGAATTGTTTGTATTCATGTGTAGAATTGTTTGTATTCATGTGTAGAATTGTTTGTATTCATGTATAGAATTGTTTGTATTCATGTGTAGAATTGTTTGTATTCATGTGTAGAATTGTTTGTATTCATGTGTAGAATTGTTTGTATTCATGTGTAGAATTGTTTGTATTCATGTGTAGAATTGTTTGTATTCATGTATAGAATTGTTTGTATTCATGCATAGAATTGTTTGTATTCATGTGTAGAATTGTTTGTAGTCATGTGTAGAATTGTTTGTAGTCATGTGTAGAATTGTTTGTATTCATGTATAGAATTGTTTGTATTCATGTGTAGAATTGTTTGTATTCATGTGTAGAATTGTTTGTATTCATGTGTAGAATTGTTTGTATTCATGTGTAGAATTGTTTGTATTCATGTGTAGAATTGTTTGTATTCATGTGTAGAATTGTTTGTATTCATGTGTAGAATTGTTTGTATTCATGTGTAGAATTGTTTGTATTCATGTGTAGAATTGTTTGTATTCATGTGTAGAATTGTTTGTATTCATGTGTAGAATTGTTTGTATTCATGTGTAGAATTGTTTGTATTCATGTGTAGAATTGTTTGTATTCATGTGTAGAATTGTTTGTATTCATGTGTAGAATTGTTTGTATTCATGTGTAGAATTGTTTGTATTCATGTGTAGAATTGTTTGTAGTCATGTGTAGAATTGTTTGTATTCATGTGTAGAATTGTTTGTATTCATGTGTAGAATTAATTGTATTCATGTGTAAAATTGTTTGTATTCATGTGTAGAATTGTTTGTATTCATGTGTAGAATTGTTTGTATTCATGTGTAGAATTGTTTGTATTCATGTGTAGAATTGTTTGTAGTCATGTGTAGAATTGTTTGTAGTCATGTGTAGAATTGTTTGTATTCATGTATAGAATTGTTTGTATTCATGTGTAGAATTGTTTGTATTCATGTGTAGAATTGTTTGTATTCATGTGTAGAATTGTTTGTATTCATGTGTAGAATTGTTTGTATTCATGTGTAGAATTGTTTGTATTAATGTGTAGAATTGTTTGTATTCATGTGTAGAATTGTTTGTAGTCATGTGTTGAATTGTTTGTATTCATGTGTAGAATTGTTTGTATTCATGTGTAGAATTGTTTGTATTCATGTGTAGAATTGTTTGTATTAATGTATAGAATTGTTTGTATTCATGTGTAGAATTGTTTGTATTCACGTGTAGAATTGTTTGTATTCATGTGTAGAATTGTTTGTATTCATGTGTAGAATTGTTTGTATTCATGTGTAGAATTGTTTGTAGTCATGTGTAGAATTGTTTGTATTCATGTATAGAATTGTTTGTATTCATGTGTAGAATTGTTTGTATTCATGTGTAGAATTGTTTGTATTCATGTGTAGAATTGTTTGTATTCATGTGTAGAATTGTTTGTATTCATGTGTAGAATTGTTTGTATTCATGTGTAGAATTGTTTGTATTCATGTGTAGAATTGTTTGTATTCATGTGTAGAATTGTTTGTAGTCATGTGTAGAATTGTTTGTATTCATGTGTAGAATTGTTTGTAGTCATGTGTAGAATTGTTTGTATTCATGTGTAGAATTGTTTGTATTCATGTGTAGAATTGTTTGTATTCATGTGTAGAATTGTTTGTAGTCATGTGTAGAATTGTTTGTAGTCATGTGTAGAATTGTTTGTATTCATGTATAGAATTGTTTGTATTCATGTATAGAATTGTTTGTATTCATGTGTAGAATTGTTTGTATTCATGTATAGAATTGTTTGTATTCATGTATAGAATTGTTTGTAGTCATGTGTAGAATTGTTTGTATTCATGTGTAGAATTGTTTGTAGTCATGTGTAGAATTGTTTGTATTCATGTATAGAATTGTTTGTATTCATTTGTAGAATTGTTTGTATTCATGTGTAGAATTGTTTGTATTCATGTGTAGAATTGTTTGTATTAATGTGTAGAATTGTTTGTATTCATGTGTCTAATTATTTGTATTCATGTATAGAATTGTTTGTATTCATGTATAGAATTATTTGTATTCATGTATAGAGTTGTTTGTATTCATGTGTGGGAGTGTTTGTATTTATGTATGGAATTGTTTGTATTCATGTGTGGGATTGTTTGTATTCATGTATAGAATTGTTTGTATTCATGTATAGAATTGTTTGTATTCATGTGTTGAATTGTTTGTATTCATGTATAGAATTGTTTGTATTCATGTGTGGAATTGTTTGTATTCATGTGTGGAATTGTTTGTATTCATGTGCAGAATTGTGTGTATTCATGTAGAGAATTGTTTGTATTAATTTATACAATTGTTTGTATAAATTTATAGAATTGTTTGTATTAATGTATAGAATTGTTTGTATTCATGTGTAGAATTGTTTGTAGTCATGTGTAGAATTGTTTGTATTCATGTGTAGAATTGTTTGTATTCATGTGTAGAATTGTTTGTATTCATGTGTAGAATTGTTTGTATTCATGTATAGAATTGTTTGTATTCATGTGTAGAATTGTTTGTAGTCATGTGTAGAATTGTTTGTATTCATGTATAGAATTGTTTGTATTCATGTGTAGAATTGTTTGTATTCATGTGTAGAATTGTTTGTATTCATGTATAGAATTGTTTGTATTCATGTATAGAATTGTTTGTATTCATGTGTAGAATTGTTTGTATTCATGTGTAGAATTGTTTGTATTCATGTATAGAATTGTTTGTATTCATGTGTAGAATTGTTTGTATTCATGTGTAGAATTGTTTGTAGTCATGTGTAGAATTGTTTGTATTCATGTATAGAATTGTTTGTATTCATGTGAAGAATTGTTTGTATTCATGTATAGAATTGTTTGTATTAATGTATAGAATTGTTTGTATTAATGTATAGAATTGTTTGTATTCATGTGTAGAATTGTTTGTATTCATGTGTAGAATTGTTTGTAGTCATGTGTAGAATTGTTTGTATACATGTGTAGAATTGTTTGTATTCATGTGTAGAATTGTTTGTAGTCATGTGTAGAATTGTTTGTAGTCATGTGTAGAATTGTTTGTATTCATGTGTAGAATTGTTTGTATTCATGTATAGAATTGTTTGTATTCATGTGTAGAATTGTTTGTATTCATGTGTAGAATTGTTTGTATTCATGTGTAGAATTTTTTGTAGTCATGTGTAGAATTGTTTGTATTCATGTATAGAATTGTTTGTATTCATGTGTAGAATTGTTTGTATTCATGTGTAGAATTGTTTGTATTCATGTGTAGAATTGTTTGTATTCATGTGTAGAATTGTTTGTATTCATGTGTAGAATTGTTTGTATTCATGTGTAGAATTGTTTGTATTCATGTGTAGAATTGTTTGTATTCATGTGTAGAATTGTTTGTAGTCATGTGTAGAATTGTTTGTATTCATGTGTAGAATTGTTTGTAGTCATGTGTAGAATTGTTTGTATTCATGTGTAGAATTGTTTGTATTCATGTGTAGAATTGTTTGTATTCATGTGTAGAATTGTTTGTAGTCATGTGTAGAATTGTTTGTAGTCATGTGTAGAATTGTTTGTATTCATGTATAGAATTGTTTGTATTCATGTATAGAATTGTTTGTATTCATGTGTAGAATTGTTTGTATTCATGTATAGAATTGTTTGTATTCATGTATAGAATTGTTTGTAGTCATGTGTAGAATTGTTTGTATTCATGTGTAGAATTGTTTGTAGTCATGTGTAGAATTGTTTGTATTCATGTATAGAATTGTTTGTATTCATTTGTAGAATTGTTTGTATTCATGTGTAGAATTGTTTGTATTCATGTGTAGAATTGTTTGTATTAATGTGTAGAATTGTTTGTATTCATGTGTCTAATTATTTGTATTCATGTATAGAATTGTTTGTATTCATGTATAGAATTATTTGTATTCATGTATAGAGTTGTTTGTATTCATGTGTGGGAGTGTTTGTATTTATGTATGGAATTGTTTGTATTCATGTGTGGGATTGTTTGTATTCATGTATAGAATTGTTTGTATTCATGTATAGAATTGTTTGTATTCATGTGTTGAATTGTTTGTATTCATGTATAGAATTGTTTGTATTCATGTGTGGAATTGTTTGTATTCATGTGTGGAATTGTTTGTATTCATGTGCAGAATTGTGTGTATTCATGTAGAGAATTGTTTGTATTAATTTATACAATTGTTTGTATGAATTTATAGAATTGTTTGTATTAATGTATAGAATTGTTTGTATTCATGTGTAGAATTGTTTGTAGTCATGTGTAGAATTGTTTGTATTCATGTGTAGAATTGTTTGTATTCATGTGTAGAATTGTTTGTATTCATGTGTAGAATTGTTTGTATTCATGTATAGAATTGTTTGTATTCATGTGTAGAATTGTTTGTAGTCATGTGTAGAATTGTTTGTATTCATGTATAGAATTGTTTGTATTCATGTGTAGAATTGTTTGTATTCATGTGTAGAATTGTTTGTATTCATGTATAGAATTGTTTGTATTCATGTATAGAATTGTTTGTATTCATGTGTAGAATTGTTTGTATTCATGTGTAGAATTGTTTGTATTCATGTATAGAATTGTTTGTATTCATGTGTAGAATTGTTTGTATTCATGTGTAGAATTGTTTGTAGTCATGTGTAGAATTGTTTGTATTCATGTATAGAATTGTTTGTATTCATGTGAAGAATTGTTTGTATTCATGTATAGAATTGTTTGTATTAATGTATAGAATTGTTTGTATTAATGTATAGAATTGTTTGTATTCATGTGTAGAATTGTTTGTATTCATGTGTAGAATTGTTTGTAGTCATGTGTAGAATTGTTTGTATACATGTGTAGAATTGTTTGTATTCATGTGTAGAATTGTTTGTAGTCATGTGTAGAATTGTTTGTAGTCATGTGTAGAATTGTTTGTATTCATGTGTAGAATTGTTTGTATTCATGTATAGAATTGTTTGTATTCATGTGTAGAATTGTTTGTATTCATGTGTAGAATTGTTTGTATTCATGTGTAGAATTGTTTGTATTCATGTGTAGAATTGTTTGTAGTCATGTGTAGAATTGTTTGTAGTCATGTGTAGAATTGTTTGTATTCATGTGTAGAATTGTTTGTATTCATGTGTAGAATTGTTTGTATTCATGTGTAGAATTGTTTGTATTCATGTATAGAATTGTTTGTATTCATGTGTAGAATTGTTTGTATTCATGTGTAGAATTGTTTGTATTCATGTGTAGAATTGTTTGTATTCATGTGTAGAATTGTTTGTAGTCATGTGTTGAATTGTTTGTATTCATGTGTAGAATTGTTTGTATTCATGTATAGAATTGTTTGTATTCATGTGTAGAATTGTTTGTATTCATGTGTAGAATTGTTTGTAGTCATGTGTAGAATTGTTTGTATTCATGTGTAGAATTGTTTGTATTCATGTGTAGAATTGTTTGTATTCATGTATAGAATTGTTTGTATTCATGTGTAGAATTGTTTGTATTCATGTGTAGAATTGTTTGTATTCATGTGTAGAATTGTTTGTAGTCATGTGTAGAATTGTTTGTAGTCATGTGTAGAATTGTTTGTATTCATGTGTAGAATTGTTTGTATTCATGTGTAGAATTGTTTGTATTAATGTGTAGAATTGTTTGTATTCATGTGTAGAATTGTTTGTAGTCATGTATAGAATTGTTTGTATTCATGTGTAGAATTGTTTGTATTCATGTATAGAATTGTTTGTATTCATGTATAGAATTGTTTGTATTCATGTGTAGAATTGTTTGTATTCATGTGTAGAATTGTTTGTAGTCATGTATAGAATTGTTTGTATTCATGTGTAGAATTGTTTGTATTCATGTGTAGAATTGTTTTAGTCATGTATAGAATTGTTTGTATTCATGTATAGAATTGTTTGTATTCATGTGTAGAATTGTTTGTATTCATGTGTAGAATTGTTTGTAGTCATGTATAGAATTGTTTGTAGTCATGTATAGAATTGTTTGTATTCATGTGTAGAATTGTTTGTAGTCATGCATAGAATTGTTTGTATTCATGTATAGAATTGTTTGTATTCATGTGTAGAATTGTTTGTATTCATGTGTAGAATTGTTTGTATTCATGTATAGAATTGTTTGTATTCATGTGTAGAATTGTTTGTATTCATGTGTAGAATTGTTTGTAGTCATGTGTAGAATTGTTTGTATTCATGTATAGAATTGTTTGTATTCATGTGTAGAATTGTTTGTATTCATGTGTAGAATTGTTTGTAGTCATGTGTAGAATTGTTTGTAGTCATGTGTAGAATTGTTTGTATTCATGTGTAGAATTGTTTGTAGTCATGTGTAGAATTGTTTGTAGTCATGTGTAGAATTGTTTGTATTCATGTGTAGAATTGTTTGTAGTCATGTGTAGAATTGTTTGTAGTCATGTGTAGAATTGTTTGTATTCATGTATAGAATTGTTTGTATTCATGTATAGAATTGTTTGTATTCATGTGTAGAATTGTTTGTAGTCATGTGTAGAATTGTTTGTAGTCATGTGTAGAATTGTTTGTATTCATGTGTAGAATTGTTTGTAGTCATGTGTAGAATTGTTTGTAGTCATGTGTAGAATTGTTTGTATTCATGTGTAGAATTGTTTGTAGTCATGTGTAGAATTGTTTGTATTCATGTATAGAATTGGTTGTATTCATGTATAGAATTGTTTGTATTCATGTGTAGAATTGTTTGTATTCATGTATAGAATTGTTTGTATTCATGTATAGAATTGTTTGTAGTCATGTGTAGAATTGTTTGTATTCATGTGTAGAATTGTTTGTATTCATGTGTAGAATTGTTTGTATTCATGTGTAGAATTGTTTGTATTCATGTGTAGAATTGTTTGTATTCATGTGTAGAATTGTTTGTATTCATGTGTAGAATTGTTTGTAGTCATGTGTAGAATTGTTTGTATTCATGTGTAGAATTGTTTGTATTCATGTGTAGAATTGTTTGTATTCATGTGTAGAATTGTTTGTATTCATGTGTAGAATTGTTTGTAGTCATGTGTAGAATTGTTTGTAGTCATGTGTAGAATTGTTTGTATTCATGTATAGAATTGTTTGTATTCATGTATAGAATTGTTTGTATTCATGTGTAGAATTGTTTGTATTCATGTATAGAATTGTTTGTAGTCATGTGTAGAATTGTTTGTATTCATGTATAGAATTGTTTGTAGTCATGTGTAGAATTGTTTGTATTCATGTGTAGAATTGTTTGTATTCATGTATAGAATTGTTTGTATTCATGTGTAGAATTGTTTGTATTCATGTATAGAATTGTTTGTATTCATGTGTAGAATTGTTTGTATTCATGTGTAGAATTGTTTGTATTCATGTGTAGAATTGTTTGTAGTCATGTGTAGAATTGTTTGTATTCATGTGTAGAATTGTTTGTATTCATGTGTAGAATTGTTTGTATTCATGTGTAGAATTGTTTGTATTCATGTGTAGAATTGTTTGTATTCATGTGTAGAATTGTTTGTATTCATGTGTAGAATTGTTTGTAGTCATGTGTAGAATTGTTTGTAGTCATGTGTAGAATTGTTTGTAGTCATGTGTAGAATTGTTTGTAGTCAGGTGTAGAATTGTTTGTAGTCATGTGTAGAATTGTTTGTATTCATGTGTAGAATTGTTTGTATTCATGTGTAGAATTGTTTGTATTCATGTGTAGAATTGTTTGTATTCATGTGTAGAATTGTTTGTATTCATGTATAGAATTGTTTGTAGTCATGTGTAGAATTGTTTGTAGTCATGTGTAGAATTGTTTGTATTCATGTGTAGAATTGTTTGTATTCATGTGTAGAATTGTTTGTATTCATGTGTAGAATTGTTTGTATTCATGTGTAGAATTGTTTGTATTCATGTGTAGAATTGTTTGTAGTCATGTGTAGAATTGTTTGTAGTCATGTGTAGAATTGTTTGTAGTCATGTGTAGAATTGTTTGTAGTCATGTGTAGAATTGTTTGTAGTCATGTGTAGAATTGTTTGTATTCATGTATAGAATTGTTTGTATTCATGTATAGAATTGTTTGTATTCATGTGTAGAATTGTTTGTATTCATGTATAGAATTGTTTGTAGTCATGTGTAGAATTGTTTGTATTCATGTATAGAATTGTTTGTAGTCATGTGTAGAATTGTTTGTATTCATGTGTAGAATTGTTTGTATTCATGTATAGAATTGTTTGTATTCATGTGTAGAATTGTTTGTATTCATGTGTAGAATTGTTTGTAGTCATGTGTAGAATTGTTTGTAGTCATGTGTAGAATTGTTTGTAGTCATGTGTAGAATTGTTTGTAGTCATGTGTAGAATTGTTTGTATTCATGTATAGAATTGTTTGTATTCATGTGTAGAATTGTTTGTAGTCATGTGTAGAATTGTTTGTATTCATGTATAGAATTGTTTGTAGTCATGTGTAGAATTGTTTGTATTCATGTGTAGAATTGTTTGTATTCATGTATAGAATTGTTTGTATTCATGTGTAGAATTGTTTGTATTCATGTGTAGAATTGTTTGTATTCATGTATAGAATTGTTTGTATTCATGTATAGAATTGTTTGTATTCATGTGTAGAATTGTTTGTATTCATGTGTAGAATTGTTTGTATTCATGTATAGAATTGTTTGTATTAATGTATAGAATTGTTTGTATTCATGTGTAGAATTGTTTGTATTCATGTGTAGAATTGTTTGTATTCATGTATAGAATTGTTTGTATTCATGTGTAGAATTGTTTGTATTCATGTGTAGAATTGTTTGTATTCATGTATAGAATTGTTTGTATTCATGTATAGAATTGTTTGTATTCATGTGTAGAATTGTTTGTATTCATGTATAGAATTGTTTGTATTCATGTGTAGAATTGTTTGTATTCATGTGTAGAATTGTTTGTATTCATGTATAGAATTGTTTGTATTCATGTATAGAATTGTTTGTATTCATGTGTAGAATTGTTTGTATTCATGTGTAGAATTGTTTGTATTCATGTGTAGAATTGTTTGTATTCATGTATAGAATTGTTTGTATTCATGTATAGAATTGTTTGTATTCATGTGTAGAATTGTTTGTATTCATGTGTAGAATTGTTTGTATTCATGTGTAGAATTGTTTGTAGTCATGTGTAGAATTGTTTGTATTCATGTGTAGAATTGTTTGTATTAATGTATAGAATTGTTTGTATTCATGTGTAGAATTGTTTGTATTCATGTGTCGAATTGTTTGTAGTCATGTGTAGAATTGTTTGTAGTCATGTGTAGAATTGTTTGTAGTCATGTGTAGAATTGTTTGTATTCATGTGTAGAATTGTTTGTAGTCATGTGTAGAATTGTTTGTATTCATGTGTAGAATTGTTTGTATTCATGTGTAGAATTGTTTGTAGTCATGTGTAGAATTGTTTGTATTCATGTGTAGAATTGTTTGTATTCATGTGTAGAATTGTTTGTATTCATGTGTAGAATTGTGTGTATTCATGTGTAGAATTGTTTGTATTCATGTATAGAATTGTTTGTATTCATGTGTAGAATTGTTTGTATTCATGTGTAGAATTGTTTGTATTCATGTGTAGAATTGTTTGTATTCATGTGTAGAATTGTTTGTATTCATGTGTAGAATTGTTTGTATTCATGTATAGAATTGTTTGTATTCATGTATAGAATTGTTTGTATTCATGTGTAGAATTGTTTGTAGTCATGTGTAGAATTGTTTGTAGTCATGTGTAGAATTGTTTGTATTCATGTATAGAATTGTTTGTATTCATGTGTAGAATTGTTTGTATTCATGTGTAGAATTGTTTGTATTCATGTGTAGAATTGTTTGTATTCATGTGTAGAATTGTTTGTATTCATGTGTAGAATTGTTTGTATTCATGTGTTGAATTGTTTGTATTCATGTGTAGAATTGTTTGTATTCATGTGTAGAATTGTTTGTATTCATGTGTAGAATTGTTTGTATTCATGTGTAGAATTGTTTGTATTCATGTGTAGAATTGTTTGTATTCATGTGTAGAATTGTTTGTATTCATGTGTAGAATTGTTTGTAGTCATGTGTAGAATTGTTTGTATTCATGTGTAAAATTGTTTGTATTCATGTGTAGAATTGTTTGTATTCATGTGTAGAATTGTTTGTATTCATGTGTAGAATTGTTTGTTTCTATGTGTAGAATTGTTTGTAGTCATGTGTAGAATTGTTTGTAGTCATGTGTAGAATTGTTTGTATTCATGTATAGAATTGTTTGTATTCATGTGTAGAATTGTTTGTATTCATGTGTAGAATTGTTTGTATTCATGTGTAGAATTGTTTGTATTCATGTGTAGAATTGTTTGTATTCATGTGTAGAATTGTTTGTATTCATGTGTAGAATTGTTTGTATTCATGTGTAGAATTGTTTGTATTCATGTGTAGAATTGTTTGTATTCATGTTTAGAATTGTTTGTATTCATGTGTAGAATTGTTTGTATTCATGTGTAGAATTGTTTGTATTCATGTGTAGAATTGTTTGTATTCATGTGTAGAATTGTTTGTATTCATGTGTAGAATTGTTTGTATTCATGTGTAGAATTGTTTGTATTCATGTGTAGAATTGTTTGTATTCATGTGTAAAATTGTTTGTATTCATGTGTAGAATTGTTTGTATTCATGTGTAGAATTGTTTTTATTCATGTGTAGAATTGTTTGTATTCATGTGTAGAATTGTTTGTAGTCATGTGTAGAATTGTTTGTAGTCATGTGTAGAATTGTTTGTATTCATGTATAGAATTGTTTGTATTCATGTGTAGAATTGTTTGTATTCATGTGTAGAATTGTTTGTATTCATGTGTAGAATTGTTTGTATTCATGTGTAGAATTGTTTGTATTCATGTGTAGAATTGTTTGTATTCATGTGTAGAATTGTTTGTATTCATGTGTAGAATTGTTTGTAGTCATGTGTAGAATTGTTTGTATTCATGTGTAGAATTGTTTGTATTCATGTGTAGAATTGTTTGTATTCATGTGTAGAATTGTTTGTATTAATGTATAGAATTGTTTGTATTCATGTGTAGAATTGTTTGTATTCACGTGTAGAATTGTTTGTATTCATGTGTAGAATTGTTTGTATTCATGTGTAGAATTGTTTGTATTCATGTGTAGAATTGTTTGTATTCATGTGTAGAATTGTTTGTATTCATGTGTAGAATTGTTTGTATTCATGTGTAGAATTGTTTGTATTCATGTGTAGAATTGTTTGTATTCATGTGTAGAATTGTTTGTATTCATGTGTAGAATTGTTTGTAGTCATGTGTAGAATTGTTTGTATTCATGTGTAGAATTGTTTGTAGTAATGTGTAGAATTGTTTGTATTCATGTGTAGAATTGTTTGTATTCATGTGTAGAATTGTTTGTATTCATGTGTAGAATTGTTTGTAGTCATGTGTAGAATTGTTTGTAGTCATGTGTAGAATTGTTTGTATTCATGTGTAGAATTGTTTGTATTCATGTGTAGAATTGTTTGTATTCATGTGTAGAATTGTTTGTAGTAATGTGTAGAATTGTTTGTATTCATGTGTAGAATTGTTTGTATTCATGTGTAGAATTGTTTGTATTCATGTGTAGAATTGTTTGTATTCATGTGTAGAATTGTTTGTATTCATGTGTAGAATTGTTTGTAGTCATGTGTAGAATTGTTTGTAGTCATGTGTAGAATTGTTTGTATTCATGTATAGAATTGTTTGTATTCATGTATAGAATTGTTTGTATTCATGTGTAGAATTGTTTGTATTCATGTGTAGAATTGTTTGTATTCATGTATAGAATTGTTTGTATTCATGTATAGAATTGTTTGTAGTCATGTGTAGAATTGTTTGTATTCATGTGTAGAATTGTTTGTAGTCATGTGTAGAATTGTTTGTATTCATGTATAGAATTGTTTGTATTCATGTGTAGAATTTTTTGTATTCATGTGTAGAATTGTTTGTATTCATGTGTAGAATTGTTTGTATTAATGTGTAGAATTGTTTGTATTCATGTGTCTAATTATTTGTATTCATGTATAGAATTGTTTGTATTCATGTGTAGAATTGTTTGTATTCATGTGTAGAATTGTTTGTATTCATGTGTAGAATTGTTTGTATTCATGTGTAGAATTGTTTGTATTCATGTATAGAATTGTTTGTATTCATGTGTAGAATTGTTTGTATTCATGTATAGAATTGTTTGTATTCATGTGTAGAATTGTTTGTATTCATGTGTAGAATTGTTTGTATTCATGTGTAGAATTGTTTGTATTCATGTATAGAATTGTTTGTATTCATGTATAGAATTGTTTGTATTCATGTGTAGAATTGTTTGTATTCATGTGTAGAATTGTTTGTATTCATGTGTAGAATTGTTTGTATTCATGTGTAGAATTGTTTGTATTCATGTATAGAATTGTTTGTATTCATGTGTAGAATTGTTTGTATTCATGTATAGAATTGTTTGTATTCATGTGTAGAATTGTTTGTATTCATGTGTAGAATTGTTTGTATTCATGTGTAGAATTGTTTGTATTCATGTATAGAATTGTTTGTATTCATGTGTAGAATTGTTTGTAGTCACGTGTAGAATTGTTTGTATTCATGTGTAGAATTGTTTGTATTCATGTGTAGAATTGTTTGTATTCATGTGTAGAATTGTTTGTATTCATGTATAGAATTGTTTGTATTCATGTGTAGAATTGTTTGTATTCATGTATAGAATTGTTTGTATTCATGTGTAGAATTGTTTGTATTCATGTGTAGAATTGTTTGTATTCATGTATAGAATTGTTTGTATTCATGTGTAGAATTGTTTGTATTCATGTATAGAATTGTTTGTATTCATGTGTAGAATTGTTTGTATTCATGTATAGAATTGTTTGTATTCATGTGTAGAATTGTTTGTATTCATGTGTAGAATTGTTTGTATTAATGTATAGAATTGTTTGTATTCATGTGTAGAATTGTTTGTATTCATGTGTAGAATTGTTTGTATTCATGTGTAGAATTGTTTGTATTCATGTATAGAATTGTTTGTATTCATGTGTAGAATTGTTTGTATTCATGTATAGAATTGTTTGTATTCATGTGTAGAATTGTTTGTATTCATGTGTAGAATTGTTTGTATTCATGTATAGAATTGTTTGTATTCATGTGTAGAATTGTTTGTATTCATGTGTAGAATTGTTTGTATTCATGTGTAGAATTGTTTGTATTCATGTGTAGAATTGTTTGTAGTCATGTGTAGAATTGTTTGTATTCATGTGTAGAATTGTTTGTATTCATGTGTAGAATTGTTTGTATTCATGTGTAGAATTGTTTGTATTCATGTATAGAATTGTTTGTATTCATGTGTAGAATTGTTTGTATTCATGTGTAGAATTGTTTGTATTCATGTGTAGAATTGTTTGTATTCATGTGTAGAATTGTTTGTATTAATGTATAGAATTGTTTGTATTCATGTGTAGAATTGTTTGTATTCATGTGTAGAATTGTTTGTATTCATGTGTAGAATTGTTTGTATTAATGTATAGAATTGTTTGTAGTCATGTGTAGAATTGTTTGTATTCATGTGTAGAATTGTTTGTATTCATGTGTAGAATTGTTTGTATTCATGTATAGAATTGTTTGTATTCATGTGTAGAATTGTTTGTATTCATGTGTAGAATTGTTTTTAGTCATGTGTAGAATTGTTTGTATTCATGTGTAGAATTGTTTGTATTCATGTGTAGAATTGTTTGTATTCATGTGTAGAATTGTTTGTATTCATGTGTAGAATTGTTTGTATTCATGTGAAGAATTGTTTGTATTCATGTGTAGAATTGTTTGTATTCATGTGTAGAATTGTTTGTATTCATGTGTGGAATTGTTTGTATTCATGTGTAGAATTGTTTGTAGTCATGTGTAGAATTGTTTGTATTCATGTGTGGAATTGTTTGTATTCATGTGTAGAATTGTTTGTATTCATGTAAAGAATTGTTTGTATTCATGTGTAGAATTGTTTGTATTCATGTGTGGAATTGTTTGTATTCATGTGTGGAATTGTTTGTATTCATGTGAAGAATTGTTTGTATTCATGTGTAGAATTGTTTGTATTCATGTGTAGAATTGTTTGTATTCATGTGTGGAATTGTTTGTATTCATGTGAAGAATTGTTTGTATTCATGTGTAGAATTGTTTGTATTCATGTGTAGAATTGTGTGTATTCATGTATAGAATTGTTTGTATTAATTTATAGAATTGTTTGTATAAATTTATAGAATTGTTTTTATTAATGTATAGAATTGTTTGTATTCATGTGTAGAATTGTTTGTATTAATGTATAGAATTGTTTGTATTCATGTGTAGAATTGTTTGTATTCATGTGTAGAATTGTTTGTATTCATGTATAGAATTGTTTGTATTCATGTGTAGAATTGTTTGTATTCATGTGTAGAATTGTTTGTATTCATGTGTAGAATTGTTTGTAGTCATGTGTGGAATTGTTTGTATTCATGTGTAGAATTGTTTGTAGTCATGTGTAGAATTGTTTGTATTCATGTGTAGAATTGTTTGTAGTCATGTGTAGAATTGTTTGTTGTCATGTGTAGAATTGTTTGTATTCATGTATAGAATTGTTTGTATTCATGTGTAGAACTGTTTGTAATTATGTATAGAATTGTTTGTATTAATGTATAGAATTGTTTGTATTCATGTGTAGAATTGTTTGTATTCATGTGTGGAATTGTTTGTATTCATGTATAGAATTGTTTGTATTCATGTATGGAATTGTTTGTATTCATGTATAGAATTGTTTGTATTCATGTATAGAATTGTTTGTATTAATGTATAGAATTGTTTGTATTCATGTATAGAATTGTTTGTATTCATGTATAGAATTGTTTGTATGCATGTATAGAATTGTTTGTATTCATGTGTGGAATTGTTTGTATTCATGTATAGAATTGTTTGTATTCATGTGTGGAATTGTTTGTATTCATGTATAGAATTGTTTGTATTCATGTATAGAATTGTTTGTATTCATGTGTAGAACTGTTTGTAATTATGTATAGAATTGTTTGTATTAATGTATAGAATTGTTTGTATTCATGTGTAGAATTGTTTGTATTCATGTGTGGAATTGTTTGTATTCATGTGTGGAATTGTTTGTATTCATGTGTGGAATTGTTTGTATTAATTTTTAGAATGGTTTGTATTCATGTGTGGAATTGTTTGTATTCATGTGTGGAATTGTTTGTATTCACGTGTGGAACTGTTTGTATTCATGTATAGAATTGTTTGTATTAATGTGTGGAATTGTTTATATTCATGTGTGTAATTGTTTGTATTTATGTATAGAATTGTTTGTATTTATGTATAGAATCGTTTGTATTTATGTATAGAGTTGTTTGTATTCATGTGTGGAATTGTTTGTATTCATGTGTAGAATTGTTTGTATTCATGTGTGGAATTGTTTGTATTCATGTGTGGAATTGTTTGTATTTATGTGTGGAATTGTTTGTATTTATGTATAGAATTGTTTGTATTTATGTGCGGGAATGGTTTGTATTCATGTATAGAATTGTTTGTATTCATGTGTAGAATTGTTTGTATTCATGTATAGAATTGTTTGTATTCATGTATAGAATTGTTTGTATTCATGTGTGGAATTGTTTGTATTCATGTTTAGAATTGTTTGTATTCATGTATAGAATTGTTTTATTTAAGTATAGAATTGTTTGTATTCATGTATAGAATTGTTTGTATTCATGTATAGGATTGTTTGTATTCATGTATAGGATTGTTTGTATTAATGTATAGAATTGTTTGTATTCATGTATAGAATTGTTTGTATTTATGTGTGGAATTGTTTGTATTCATGTATAGAATTGTTTGTATTCATGTGTGGAATTGTTTGTATTCATGTATAAAATTGTTTGTATTCATGTGTGGAATTGTTTGTATTCATGTATAGAATTGTTTGTATTAATATATAGAATTGTTTGTATTCATGTATAGAATTGTTTGTATTCATGTATAGAATTGTTTGTATTCATGTATAGAATTGTTTGTATTCATGTATAGAGTTGTTTGTATTCATGTGTTTAATTGTTTGTATTAATGTATAGAATTGTTTGTATTCATGTGTAGAATTGTTTGTATTCATGTGTGAGATTGTTTGTATTAATGTATAGAATTGTTTGTATTAATGTATATAATTGTTTGTATTAATGTATAGAATTGTTTGTATCAATGTATAGAATTGTTTGTATTAATGTATAGAATTGTTTGTATTCATGTATAGAATTGTCTGTATTCATGTATAGAATTGTTTGTATTAATGTATAGAATTGTTTGTATTCATGTATAGAATTGTTTGTATTCATGTATAGAATTGTTTGTATTCATGTGTGGAATTGTTTGTATTCATGTATAGAATTGTTTTTATTCATGTGTGGAATTGTTTTTATTCATGTGTGGAATTGTTTGTATTCATGTGTGGAATTGTTTGTATTCATGTGTGGAATTGTTTGTATTCATGTGTAGAATTGTGTGTATTCATGTATAGAATTGTTTGTATTCATGTGTAGAACTGTTTGTATTCATGTATTGAATTGTTTGTATTAATTTATAGAATTGTTTGTATTAATTTATAGAATTGTTTGTATTAATTTATAGAATTGTTTGTATTGATGTGTTGAATTGTTTGTATTCATGTATAGAATTGTTTGTATTCATGTATAGAATTGTTTGTATTCATGTATAGAATTGTTTGTATTTATGTGTGGAATTGTTTGTATTAATGTATAGAATTGTTTGTATTCATGTGTAGGATTGTTTGTATTCATGTGTAGAATTTTTTGTATTCATGTGTAGAATTGTTTGTATTCATGTGTGGAATTGTTTGTATTCATGTGTGGGATGGTTTGTATTCATGTATAGAATTGTTTGTATTCATGTATAGAATTGTTTGTATTCATGTGTGGAATTGTTTGTATTCATGTATGGAATTGTTTGTATTCATGTATAGAATTGTTTGTATTCATGTGTAGAATTGTTTGTATTCATGTGTAGAATTGTTTGTATTCATGTATAGAATTGTTTGTATTCATGTATAGAATTGTTTGTATTCATGTGTAGAATTGTTTGTATTCATGTGTGGAATTGTTTGTATTCATGTATAGAATTGTTTGTATTCATGTGTAGAACTGTTTGTATTTATATAGAATTGTTTGTATTCATGTATAGAATTGTTTGTATTCATGTGTGGAATTGTTTGTATTCATGTGTGGAATTGTTTGTATTCATGTGGTGGATTGTTTGTATTTATGTATAAAATTGTTTGTATTCATGTGTTGGATTGTTTGTATTTATGTATAGAATTGTTTGTATTCATGTATAGAATTGTTTGTATTTATGTATAGAGTTGTTTGTATTCGTGTGTGGGATTGTTTGTATTTATGTATGGAATTGTTTGTATTCATGTGTGGAATTGTTTGTATTCATGTATAGAGTTGTTTGTATTCATGTATAGAATTGTTTGTATTCATGTATAGAATTCTTTGTATTCATGTGTGGAATTCTTTGTATTAATGTATAGAATTGTTTGTATTCATGTATAGAATTGTTTGTATTCATGTGTAGATGTGTTTTTATTCATGTGTGGAATTGTTTGTATTCATGTGTGGAATTGTTTGTATTCATGTATAGAATTGTTTGTATTCATGTGTAGAACTGTTTGTATTTTTGTATAGAATTGTTTGTATTCATGTATAGAATTGTTTGTATTCATGTGTGGAATTGTTTGTATTCATGTGTGGAATTGTTTGTATTCATGTGTAGAACTGTTTGTATTCATGTGTGGAATTGTTTGTATTCATGTGTGGAATTGTTTGTATTCATGTGTAGAACTGTTTGTATTCATGTGTAGAATTGTTTGTATTCATGTATAGAATTGTTTGCATTTATGTATAGAATTGTTTGTATTCATGTGTAGAATTGTTTGTATTCATGTGTGGAATTGTTTGTATTCATGTGTGGAATTGTTTGTATTTATGTGTGGAATTGTTTGTATTTATGTATAGAATTGTTTGTATTTATGTGCGGGAATGGTTTGTATTCATGTATAGAATTGTTTGTATTCATGTATAGAATTGTTTGTATTCATGTATAGAATTGTTTGTATTCATGTATAGAATTGTTTGTATTCATGTGTGGAATTGTTTGTATTCATGTTTAGAATTGTTTGTATTCATGTATAGAATTGTTTTATTTAAGTATAGAATTGTTTGTATTCATGTATAGAATTGTTTGTATTCATGTATAGGATTGTTTGTATTCATGTATAGGATTGTTTGTATTAATGTATAGAATTGTTTGTATTCATGTATAGAATTGTGTGTATTCATGTATAGAATTGTGTGTATTCATGTATAGAATTGTTTGTATTCATGTGTAGAATTGTTTGTATTCATGTGTAGAATTGTTTGTATTCATGTATAGAATTGTTTGTATTTATGTATAGAATTGTTTGTATTAATGTGTAGAATTGTTTGTATCCATGTATAGAATTGTTTGTATTTATGTATAGAGTTGTTTGTATTCATGTGTGGAATTGTTTGTATTCATGTATAGAATTGTTTGTATCCATTTATAGAATTGTTTGTATTTATGTATAGAGTTGTTTGTATTCATGTGTGGAATTGTTTGTATTAATGTATAGAATTGTTTGTATTGATGTATAGAATTGTTTGTATTTATGTGCGGGAATGGTTTTTATTCATGTGTAGAATTGCTTGTATTTATGTATAGAATTGTTTGTATTCATGTGTGGAATTGTTTGTATTTATGTGTGGAATTGTTTGTATTTATGTATAGAATTGTTTGTATTTATGTATAGAATTGTTTGTATTTATATGCGGGAATTGTTTTTATTCATGTATAGAATTGTTTGCATTTATGTATAGAATTGTTTGTATTCATGTGTAGAATTGTTTGTATTCATGTTTGGAATTGTTTGTATTCATGTGTGGAATTGTTTGTATTTATGTGTGGAATTGTTTGTATTTATGTATAGAATTGTTTGTATTTATGTGCGGGAATGGTTTGTATTCATGCGTAGAATTGTTTGTATTTTTGTATAGAATTGTTTGCATTAATGTATAGAATTGTTTGTATTCATGTGTGGAATTTTTTGTATTTATGTATAGAATTGTTTGTATTTATGTGTAGAATTGTTTTTATTCATGTGTAGAATTGTTTATATTAATATGTAGAATTGCTTGTATTTATGTGTAGAATTGTTTGTATTTATGTGTAGAATTGTTTGTATTCATGTGTAGAATTGTGTGTATTTATGTGTAGAATTGTGTGTATTTATGTGTGGAATTGTTTGTAATCATGTGTAGAATTGTTTGTATTCATGTGTAGAATTGTTTGTATTCATGTGTAGAATTGTTTGTATTTATGTGTAGAATTGTTTGTATTTTGTGTGAAATGGTTTTTATTCATGTGTAGAATTGTTTGTATTTATGTGTAGAATTGTTTGTATTTATGTGTAGAATTTTCTCTTTCTAACCAAATTCAAATCATTTCAAAAGCTGAATCATCGCTATTATACTTATTTCAACTTTCAAACACAAATATTCCTCCATTCACATTAGGCCATGATATACAATTCACACTTATCGATTTGATGTTTTGCAATGTTAACCTTCAAATAAACTTTTCTGATTCGTGTGTATATGCCACTTTTAATCGCGCAGATATGGTTGAGCGATTTTTTGATGCGTACAGCGTAATGTACAAGCACTCTATCTTTAATGCACTTTATTTGATTTTTTAAAACTCTTTTTTATCTCATACAATGCCCATTGCAACTTGGAACGTAAGGGACTACTATTTAGAATCGTGTCTTCAATGGAACTCTGGGGAGTTGAGCAGCGAGTTTCTTGTTCACATTACGTTTGAACTTCTGCAAGTTAGTACATTCAGAAAAGCAGGAGATAGGGAAGGAATTCCAAATTCTAGTAGTCCGAAGGAAGAAACTATTAGAGTAGAAGGAATTCGGACATTTAGCAACCTCAAGATTGAAGGGGAGTCGTTTTGCTCCTTATTGTGTAAGTCAAACGTATGTACGTCGATGTGTCACAAGTTCTATAAGTTAATCAGAGCACCTTCTATTAATGTACTTGTAAAATAAGCACATGATGCAACATTGCAGCGATTGGCCAATAGTGCGGAACCTATTAGATTTGAGACCTTTTTGCATTCTATCTGGGAGACTAGTGGTAGAGGCATCAGTCCACATGTGGCAATAATACTCCAGGTATTAATGAATTCTGGTTTTGTAAAGATATTTCAAATAGCATTTACAAATGTGATAATATTCTAATCCGTCAACCGAATCGCTTAAGAAGGAACAGACACCCACACATTTTACACTCTACTATTTAATCACAAATTGAAATGATGATCTTGTTATGTGGATTTGGTAACTGACTGAAAGATTAGATTCCTAAAATTTCGAAGACCTGCGGTAGGGATGGATGCTGTTTTTAAATTAATGCACTGAGAAACATCAGACCAATCAAAGGAATGTTGGTATAAGTTTGGCAAACAATAATTGATCCCAAGAAGGAGAAGGAAGGGAAGAAAAAAGAAAACGGAAAAAAAGAAAGAAAAAAAGAAAAACGCCATTTAAATTTTGAATGTGATCGTCATCCAGTCAACACCTAATAAATTATCCCTTCTTTTAAGATCACTCATTCATAGGAACCATCTGTTCCGACATCGAATGGACATAATTTATAGTTGATATCTAATCAAGCTGCAAAAATATAATTAGTTTTGCAACAAACACGTATTTAATACATATATCATTCTTTTATCTCAGTTTTTTTTGCCTCCTTTTCTGTGCTTTATTACAGCATTTACTAACTTCAGCAAACAACAATTTAATCGTTCTTTGCACAGAATCATTTCATAATAGATAAATTTTCATTACTACCGCTCCAAATTTGTTCCAATAAACGCAGTAAACAGTAAATTTTACAAGATATTTACATGGCTAAAAAAATTCCTTAAGTACGAAAAGCATTTTTCAATTAAATGTTTGATAATTTTAGAGGTTTCTAAGATTAATTTTGTTATCAAAATAAATTTGTCAAAATTCTAGAATTTTTTTTCAGATTTTAAAGACACGATTCCCTTAATTTTTCTGCATCAGCATTGCTTTATTTTCATCACTTTCTTGACTTGTCTATCCAACACCCAGGGATCGGGGCGGCTTACTTTGAAATCTGTCAGTTGCCTCTACTTGGCCATCATTGTCTTTTTTGTAATCATTTTAATAGAAATCAGGATTCTAACTTTTTAGGTTTTCTATAAATCCATGAACGATATAACAATGGTACCCTTGGCGTGAAATTTTGTCAATTTTCTAAAAAATACTAAAGCCGAATCTAAAAATTTAAATTACGTCGTCAGGAGGAAGCAAGAACATGCTTGATTCGAGAGAAATTATGTATTTTCACAATATCTTCATTGTTTGCTCTATATCCGATCCCACACATTCAGTGCAAAGTAAATTTATCTTGACTTGAAGAAACAAAGAGCTGGAAAAAATAAAGGAAACAAAACAAGAAAGATAAAGAGAAGAAGAGGAAACAAATATGTTGTAGTGATTTTCACGTTGGTCGACATTTCTCTATTGTTTTGATAAGTCGGTTATCTCTATAGCTTCAAACACTTTCTCACAACTGTGGCTTTTTTTATCTACTATCAGACCATGTTTGGAATACTGTTGTCATATTTGGGCAAGTGAACTTTTGTCCTATTTGATGGTTTTTGATAAGGTGTGAAAAGATGTAATTTGATTGATTCTACCATTTCTTCTCTTCCGCATTTTTCTACCACGAACATTATGTTACTAGTCTTTTCTATAAATGCTATCATGACAAATGTTCTTTATAATTGTCTGATCAATTTCCTGCTTCTTTTGTTCCAGATCGTTTGACTCATTAGTCTAGTGGTCTTCATAATTTTTATTTTTTTGATATATTAATATAATTCAGCTTCCTATTCAAGTAGGTTCTTCTTGAAAATTGCAAGCCAGTGGAATTTTCTTCCTGCTGCTTGTTTTCATCCTATTAATAGGCATTGTCTTTTCGAGATTAAAGTCAATAATCATTTCCGGTCTTTGTGATAAGCATATTTCGTTCTTATAAACTCATTACATCATCTGGAGCGATTTTCATAAAAATGTATTAATAAAGTTTGTTTTGCGGCATATAGATACCTTTTGAGTCCTTTATTGCTAAATCCAGTCATTTTCCTAAAGGTTGTTACGAATCCAAATGACAAATCCCAACGTGTTGTAGTTTCTAAATGAAATCGAAAACAGAAACAAATTCACTGTGACAAGGAAACGAGTACGGAAATTTCTTAAGTGATTTAACTGAAAGATTCAAGATTTATTTGAAAAGAGGATATAAAATATATATCAGCAAACTACAAAAACGAATATGAGATATGAGAACCAGGCTGTACAGTAATGTAGATTGTTCCCAAAATTTACCGAAAATTTTGTTTTTTTATGCTGAATATCATTTAATTACTTTGTTAGGGATTTTACACTTAAGAATGAAGTAGAGCGGATATAATGAAAATGCATAAGATTCAGAAAGTTCAGAAATCCTACGTACATATAAAATGTGTATGATGCATGTATGTATACGTAAATTCTGTTCTGATAAATCTCTTTAGCATGTAACAAAAAGTTAATAAGATGAAGATTTCTGAATTTACTTGTTTTTTAGGCTGTGAGAGGCCAAAGGTTTTCTCAACTGGAGTGCATGTTCCTTTATTGAACGTGTGATCCAAACAGACTTTTCTTCCAGCAAAGAAAGAAATAATTACCACGTGAGCAAAATTAATACCACAATGCTTATGCATAGACGAAACAAAACATGAAAAGCGCATACATTTTGCCTAGTGTAACTTAACCTGGTCAGAATCTCTAACAAGTTGCACTCTCTGAATGTCGCAAAACCATCATTCGCCATTGCGTGGAGCATTATTGCCACATCTGGGCTGGTGAATCAATTATCAGACGTTCCCTTCTGAGCAAGGTAAAAATATATTTCTAACCTAATTATGCACTGTTTGCTAATCTCCAGTCTCTGTCGCATCGCCATAGTATTGCATCTATGCATTTGTTTTGCAAGTACTTTTACAGAATGTGCTCCGATAGATTTGCTGCACTTGTACAGTCTAAAAAATATCTCTGACCCATCTGACTAGAAGTAGCTGCAGGCAGAGGTGCCTATATGCCGGACAATTTTTTAATCTTATATAGCTCCTTTTCTTAAACCGCTTGCCTTTTTGTTCTCCGTTTCAACAAATATTTACCAACATGCAAAAATTTAAACATCATGCGAATAAATATTTTACTGCACAACTCTCCACTCAGGTTATTCCTACAAATCTGGGTCCCATCGCATTAATCCCTTACGTTTCAAGGGCAATTACGTTCACACACCGGATCTCATTAAATTACCGAAGTTAAGCAAAGTTGAGCTTGGTTAGTACCAGATGGGTGATTATTTGATATTATTGGGGACTGTAACATCGGCATCTCTCCCGATCGGGATATACATGCAACTGAAGGCCGCTTGTGAACTTGATATTCCCTTGAAACTTCTTCCTTCGGGATAAATCGGTTCAATCTGCCTAGAGTGAATACCGCTGGCTTAGACCTAGACCAATATTCCTTATTTGAAGTAAATAAAAGTTTTAAAAAGTTAAGCCAGTTTGCAACGGACACGAATCAAATAAGAAGTCGCATGAAGACATTTTTTTTCATCTGGATACATGGCTAAGAAATGATAATGAAAGCTTCCAAGAATTGATAAACTCGCAACCCAGTCGTTAAGAGTTGAATAAATACTTAACTCATTTTATGACCGTTCGTGGTCATCAATTTATTCGCGCAATTCAGCCACAGTGAACGATGTCCAAGATAACGACCACGACACGATCCACATGTGGAAATTCAGATAAATTACTAAGTCGATCTCGAAGAAATATCAAACATACAAACTTACCATAAACTATCCTCATAAATTAATATCTTATACAGTCCATTCATCATGTGCAATCATTTCATAATATTCTTCACCAATCAACTGACAAGCCATAGTTTTCATTTCATGAGTAGCTTTTGGCTTCCATGATAAAAAAAATGTGATTATGTTGAAAATATTTTTATAGAATATAACCTTATTTTCAAGGTAGAGCTCGAGTATTCTCCTAATTCTTTGGTAAATTTTCTCTACAATTCCATTTATTATTATTGTCATTGAGTAATTAACAATCAAGTTTTTAACATTTTATTATTAATACTATTTTTCTCTCATCTGGCGGATTTACAACATATAAAAAAAAGAATTGAAACTTGACCAGGCTTGTTGATTCAGTCAAAAATATTGTGACGCACAAGTCTTTGGACGTCTTCTCTTTTTTCGCCTTCTTTTTCGCCGCTAAATTAGCAGATTTCAGACGTTAAATAACGTCAATTAATTCAGTTTTAAACTAATATAAACGTAGATAATTCGTTGGTTTACCCTTTTCTTATGAACGTGAATTTGTTTATTAAAGTGCAATAAACAGTCGTTTCTTTTCTTCTACTTCCTTACCTCGTTTCTCACTAGTAACTTATGATATCGACATTTTTACATCTTCAAACTACACGCCCAGCAAATATGAACCTTTTCATTGTGAGATGAAGACAGGTCAGTAGCCATTTTCGCCGCTCTACCCAAATCCAGGTTCATCACGCCCGGTGCAGTATTTCTGGGGAAATCAAATTTGTTAGCTGCGGATTAACGCGTTTCTTACAAGAAAAACTCTACCGCATGAAGTATCGTTGCACATCATATCACTCGTAGTGATGCCACACCTGTTCGGTTAACACTCGTTAACAAACGTGAATAGCGATCGCTTCTCATCCATGGATTAATCTGAATAAATAGATAAATAAGCAAACAAAAATGTAGCTAATTCATGCCACTACTTGTGTCGTTTATTGTTTTGTTATATTTCAGGTTTGATTCCAATTTCGTTGAATAAAACAGAAAAGAAAATAATCTTCCGAAGTCAATTGATAAAACACAAGCTATGATCACGTGTTACTCGGCCGTAGTGGTGGAGGAAGAGGCTGTGGTAGTGGAGAGAGATATAAGCGCATTATTGAATTAATGAAATAGATGAATGAATCTTTAAACTATATGAACAGGTTTACGTATCGATTATTTCAATGAACAAAATAAAACAATACCCTAATTGTGTTTTTTGTGCGAATGTAAACAGGTATTAATAATAAATTAAATTTTCGATTATTTTTCCCACAAACTTCTCTCCATGAAAAGCAGATGGTCCTAATAACTTATAATTATGGTCCAACTCTTCTTAGCATTAGCCCATTCTAGACATGGAAAACGGAATGTAATGTTCAAATTGGAATATATAAATACATTTAAGCTTAGAATCTTTAACATATCTCGACTGAAGTCTCTGAAATAGTGAGTGAATATTTGACATAATCATGACGTTATCACAAATATGTATAGTGTCCACACACACACACACACATATATATATATATATATATATATATATATATATATATATATATATATATATACTAGAAGAATACTTGTCCAAGAACGGGTAAAACTAATTTCCCGAAGTGAACAGTTTTGCACCACTTTTATGCCAGCGTTGCGAAAATTAAAATCAATGGATCCAATGTAATCCAATGTAATACATCTCTCATATATTTGAATTTTGAAACGGTGTTATTCTCATATTGTGTCCCGCAAAATTTTTAAATACTCCAACGAAAATGAAATTTTGGGAATTGCCCACTAATACCTACAGTTAAAATTTCACAAGACGTAAATGCTCTAGAGATCAATTCATACAATATAACTTCCAACCCCAAAGTTAATTTTAAAAAACTGTCTCACACTTCTGACTCCAATAAACATTGCCAACTCTCAATTTCCAATATCAGAGATAAGAAGTCAATAGAAAAAAAATCAAATTTTGCTTGTGGAATTGGTTAAAAAATGCCGACTACCGACCATGACTTCCATCCACTTAGGCTTTTCCAGAAGGACAAATGCATTTGATATATAAATGGTCGAAATATCAGGCTAGAGTTCGACCCATATAACCTGATGCATGAGAGTAAAGAAAAACTATCTTGCTATTTGTAAAGAGATGAATGTGATTGAATCCTCCTGATGCACCAGAAATTTCACAAAATGCAATTACTCAATATTGCAACACAATTACTGTTACTGGTCACGTCACCTGTCAGGATTATAAGGGTGCTGCGTGGTGGATGAACGGCTCTACGTTGTGCGGTTGTAAACAAGTGCCCGTGTAACATCAAAGCTTTTCCCTACTCGGTTTATGTTGAGCAGCTAGTGTGGCTTTTAACTGACATTGGATCTTTCTACAAGTGCATTAACGCACGGATGATACGTTGTAGTTTTAATGAGGGTAATTACCAAAGTGATCGTAATTTTCGGAGCAAAATTATCGACTTAGTCTTACTGTTTGATGAATATTTTCAGTATGTTTTCCATAGAGTTAAGATTGATAGTATAGACAGAAATTGAGCGAATCTACCAATCATAGTTAATATGTATGAATGTTCGTTAAATGTAGGAGCAGAATCTACTATATCGATATGTACATGTGAATATTTAGAATCAGGAGCTTAAAAATGTTGGTAAAAGAATACATTCTGCTTTATCATATGTCATGATAAGTCGATTGAAGAGGTGTTGCAGTTTGAAGAATTAGTTCTTCAGATTGAAATACTTGATTCATTTGAATAATTATTCAATACAGACAGTAAACTGTAGTCAATATAAGCACAAACAAAAATGAAACCACGCAAGGCATCGTTGGTAAGCTACTTTAAAAAATCTGTGAAAATCGCATGGATTGAATAAAAGAACTTGGAAAAGTGTAAATGGTGTTCATATGACTGTTTTAATCATTTTCCTTCTTCGATAGGAGCTCGACACGAGAAAAAAATTAAAGCACCTGATAATGGAATAATAAGAGATAGATAGAATAATATAGAGAGAAAGAAAAAGATAGAGAGAGGGGAAAAGGATACCTAACTAGAAAGAGAGAAATGGAAGGAAAAGACATAAAGACTGGCGGTAACAGTGTAGGCGAAAGAGAAGCAGATAGATAGATAGATAGATAGATAGATACATGCATACACACATACATAGATAGGCTGATGAGCAGGTAAATGTCAGTTGTTTGATAACGAACCTTTTTCATCAGTTTTTATACTCAACAGTCTCTCATGGATGCGATTGAACCTTCAAAAACCGGTGTCGTATGTAGTTTTGATTTCTATTTTGTAAAAAGTTATTAATTTATGATTGTCTTCGGCATGTTTACTATTCTAGTGGCAGTGATTAATATAAAGCTATCCAAATACATATTGTTATGTTGCATGTTGAACCTGCTTATAAGTTTTTGTTTTAAGTAAATGAGTATTTTATTGAAAAGACACAATGGTGGCTTATTCCAACCACACCCTATTTATGTATTTGTTTAAATTCATTTTAAATCAGAGAAGAGCGTTAATTCGAGTAGTAAAACAATTATTCTAAAATATTTCATAAAGTTTTGTTATTGATGTACGATATAATATTAAATTTGTTTCCACGCATGAAATTGCCCCCCCCCTTCTTAACTCTGATGAATGTGATAGTAAAAACATTCCAATGGTGTAGATTAGGTGACGTATAAGATTGAACTTTGTCGCTCACACAGCCTTCTTGTGAATTCGTCGTTATGGGCCGCCATTAAATTTACCATATTTTTCCGGATAGAATTTGGGACGCTAAAGAAAGGCAAATAACGGAAGTTAACTTTTTATAAATCGAAATGCTGTAAATCTCACGAAAGTTTCATTTGAATAAAAACAAATTGCGACATCTTTTTGTTAAATGTAACAAAGTTTATAACATATCGATGTATTGAATATAAATGCGCTCTGATTTCTCTTTACAAGAATACGGTTAGCAGTAAACAAAATACCGACTGGTGGAGCCGCCTAGGAAAAGCGTCGAAAGATAGGCCGAAAACCTCACGTTAAGGAATACCAGTTCCGAACACGAACACCGTTCAGTAAGGTGACTTACTAGATTATTAGTCGAATAATGTAACCAAGGCCACTCAACTATTTCAAATAAATATATCCTATTTTCGGGATACATCACATATTAAGAAAACTGTTAAAATCTTAAGGGTTGCAGGGTTCCTTTTCTTTTTTAACGTAAAAGACTTTAACTTTATTTTTATTAATATGTTATAAACTTTATTTTTATTAATATTTTATAAACTTTATTTTTATTAATATGTTATAAACTTTATTTTTATTAATATGTTATAAACTTTATCTTTATTAATATGTTATAAACTTTATCTTTATTAATATGTTATAAACTTTATTTTTATTAATATGTTATAAACTTTATTTTTATTAATATGTTATAAACTTTATTTTTATTAATATGTTATAAACTTTATTTTTATTAATATGTTATAAACTTTATTTTTATTAATATGTTATAAACTTTATTTTTATCAATATGTTATAATTTTATTTTTATTAATATGTTATAAACTTTATTTTTATTAATATGTTATAAACTTTATTTTTATTAATATTTTATAAACTTTATTTTTATTAATATGTTATAAACTTTATTTTTATTAATATGTTATAAACTTTATCTTTATTAATATGTTATAAACTTTATCTTTATTAATATGTTATAAATTTTATTTTTATTAATATGTTATAAACTTTATCTTTATTAATATGTTATAAACTTTATTTTTATTAATATGTTATAAACTTTATTTTTATTAATATGTTATAAACTTTATTTTTATTAATATTTTATAAACTTTATTTTTATTAATATGTTATAAACTTTATCTTTATTAATATCTTATAAATTTTATTTTTATTAATATGTTATAAATTTTATTTTTATTAATATCTTATAAACTTTATTTTTATTAATATGTTATAAACTTTATTTTTATTAATATGTTATAAACTTTATTTTTATTAATATGTTATAAACTTTATTTTTATTAATATGTTATAAACTTTATTTTTATTAATATGTTATAAACTTTATTTTTATTAATATGTGAAAAACTTTATTTTTATTAATATGTTATAAACTTTATTTTTATTAATATGTTATAAACTTTATTTTTATTAATATGTTATAAATTTTATTTTTATTAATATGTTATAAACTTTATTTTTATTAATATGTTATAAACTTTATCTTTATTAATATGTTATAAACTTTATTTTTATTAATATGTTATAAATTTTATTTTTATTAATATGTTATAAACTTTATTTTTATTAATATGTTATAAATTTTATTTTTATTAATATGTGAAAAACTTTATTTTTATTAATATGTTATAAACTTTATTTTTATTAATATGTTATAAACTTTATTTTTATTAATATGTTATAAATTTTATTTTTATTAATATTTTATAAACTTTATCTTTATTAATATGTTATAAACTTTATCTTTATTAATATGTTATAAACTTTATTTTTATTAATATGTTATAAATTTTATTTTTATTAATATGTTATAAATTTTATTTTTATTAATATGTTATAAACTTTATTTTTATTAATATGTTATAAACTTTATTTTTATTAATATGTTATAAACTTTATTTTTATTAATATGTTATAAACTTTATTTTTATTAATATGTTATAAACTTTATTTTTATTAATATGTTATAAATTTTATTTTTATTAATATGTTATAAACTTTATTTTTATTAATATCTTATAAATTTTATTTTTATTAATATGTTATAAATTTTATTTTTATTAATATCTTATAAACTTTATTTTTATTAATATGTTATAAACTTTATTTTTATTAATATGTTATAAACTTTATTTTTATTAATATGTTATAAACTTTATTTTTATTAATATGTTATAAACTTTATTTTTATTAATATGTTATAAACTTTATTTTTATTAATATGTTATAAACTTTATCTTTATTAATATGTTATAAACTTTATCTTTATTAATATGTTATAAACTTTATTTTTATTAATATTTTATAAACTTTATCTTTATTAATATGTTATAAACTTTATTTTTATTAATATGTTATAAACTTTATCTTTATTAATATGTTATAAACTTTATCTTTATTAATATGTTATAAACTTTATTTTTATTAATATGTTATAAATTTTATTTTTATTAATATGTTATAAACTTTATTTTTATTAATATGTTATAAACTTTATTTTTATTAATATGTTATAAACTTTATCTTTATTAATATGTTATAAACTTTATCTTTATTAATATGTTATAAACTTTATTTTTATTAATATTTTATAAACTTTATCTTTATTAATATGTTATAAACTTTATTTTTATTAATATGTTATAAACTTTATCTTTATTAATATGTTATAAACTTTATTTTTATTAATATGTTATAAATTTTATTTTTATTAATATGTTATAAACTTTATTTTTATTAATATGTTATAAATTTTATTTTTATTAATATGTTATAAACTTTATTTTTATTAATATGTTATAAACTTTATTTTTATTAATATGTTATAAACTTTATTTTTATTAATATGTTATAAACTTTATCTTTATTAATATGTTATAAACTTTATTTTTATTAATATGTTATAAATTTTATTTTTATTAATATGTTATAAACTTTATTTTTATTAATATTTTATAAACTTTATCTTTATTAATATGTTATAAACTTTATCTTTATTAATATGTTATAAACTTTATTTTTATTAATATGTTATAAATTTTATTTTTATTAATATGTTATAAACTTTATTTTTATTAATATGTTATAAACTTTATTTTTATTAATATGTTATAAATTTTATTTTTATTAATATGTTATAAACTTTATCTTTATTAATATGTTATAAACTTTATTTTTATTAATATGTTATAAATTTTATCTTTATTAATATGTTATAAACTTTATTTTTATTAATATGTTATAAACTTTATCTTTATTAATATGTTATAATTTTATTTTTATTAATATGTTATAAACTTTATTTTTATTAATATGTTATAAACTTTATTTTTATTAATATGTTATAAACTTTATTTTTATTAATATGTTATAAACTTTATTTTTATTAATATGTTATAAATTTTATTTTTATTAATATGTTATAAACTTTATTTTTATTAATATGTTATAAATTTTATTTTTATCAAAATTTTATAAACTTTATTTTTATTAATATGTTATAAACTTTATTTTTATTAATATGTTATAAACTTTATTTTTATTAATATGTTATAAACTTTATTTTTATTAATATGTTATAAACTTTATTTTTATTAATATGTTATAAACTTTATTTTTATTAATATGTTATAAACTTTATTTTTATTAATATGTTATAAACTTTATTTTTATTAATATGTTATAAATTTTATTTTTATTAATATGTTATAAACTTTATTTTTATTAATATGTTATAAACTTTATTTTTATTAATATGTTATAAACTTTATTTTTATTAATATGTTATAAACTTTATTTTTATTAATATGTTATAAATTTTATTTTTATTAATATGTTATAAACTTTATTTTTATTAATATGTTATAAATTTTATTTTTATTAATATGTTATAAACTTTATTTTTATTAATATGTTATAAACTTTATTTTTATTAATATGTTATAAACTTTATTTTTATTAATATGTTATAAACTTTATTTTTATTAATATGTTATAAACTTTATTTTTATTAATATGTTATAAACTTTATTTTTATTAATATGTTATAAATTTTATTTTTATTAATATGTTATAAACTTTATTTTTATTAATATGTTATAAATTTTATTTTTATCAAAATTTTATAAACTTTATTTTTATTAATATGTTATAAACTTTATTTTTATTAATATGTTATAAACTTTATTTTTATTAATATGTTATAAACTTTATTTTTATTAATATGTTATAAACTTTATTTTTATTAATATGTTATAAACTTTATTTTTATTAATATGTTATAAACTTTATTTTTATTAATATGTTATAAACTTTATTTTTATTAATATGTTATAAATTTTATTTTTATTAATATGTTATAAACTTTATTTTTATTAATATGTTATAAACTTTATTTTTATTAATATGTTATAAACTTTATTTTTATTAATATGTTATAAACTTTATTTTTATTAATATGTTATAAACTTTATTTTTATTAATATGTTATAAATTTTATTTTTATTAATATGTTATAAACTTTATTTTTATTAATATGTTATAAACTTTATTTTTATTAATATGTTATAAACATTATTTTTATTAATATGTTATAAACTTTATTTTTATTAATATGTTATAAATTTTATTTTTATTAATATGTTATAAACTTTATCTTTATTAATATGTTATAAACTTTATTTTTATTAATATGTTATAAATTTTATTTTTATTAATATGTTATAAATTTTATTTTTATTAATATGTTATAAATTTTATTTTTATTAATATGTTATAAACTTTATTTTTATTAATATGTTATAAACTTTATTTTTATTAATATGTTATAAACTTTATTTTTATTAATATGTTATAAATTTTATTTTTATTAATATGTTATAAATTTTATTTTTATTAATATGTTATAAATTTTATTTTTATTAATATGTTATAAATTTTATTTTTATTAATATGTTATAAATTTTATTTTTATTAATATGTTATAAATTTTATTTTTATTAATATGTTATAAACTTTATTTTTATTAATATGTTATAAACTTTATTTTTATTAATATGTTATAAACTTTATTTTTATTAATATGTTATAAATTTTATTTTTATTAATATGTTATAAACTTTATCTTTATTAATATGTTATAAACTTTATTTTTATTAATATGTTATAAATTTTATTTTTATTAATATGTTATAAACTTTATCTTTATTAATATGTTATAAACTTTATTTTTATTAATATGTTATAAACTTTATTTTTATTAATATGTTATAAACTTTATTTTTATTAATATGTTATAAACTTTATTTTTATTAATATGTTATAAACTTTATTTTTATTAATATGTTATAAACTTTATTTTTATTAATATGTTATAAACTTTATCTTTATTAATATGTTATAAATTTTATTTTTATTAATATGTTATAAATTTTATTTTTATTAATATGTTATAAACTTTATTTTTATTAATATGTTATAAACTTTATTTTTATTAATATGTTATAAATTTTATTTTTATTAAAATTTTATTTTTATTAAAATTTTATAAACTTTATTTTTATTAATATGTTATAAACTTTATCTTTATTAATATGTTATAAACTTTATTTTTATTAATATGTTATAAACTTTATTACATGAAAGTACGATAAGACTAAGAGGTTCATTATTTTGTTCTTTAGAGAATTTGTTTAAAATTCGCCAGTAATATGTTTGGCTATCTCCTACTTTGCTGTAAGGATTCGGGCAGATATACGTGCGGACTTGGAGTCTATATTTGTAACACCCTCCCCATGACTAGAGAATTCAACCTTGTAACATTGAGTTATATTTTCTCTACTTTAATCTCTAAATTAATAACAGTGTGGGAAATAATAGGCAGTCAATAATTTTCGCACTATCAAAGAACCATGAGGTTGTTTGCACGTCAACCGAGAAGGCTAACCTGCTTTCCCGACGGTTCGCCTCGAGCTGCACATTAGATCCAATACCCTCCAAAATTTTCCATTACAGACAGAAGCCACATTCGATGATCTGACATAAAAAATGCCTAGACATATCGAAGGCGTGTGGACCTGATCTCATCCCTGCTATACTATTAAAAATTCTCTGCTGAGATTGTCTTAGTTCTCTCTAAACTTTACAACAAATGCCTTACTAAATCTTGTTTTTCTGACTGCTGGAAAATTGCTTCTGTGGTACGAGTTTTTAAGAATTTTTCTTCTCTATGCCGAAATCTTAAGATTAGATTTACGAAGAAAAGTTATTATTAGTGAGGGATAGTGACATGTAAATAAAAATAAAAAATAACACAATGATGAAATAAGTTAAAGAAAGTGTAGCCAATTCAACACAAGGAGAATTCTCGGTGTTTTATGAAAGCGTGAAAGTAGATATTTTTTGAGAGAGTGAAAGATACGCCCACTTCCTCTAAGTATGAGAAAGTAAAAACACCTTAATTTGATTATATGTATAGATTATGGGGAAGCAGGTAAATATACACTCCACGAATATTTATCTACCTGTTGTAGCGGAACTAACTTATGTTACCTACTAATAGACTATTCAAATCTTAATAAATACCGGAAGGCTAAGCTGTAAGGTGTCAGTCGATATCCGGTTACGCTCGTATACTGGATTGGTGGCTGAGGTCTGGTATCTACTCAAATGCTGCACTCAAATTAAATTGTCCTTAGTCAATGGAGGGGGGAACCCTTCTATACTAAGGCAATTTTATTTTTGATAACTGCCAGAGTGTCCCCTTTTAGGGGAGCTGGTTTTCTCAAACATTAAAAACGACTTTGTGTCACATTTTGTTTTACGTGGTGAAGCAAATTGATATTAGTCGATATCCGGTAGACCAACCTAGGTCGTTCGTCGGCTACGACGAACAATCCACCTATTGTATGCTTTGCGATACATGTTACTTTCTTTTGGCGTTTTGCTTTCCTTTTTAACCGTTTAACACGGCTATAACACTATCACAACCTATGTATCTGCCTGATTTCTCTTAAACCCATCTATCTATCTATCTATCTATCTATCTATCTATCTATCTATCTATGCATTTATCACACTACACTGTTGACGCAGACTTCGCTATGTTCAGTAACGACCGACAAACATTAAAATCAAATAAAATCATGATCATAATTGTCTGAATGAACAAATATAATTTTCAAATAAATAATATGTGCATGTATGTGGTTAGTTTTTTGCATATGTCTATATGCATGTGTGCGTGTAAAGGATTTTTAGTGTGTACATTGAATTTTGACTGTATTAATGTTTAATATTGTTTTAGTCTTAAAGCAAAATTGCGTGTGCGGGGACAAGATTAGTCATTGCTATTAGTACGCAAGTGATAAATAACTGCTTTTACTCGCTGAAATCCTTTTGGTTTTAAGATGCCGAATTACTCCTTGGCAGTAGAGTTGAATGAATTAAGATCTCTAAGAGAGAAAAGTTTTGGCTGGAAAGTATGAAATATTCTTACGTGGAGTCACCAAGGAGATAAATTAAAATCTCTTGCGTGTAACGTATCTATGTTTTTTTTCTTTTTAGAATTCCACGCAGAACTCTTTTAGAAACTTAAAAAATTTAGCGCGTTACAATCCGAATTGTTCCGAACATATGCATTGTTTCCTCAAATCGTAGTAAAAGATTGGAATCTAAGATTTGGTATCCAAGTGGATTTTAAGAAAAAAAGAAGTGCAAAATAACCCCTAATGCTCGTTTTAATAGCAAGGTCGACTACCTAGAAATATTATCGATATGAAGGATACCCAGTTTATCAAATAATTTTCCTGTATTTGATCAAGTAGGTGTTAACTATTTCTGTCTGATTCAATTAAGGTGGTTTCATGGGGCAATGATGAACAGAACGATTTTAGTGTCTTTAGTCTTAGTTTTCTACTCTTTCTTGCAAAAAAAGTATATCGTGTTAATTTACACTTCAACTTAAATTCTTTTGAAAATCGCCATGATGTTAAATTTGAAAGAAAACTGTATTTACCATAAATATCTAAATTTATTAAATAACTGCATTAAAATTTCATTATATGTAGTTGTATAATTCTGATTTTCTTATTTATTCATTTGCAAAGAGTAGCAGTCTGATTTGTGTCACTCCCTAGCTCCACGTAATTTTGTCTATCAATCGTTTCTTGCTATCAGCAACTCCGCACCCTCACCACTTCTCGAACCTACTCAATGGCACGTTTCAGGGTAATTAATAATCTTGAAATCAATGAAGTGGATTATCAGCTAAAATAATTGTGTCATGCGATTAAAGCACGACCAGGATTTGTCGACTGTAATCCACAAGTAGCTCATCATTTTATAAGAAGGATGAATGAAAGTAAATTTAGACGAATTTGCAGCAAATGAAAGAATGTAACCGAAAGTTTCCGCTGACTTGATAGCGAGAAAACTGAATATATTTCTTTTTTATACTACGCATCTGATTCCGGCGAGTAAACACAAACATTCAAATACATTCTACACTTTATGATAAACACCAATTTGTATTTATTTGTAGGTATGCATAACTAAATATATATTCTTCCCGTCACGCAAAAGTTAGACCGTAAAAAGAAAACTTCAAGTGCAACCATTTCGATAGTTTAGGAAAACTGAACAAATAAATAGGATTCAGACAATACCTACTTTCACTCTATTTCCACAATGAGACGTTTTGTTTTGTTTTTCTATATCAGATAACTTTCCAGTTAAAAATGTCTTCTTATTTCTTTTTGTAATTTCGGGACATACTTAATAAAACGCATATTTTTTTTATGTATATATTGAAAGCGTGTTACTATGTGTGCTATTCTCACGAGTGCTGCGATAGCAGTGTCAGAAACCGATTTTAAGAATGCGTGAAAAAAAAATTGAATAATTCGACCTACTATTTTTACAAGCTTATAACTATTTGAAAAATGTAATTCAAACCCTGATTTTTTTTTTCAATTAAAGGAGCAAAGACCAATTAAAAAAAAAAAAAATAACATGTTTAATAGCAAATTATGCAATATTTGTTTTTTAAATCGGCTTTCTTTAAAAAAGATTTGAAGAAAATCAACAAAATTTTACTTCCTTCGAGTATAAAAAATCGATATAAATTCCAAAAAATCACTTACCTAAAAAAACAAACAATTCAATGTGTAGTTCCATTCTTCATTGTTAATAATTTATCCATATTTATATTTTAAATTCCATTTATTTTTTGAATAAAAGAATTTTTTAAACGGACATTTTTAAATGAAAAACGCGCGATCATAGAAGCATTTTTCGAAAAACTGGAAGTAACATTTCTCCTTGTTTTGAACTACGGATGAACAAAAGGACATAAAAACCACACGTTCGCGTTAGGCATGTAGCCTTGTAACTAAAGAAATATGTGTTCCCATAGTTTAAAAATAGTCAAATTTTACTCATAAGAAAAAAAAACACTGCAGAATTTTTTTTTTCTTTTCTCAAAGAAATGCATAAATTTTTTATTGATTATATTTTCATTCTTTTTTGTCGAGTGAAATTTTTTTTTAAATATCTAAAAAAAAGAAAATATTGAATGAATAAGAAAAAATTGTTGTTATCGTCCATTACTTACTGGACAATATAAGCAGAACATAGGCTTCCAATTTAAAAAAAAAGTCAACGTGGTTTTAAAAAAGGGGGTTTACTGCTGCACAAACAAAGGCTTCAGTACTCTTAGCCAGAACTCACATACCTCCTCTTCATTGGCCACAACCTTAAGCATCCACTTCTCACTTCTAACCACATGCTCCTTCAACGACATCTCAGTTCTAACACAATCTTTTACACTTTTCAATCCTCTCTCACCGTCTTTCCTCTTTTGATACAGCTTCGCTACGCTACTTCGAATGTGGAATATACCAAACATTGCTAAAACTTTTCTTTTCAATAGCATGCAACTCCTTGTCAGACCATTCTAAAATCCCGCACAGTATCTCAAAACACTGACTGCCCATGTATTCACCGCTTTCATTAGTTTTCCTCCATATAATTTCGACTTCGCAATTAGTTTCACTCTTCTAAGATACTCCTTCCTGACTTTCTCCTTCATTTCTCTGTTCATGATGCCTACACCCTCCAACTCTCCCAAATACTTATACCCTGTATCTTCTATTTCTTTCATAATTTCTCCATTTGGCAGCACTATCCCATTCGAATGAACCATTACTCCCCTTTTCATCACCAGCACTGCACATTTACTAATCCAAAAGTCCATCCCGATATCTTCTTAGTATGTCCCCACAAGTTCTATCAGTCTCTTCATTTCCTTTTCATTTCTACCGAATATTTTCAAATCATCCATAAACAGTAGATGGTTGAGGCGTCTGTCACCAGATGCAAAGTTATATCCCAGTTTCTCTCTCTCTTCAAGAGGATGCTCAGTGGCATCATTATCATTACAAAAAGAAGTGGAGATAACGAATCTCCTTGGAATATTCCACGTTTAATGCAAACCTGCCCCAGCATCTCTCTGTTTACTGTCGGCACCGTTTTCCATTGAGCCATACTTGTCTCCAAAAGCCCTGCCATATTCCTAGCAACCTTCATCATCAATAGTGTTTCATGGATCCATGAATGAGGAACCATGTCGTAAGTCTTTCTGTAATCGATCCAAGCTGCACTCAGATTCCTCTTCTTCCTCTTTGCATCCTGCATTATTGCCTTATCAATCAGTAGTTACTCCTTGGTACCCCTCAAGCCTTTCCGACACCCTTTCTGTTCATCAGGGAAAACACAATTACTCACAAGATGTCCATAAATTTTTTCCGCAAAGATTCCAGTTAACAGTTTCCACACTAGTGGTAGACATGTAATTATTCTATAATTGCTGGCATCTGTTCCCTTTGTAGGATCTTCAAATCAGTGTCGTCCTTCCCTTAACAAGGCAATCAGGAACATCTCTCGACTCTACGACCTTTTGCAGAGCAGCAGCTATAGGTGAATAAAGGCAT
The DNA here is from genome assembly GCF_053919585.1 of Euprymna scolopes. Classification (NCBI taxonomy): domain Eukaryota; kingdom Metazoa; phylum Mollusca; class Cephalopoda; order Sepiida; family Sepiolidae; genus Euprymna; species Euprymna scolopes. The sequence goes on along the minus strand of NC_136487.1, from coordinate 110,592,174 downwards.
TGAAACTGTTTGAACCAGAAGTCCATAACTCCATCTGAACCAGGTGCCTTCCAGTTTGTCATCCTTCGTATGCCAGCCTTCACGTTATCAATGGTTATTTAAACGTTCTTCATCTGCTGCATTCCTTTCTATGACCTCTCTCAACCAGCTAGCCTTCTTATTATATCGCCCCTCGACAGACAAAATCCTACTTCAGAACTTTCTGGCATCATCTGCATTTGGAGTGTTGTTATTTCCCGCCTGTTTGCTACTATTTAATTATTTATACAGCTGAGACTGATTGTTCTGGAAAAGGTTGTTCTACCGGAATGCAACACTTTTTTCCAACAAAGTTCCTAATTTTCATACCACCAGTATGGACCTTCTCTTTCAACATTGCTAGAACGTTCATCGTTCCCTTTTCTAACAATCTATACATCCTTTCAAGTTCGTCTTTGGCTTTCTGTCCTAGTTTAACTCCTTTTCTTATTTCTTCGATTCTACCAATGTCTTTCCGCCACCGTTTAATACTTTCTGCAAGCTGCCTCTGCCAATATGGCCTTTTATCCTTCATTTCTTTCTTTTTCTTCTGTATTAAGCCAAGACGATTCGCAATAACATATCATAATATAATATAATAATATAATATAATAATATAATATAATAATATAATATAATATCATAATATAATATAATAATATAATATAATCTCTATATAAATAAAATGAACTCATTTTTTCTCGTCTGATTTTGACATTAATAGGATTAAAAATCAAGATATTTCATGCAAATATAATATGCACAAACGGCAGAACAATATCTGAGGTGTGTTATAGGCTTATTATTTCTCAAATTCCTCGATAATCTTAGATTTCTATACTTTTTCTGCTGAGAAGTCACGGCCAAAATCGGTTAGGATCAATGGAAGTGGTAAAATATTTTCTCTCTAATAAATTCCTCCTCCCCCTGCCACCACTTAACACGGTTTGGGAATCGTTCACAAGGAACAGTTGAGAAGAGAACACCGGTTTGGCTTCGTAGTTCTTTCATGTGAAGTTATTTAAAATCACTAAACTAAGCTGCAGTGCTCTGTGGCGTAGTGGTTAGCGTGCTGGACAATTCACATTATATTTTCACGTTCGCGCCGACCTACCGTAGTCGTTTTTTTTTTTTGTTTTTTTTTCCTAAACAACTGGAATGGACTTTTCTTGGTGGCCGAACTGTTAACGTTGCAGATGTTTTTTTTATTTTTTTATTTTTCACACTTTATTTTCCTACTTTTACTCATGACTCCGGGTTTGATCCTTCCTACTTACCTACCATAACATTTTTTAAAACTCCCCCACCCCGTCCCGGAAACAAACACTCGGGCAACGCCGGGTACCCCCGCTAGTAATATAATATAATAATATAATATCATAATATAATATAATAATATAATATAATAATAATATCATAATATAATATCATAATATAACTCATAATGTTGTGAATTACTCATTGTACTATTTTTAGCTCGCTTTTCACCTTCCGCCTATCACTACTCTTCATCTTTGGAATATCGATGTTCTCGTCCCCAAGAAGAACCTCTCTTAACTTCTGAAGTACTTCTTTTTCTACAGAAATCAAAGCTCGAACTTCATCACCACTTCATACATCTGCTCCTTCCACTGGTTCCATTGTCTCAGAGTCAATGATCTCATCTGGCTTAGATCCTTCAAACTCCTTCTCATCATTTCCCTTAATGATGGGATTCCATTCCTCCTGAGTTACCCGCCTCCCATCATCGCTTACATTTCCCTTCTGCACTTCCACTCAGTTCTTTCATCAATTTTACTTTCGCTATTCATTTCATTTCTAACAATTCGTTCAATCTCTTCTCTTGTAATCACTGAAAGTACGTTGTTATTTTTAATTTGTTTTTACTGGGATACCAAACTCGCGACACTTCTAGCTCCCCCTCCTCTCGATTCCCACTCTTCCTTCACTTTTCGGATATATCCACCAGATTTGGTACTTCCACTTTTTACAAAGAATTCCCACAGTACTCTTCTTTTCCCATCCGTCCATGGATTTTTGACATTTCCTGTTCCAACTCCCTTCGTGTCTTAGGACATTCTCTGGCAATTCTCACTCCCCCTAACCCTAACCCGACATTATCTCTGCGAGGGTTTCCCACCAAGGTTAAAGATCCCCTCCCGACCTTTCTCTTCCACCACTACAACTATTACCATTACCATTACCACTACCAACAACAACAAAAACAACAGAAATAAAATTTACGATGATAATAGTAACACTAATATCGGTAATAATTATTATAGTAGTAACAACAACAATAGCAATAACAGCAAAAACAACACCTAAAGGAGTTCGTAATTAAAGGATACTCTAACAACTTCCAAATCTGATCCCCAAGATTGCTATGGGCATGAAATATGTGCCTATATTAAAGATGGCTTTCCATGAGGTAGGGACATCTCCAGAGAAGATCATAACTTACCCTATGTGTGCTTCCGGGTTGGCTTTATAAGAATAAATACGAAATATGCATGAATTAAAATATGATATTTAAGTGTATTTTTCGATCGGTTAACACCGGACGGCCTGCTAGTATATAATTCAGTAATTTTTTTTTCATTCTTGAATGCTACTTGCATATACTATTAATTTACATATGATATTATAATACTATGGATGTTCCTCCAGGGAACTATAAAAAAGGGAAAATATTTTCAAAATTTATAAAAAAAAACAAAAAACATGGCAATGATTAGAAATGATTCCCCAAGGCACACAAAAGCAATAGAATGACTACAAGAGAGTAGGGTAGATAGTCAGCTAAGAGTTCTCGAATAAGATAAAAGATCCGGACATAGGATTTCCGATCCTGAAGTCAATATATTTAGAGTTAGCTTTACAACATTTGGAGTTGGCGACAGTTGACCACAGTTTGCAGTTGAGAGCAGATCAGACAGAGTTTTAGCAGACGAGGAAATGACTTGATCAATCAATCGATAAACATGCTCTGATATACATCTATCAACAGACAACGTTTAGGGACCATTTATCACACACACTCAGAGCACTATGTATCGGAGTTATGTTTTCTCTTGTGAGTGCGTTGTTTTGTTTTTATATTTGTAAAATAGTCCTCGCGCTTTCGGTGATCAGCAACACGTTACGGCCAGAACAGAAGATAAGGGGGAAAACCCCACAACAAACAGCAATTGTTGAGAGAGACAGACTTGGTGTTACAATATTATGACAGTAATATTTGAACATCAAATTAACGTTTTACTTGTTTACGAGGTATCAAGCCTTTGTATTTAATATGAAACCCCAATAATTTTGGTAAGGGTTTTTTTCTTAAAGTTTTTAATGTTCTCAAATAATTATTCATGGTATTTACGTTAATGTGCCATAATTCTGTATGTGCATGAGTAATATATCCTCGGATGCAGTTTTATGTCATATCGAGGACCTGGAAGTAATGATGACTTCACACTTCTCGAAACTCCCAAATGAGGTTCTCGCAACCGGATGTGTCACACCCAGCCAGATAGTTTCTAATTGACATAGATTGAACCCTGACAGCTTATACTAGTCCGGGCCAAAGTATACTTTGAAATAATGACAATTAATAAATGACGCAGAAGAAAGCTAATATAGTGGGACTTCACCATCAGATTTAGTCTCATATCATACTAGGACAAGCAATATTGTTGTAAATACGCATATTAACCTAGTCAACGTGGCCTACGTAAATAGAAAGCCGATCCACTAAAATTGCGTCACCTGCTGACATCGCAGAATAAAGTACGATGACCGCAGTTAGGCAATAAATAACTATTATGAAGATAGTTATTTTCTGTTTCAATTCTCAAAGAAATTGCAGTGGGATTTATAAAACCAGTTCAAAAGTGATTGTATTTTCTTTTTCGAAAGATAAAGGATTACTTTACTTTTGGACACAAGTAATTAAAAGGGTTATTTTTGGCCGGTAAAATATTGTAGATACATTTTATATTTTTAAAGCGTATATAATCATTAATTTAAAAATGCATCCATTTAAAAATAATCCTCGTAACAGTCGTGGCAATTGCACTTTATTCTGCGACGCCAACAGGTGACGTGACTTTGGTGGAACTGTAGTTACGATCGATTAGGTTACTGTGATTGCTTACTAATGATAGTTAAATAATGAATTGAAAATGAATGAAAATGATTAAATTACTTTTTTTTTTTTTTACACAGTGATCACCACTTATCAAGGCCCGGAAGCCACCCAGGGATAAGGGTTATTGCAAGTACATTAAGTTAGTGAGGAGATTTGCTGAAGTGTTTACTTAAGGGGGCGGTTCATTAGGAATTTGTTAACATTGGACTTGAAGACATCCAAGTTGTAGTCCGGAGGGAAGCAGGCAGACGGAACAGAGTTCCACAGGCGTGCAGTTCTAAGAAAGAAGCTTTGTTCATGGAATCCGCGTTTTGATTTAGGCACAGATATAGAGTGGGGAAAATTTTTCACAGTGGATTCAGCTAGACGGGTGTTTTTCGTGAAAGATTGGCGAGGGGGGACCAGAGATTGGAGTTCATACGAGCATCTGCCATGGAAATAACGATAAAACAAGGATAGGCTCGCAACGTCTCTTCTGTGGGAGAGAGGTTGCAGGGTAGAGAAAAGGGCATCCCCCACTAAGCCACGAAGTCTATTTTGTACTCTGTCAAGGCAGGATAGGCTGTTTTTAGCAGCTCCTGCCCAGATATGGCAACAGTATTCCATCCTTGGACGTACTTAGATTTTATATAGATAGAGTAAATGCAGTAAATTCCCTCGTGTGTCACATCTAATAACGCGTAGAAGCTATGAGATAATTAAATACTATCTGTACATACCCGGCGTTGTCTGAATGCAGTGAAGTGATTTTAATTTTCATTTGTTTGCACATTTTAAACTTAAGGCAGGCCCAGTATAGAATTTAATACATTAATAATGAGAACCATTAATTATAAATAATAGATAAAGTGACAACCTAAAAAAATGTATATGCATGTGTGTGAGTGAGTGTATGTGTGTGTGTGTGTGTGTGTTTGTGTATATGTATGTGTGTGTGGTGATCTGTAGTAGTAAGTAGTGATCGATAGTGATAAGTAGTAAGATTGTACATAAAAAATAAGAATAATGTCAATAATACGATACAACAATAACAAATGAAAATTTGAATATTTGAAAACCCGACAATATAAATGTATATATTAGATAATAGTCTGTGAATTTTAAAGCTAGTGTTAAAAAAAATCTCATATTTTGTAAGGGTTTGAGATATTTTACTTGTGCTAACAGACTTCATGGTTAGTGTCAAGTGTTGACTAACGATATTAGTTGGCAAATTATATGTTATAGTAATCAACAATCATTTAATCGAGTAATATAGAATATTTTTAGCTTTATCGTTAATCTACGACACTTTCTACCGAACTGTAAAATGTCATGTTGGTTGCACGATTGAATGCGTATCAAAACAATAATTTGAGAAAAGTCATTTACATGTATAATGTTATGTGGTTGGATTCTTCAGACAATTATGTTTTTGACGTTTAATTTTACTCCACAGTGAATGGGATGCCCAGTAACATGTTTGGATAGTGACAATGCATTACACCATATCAGATAACCAGTCTACCTGCCAAAATTAAAAAGCGTGCAAGCAACATTGGATATTCCTGCTTTATACATGAAATGAAGATGTTGATTGGTTGATTAATTGTAAAATCAGAAAAATGCGAAACGATCTGTACTTGGTTAACTAATAAGAATAGTTACATGGGGTGAAATTTTTCTATAAAAGAAGTAATTATGGAGAGGATTAAATTGGAGAGAAATTACTGCCGCTCAAAAACAGTTTAAAAATATATTTCCGAATAAACCTACATTAAGGCATATAAATAGGAAAAACTTAAAATTCATCCACCCAAAATTGGTAACAAGAAAATTTATCGACTTTTTTTCTCCTCACCAAGAACAATATAATATGTTTTTGTTTTATATACATCATTATTATATAATTAATATTTATTTTTAAAGGCATATTTTTTCTTATTTTGAGGACCGACTAATTACTCGAGTCTGACAAAGTTACGTCAACTCCAATGTTAGATGATTGTCAACATAACGCAAGCACAAAACTATTGACAAACCAACCAATCAGAGCGCATGCAATCATTATAGCGTGGGCACAAACTATATAAGACTAGCTGGCATATCAAATCTTTACGAATTATTTGATGTTAAAACACAATACCTATGGGAGACGACACATTGTAAACGATACATTGAACACATGTGTCTATTTTACATATAGAGGGGAAATGTGCGCATACCTTTTTCTAGTAATATCACAGTATAATTGTAAATTCAATTGGGTGTGGATTTTCCTTTATCGATGGTCAGTGGTGGTGATGACATCATCCATTATTCCCGTGAGCAAATTGAGAAAACGATGAAGAAAATAAAACGTCCAACATAAAATAATGAAAATATCGAAGGATAAAAAAATGATATAAAGTATTGAGGTTCTTTGGTATGACATGTGATACATGTGAAAATTCATTTATTTGGTTTGACCCATAGTACTGTACGAGAAGTTACGTCATCGCAGGCAATCGACATGGCGGATAAGTCATTTATCTCCCTCCCACGTCGGGAAGATGTGACACAAGAGCCGGAAAGTGGAATCTGAAAAGCCAGCACCCCAGAGGAAGAGCACTCTAGTCTGCTAAAATGCCTGTTGGTATTCCCTGAACGCAGACGATTAATAATAAACCGATCTTCTCAAAGGGAGAATATAAAACATGGGAGAGTGGTCCTCCTAGAACTGCACAGAACCAGAGACATTTCTCCATCAATGGAGAACAAGTAATCTCAACAATGGTCTAGACTTTATTGGCGTTGGTGTCGTTGGAAAAACATTCAGCTGATGGCTAAAATCGGCTTACCAGAGAAGCGAGATCGGTTCTGCCTCTTGCGTGTTGGCGTCCAAGTGATTGGATGCTGTTTCAAGGATTCCACCACCCAGCGGGGGTTGGAAAGGGAAGATGTAATTCACCTAGATGTTCCTTATGAGAATTGCTGTAAAAAGTCGACCAAACCCCAGAGCAAATAATGGAATTACTTGTTGTTTTTTTTTATTGCTTCTATTATTCCAGCCACAAAGCGAAAAAAGAAAGGATTAGCATCTATATGTATGTTATTGATATCATTGCTAAGAGACGTCAGTATTTATGGAGCTGTTGTGGCAAGGCGCGACCCATTCGGTGGGGATCAAAGAAATCCTATTCAATATTACAATGCGTGATTTTTCGCTTTTATACGTTCGCGTTTCGAGGGTAACAATAGAAATGCAGTATCAATCATTTTAATCCATTATTGATAAATAAAAAAGATGGCCGATATTTGTTTACGTTGTGGCCCTACAAAATTCGAAAATGATTTTGAAGCCTTTAAACTGGCAAGCAGAAAGCAATTTCTTCCTTGGATTAAAGATTCAAGGCAAAAGTCAAGTACTATGGTCAAACGGTTACATGTATACGATTAGTTGAACCCAAGTATTTTGTTCATAGATGAGCGAAAGTATGGGTTCATATATTTATCATATATTTGCTCATAGACACGAATTTTTGTACGCGCCTGTTTTGTATCAAAGAAATGTTTTATTTAATCTTATTCAAAGCCAATTCTTAGTTATCGATTTTGTCTGAAATATATCTGACTAAAAAGGGTGTAAATAAAAAAAAAAACGACGCATGAAATCATTTGATTATATATTAGATTGCACTAAGTTGATTCGTGTGAGAGGTTTATTCAGTCCGGGCGTCGACCACCCCTGGGGCGCGGTATTTTGATCTTGCAGGGTGACGATTGCTGATTAACACTGCCAAGTAACGATGTTGGGAGCGAGACAACAACAATAGCAAAATGTGATTAGATTAAAAAAAAAATAAATAAAAAGACAAAAACAAAGCAAAAAAAACTATAATAGCAACAGCAATTGCAGATGATTTCAACTTGCAGCGCCGAGCGCAGTGGTTAGAGCAATGGAACATATATTACGAAAATATATGCATCTCAATACTGTACTAATTAAAATAGTTTTATTTTTAGTCTGGCAGGGCTGTTCGGTGGCGTCCTAGAACCCTAATCTTTAGTAAAAAGTCAAACTAAACAGTTTTAATGTGTAATTCTGAAATCATGGAGGGACAAAATCAGAGTAAAATAATTATGTAAGATTCGACCTCATGATCACTGTCTCTAAACATTGCACGCTAACCGATCAAGTATGAAATTATGATGCTATTAAATACATAACCAAGACTCTCTCTCTCTCTCTCTCGTCAAATATTGGTTAGCCGCTGTTTATCAAAAAGAGAACAGAATGTAGAGTAATAGCCAATGAAACAATGAATACTAAAACATCACCTTTTCTGAATTTAGTACTCGTTGACCAAGGTTGCAGTGTCAGGACTTCAAACTGTGAGAGTAAACTTCTGCTATCCCTATCTAAACGACTATATATATATATATATATATATATATATATATATATATAATTTGAAATTTTAAACTGGAAATATAAGTATTATATATTAATTAATATTTATAGATCAATCCTATCCAGATAAACTGCTCAATTTTCAAGATAAAGCACCAATACATGAAAGGAGTTAAAATTTTACAAATTATGATTTGCAACATTTATTGTTCATGAACAAGGAATAGAAGATAAAGTTAATTAATTTTTTATTCCGTGGAGTTTCAAAAATGTGGCTATTTTCATCGGAAGAAAATGGTTAGCAAAATAAGTTCTATATAGACTAGCTATAATTTTGCTGGCTAGCACAAAACCTGATTACTTTAAAGTTTGGAAGAAAGTAATGTTCGAAAAATTATATAAAATTATATACAAATGCAAAAATCCTACGGATGTACATATCAGCAGTGGATTTGTGGATTTTACAAATTTTCAAGCAACTTTATAGATTGGATCTTGTTATTGTTTAACTACATTTTAATACTTGAACATCAATTTGGATATTCTTTTTGCATGTGTATGTATTTCTATATAATCTTTGGAACATTACTTTCAATCAAACTTTGAAACTTTCAATATTTGGTTTTTGTTGCTGGTTGCCCAGATCAACGTGAGAATTGTAATGTAATATCAAAATTAGAAAGCGTACAAAGAAAATTAACTAAACTAATAAAAAGAATAAAATATATTAATTATGAAAACATGGTCGAACTCGGGGATAGACGCGTTGTAAAATTAAATGTGACGATCACGTAATAAAAGGGGTCGTGACAATGTTAACCTTTAAATTAAAAGGTTATACCTTTTAATTTTTGTTTCAAATTTAACAGTAAACAACAGTAAACAGTTCTGCTGATGTGGAAAATATAGTTAACAATTATTGCAATATCGCCATCCTGAATTGATTTATTATCTTTAATGAAACCTAAATTGATGAGGATTGTATCAAGTTATTTTGCATCTCAAACTGAGATATAAGGCATATGTTGCATTTCGACGACTCAATAATAAATGTTGGTCCAATGTTGTGTAATTTTTGGCAAACAAATATATCACAAAAAATGTTCTCAGTTGAACTTGAGGAATTTAAATGTTGATATTCCCGAGGATTACGGAATGCTAATTCCTGTTTTCCCAAATAAATGACATTTAATACGACTTAAAATCATTTCGTTTTCTCATACAACCAACATAGTTTTGTCGGTAAATAAATGTTACAATCCAAAAAATTTGCCACATTTTTTGTCAGTTTCATCTTGTTACATGGTCATTTTTAATGAACATTCATCAAAATTCTTCTAACCAGTTTTTAAATCGCCCCAACTCTCCGTCCGATTTCCATAAAACCAACAAACAAAATAATAATAATAAGCAAACCAGCGCCAATTCATTTCATAATCGCCTTTAACTGATTTATTAGACCAAACTGTTCGGAAAACATGCCTCGTATCATATATCGAAAGACTGAAAATCATATTTAAGACTTTACTTACACGGGCCCAATTCCAGAACAGTCATCAGTGATTGCTGGTGTTTCATAAGCCATGTGTGGATGTGTCAGATATTCCATAAATGCATCAGTGATCACATATAGTTTTACTTTGCTATCTTCTTCCTCTAGACAACAGTCTGTCTTCTAGGGGCTCAACTTAAATTTAACTTTGAATCTCTTGCAACCTAGGTGTTGTTACCAGACACTAGGCCCAAAACAATATTACCAATTCTTTAGAATATTTCACCTGAGAACCAAACATGACTTCCTGTGTGCTCTCTTTATCTCATGGGCTGTAGACATGTATGAAGCATGCAGAGGATTTCATCTCTGGCATCAAAGACCCTGTGACCTTTCCGAATAAAAAAAGACATCTAGTCTCCGACAAAAAAAAAAGTATTAAAAATTCCACACTAACATTACATTAATTTATAAACAGTTAACCAAATAAACTTTATGTACATTATTTTAGTAGTGTAATGGATCATCATGACCTTCGTTCAGTCTTAAGAAACAATGGATACTCTCTGTAAAGGTGTTGTGCATGGAACTGTGAAGCAAAAGTTGCGCAAGCACAACCCACCCCCGCTCAGTAGGCACTGCTTGGATCTAGTGGCAAAAAAAATTGAGACCGAGTGGAAATAATGTCGGAATAAGCTGAGAGCACATACAGAAGCTGGTATTCCCAAATGGTCACCCAATTAGTACTGACCAGGCTCAAGGTCGCTTAACTTAGATAATCAACACGCATGTCAATGTGATTATGCCGTATATAGTTTAATGATGTGGATTTTTTATTTTGTGTGTTGTTTGGTGCTTTTATCATTTATTATAAGTAACCAACTTTATAGAACTTTTGATAATAATTGATAATAATTGATAATAATTGTTTAAATGTGTGAGTTTTAGGGTTCCATTTGGATTTCTTTTGGCAAATAATTTGGGGAGAAAAATAAATATTACTTATTTCACTTATATCTCGTGCTCGCTAATCCCTTTCAAAATGTTTGCAGTTATTTTCGTATATAAAAGGGCCTCAGAGAGATCGCCGCGAGAGTAGATGGGACCTGAGTTCCCCAGTACCATCGCGTTTGTCGGCATTATTTCTATTACTAGATGCGTTCGGACTATTGTTTTTATCAACATCATTTATATTCATTTGGTTGCGAAATGGGGCGGGGAAAGATATTAGGAATCGGTGTTACAATCTGTTCTTTACGCTGTTGTCCGGGGTCAATAATCATTACCAACCTTATTTCTCTTCATACTTTGATTTTGACCATACTTTTGACATTGTTGTGAAATTCTTGCTAACGTTATGATATTCTATTTGATAAGTGAGGCGAAGGGGAAGATTTTTCTATTGAACGTTGTCCAGAGGCGATAAATTGTCATTATTAACATTAATGAGAAGAATTCGATAAATGAGACGGTAACGTAATGTTCTAATATTGTTCTACATGGATATATCAAGGAGTAATAAATATAAATTACAGTGTCATATTTACATCTCCCCGAACTATTGTTTTTATTATCATTTCTATTCATATTTTTGTGAAAGCGAGTGGGTGAGAATGGAATTTCCGAAGATCAAGAATGTTATTTTCTTTAGTCGAGGAAAAATAAGGGCAAGATAATAGTATTACATTTGAAACAAATTATTATTTAAACGCGTTAAACTGAGAGAGGTGAATGATCTGGTTGCTAGGGAAAGAAAAGGTTAGGGACAGGGAGGGGAATAATAAGAGATGGGAAAGAGCAAAAGATGGAGAGATGGTTAGGTATAAGTTTTAATTTAATGATTTCATACACACTACGTTATTTCTTTTTCGTTTTTATAGCCCGGGACAACGCTTGGTCGCCATGCTAGTTTAAAAGAAACTAAAACCAATCAAATTGCTAAATTTAGTTTAGCGCCTCATATTAAGTGACGTTTCAATCCACGAAAAATTCCTCAGGGGAACTTGAGAAAAATACGTATAAATGAATTACATTATTGTTACACCGGCCTTCCTTAAACAGAGGAATTTAAACCGATTAGCACTATAAATAGCGCTAGCAATTCCAACACCGGTGAGAGAGATGCGACTGCACTTCAACTGCTAGCCGAGTGGCCAACAGATATACACGCTTTCCTATCTTTGTACATTATTGTTAATACAGTTGTTCCTTAACCGAACCTCGACTTGATTGTTCTTATTTTCACTGTTGTTCCACGACACAACAGATTGGTGACGAGGAATCGAAACAACCATCACTGCAGCGAATCACAAAAAGTGATTGAAATAAAGATTCGTAAAATCTTTACGGCAGAACTCATTCGTCATTTCAACAGATATTTGGACACGCAAGGATTAACAGCGAATTAATTACTACAGTAGTAATTTGGCGACGGGAAAAAACTTGCTACCAAAATCTACAGCGAAAAACGCGAATGTTGTCAATTATTTAATAATTGAACACACTTACCAAGTGTTTTAGAAAGGGAAAAAGGGTTCATTTTTTTTCTTCACCAGAAGCCATTTTTCCTACGGTAAGATTTTTCTTCTGCAAAGTTAAATGTCCAAAACCAACTAGCAAATACCGTGTAAGCTTATCGTTATTTCGATAACATCTGGGATTTGAAAAAAAAAACAAAAAAAAAAAACAAAAAAAAAACACGCTTGACTTTGTCAAGAGAAAAAGAGACAGACCGTGAAAAATAATTATTCGCGTACGTCATTTGTGCGCTTAGCAAACACGTAAAGAATCAAGTAATTTTTTGCAAAAGGCAAAGAGGGTAAAAAAAAGAAAAGAAAAAAAGCTTCTCATACGAATTCGTCGGATATTAAAAACGCCGGATTTTATTTTTGCTACGTAAAAACGCGTGCAAATAAAAAAAAATCTTCAACAAATGTTATTTCGCTGGATTGTTTCTAGTAAGACTAGAAATATAGCGTTCAACAAATTAAGTTACAAAATGACTGCTAAACTGTTGTTATTCAAACAAAAGAATTGGGAAAGAAAACTTGGTTGATTTTTTTTTTTTTTTACTAAGGAATATTTCTTTAATACAAGCGTAAATTGTAAACTGAATTCGTATGATGGATACGAACTTCAAAGATTCACTGTTGGAATTGTTCCAATTCTAGGCAGAGCAAAATCTTGCGTTGCAAAAGCAGCAAATTCAACAACAAGTAGAAAGAGAAGATAGATGTAAACAAGCATTTGAAGAAAAAATGCTTCAACAACAGAAATGCTTCGAGGAAATAGTGTTGAAAATACAGGAGGAACAAAGAAAAATTCTGGAGGCAACACAGTTAACTAAAGCGGATGATAATCATAACACATTTTCTCAAACAGGGCCGCTATTGAAAATTTCAATTATAATCCAGAAGACGATGTCACTTTCGTCCAGTACTATAGACTATATAAGGATATTTTTATATCGGATTGTGGTACCTGGTCAGACGCGAAAAAGTTAGGCCTTTGCTAAGGAAATTGGGAACAGCCGAGCATACAAAGTTCGTGAATTTTATTCTCACCAAAAAGATCAGTGAGTTGAGCATCCAAAAAACAGTTACGCTACTTACAGAAGTATTTTCTGCAAAAACGTCTCTTTTCCATAGGCGATATAAATGTATGACTGTTACTAGAAGAGAAGAAGACGACTACACTACTTATGCAAGTATAGTGAACAAGCATTGCGACGATTTTAAACTGGTGGAATTATCATCAGATAATTTTAAATGTTTAATATTTGTGCAAGGGCTGGTCTTAAATAAAGACGCTGAAACTAGGCGTCGTATTTTAAATAAACTCGAAAACAAACCGAATTAAAAACTACAAAACTTAGCGGAAAACTGTGAACGGTTTATTGCGTTGAAACAAGACAGTCGCGACATAGATGAAAGCGGAATGTCGCATATTAAAAAGATCCATCAAAAGAAAAATTCGACTTCAAAAAATAACCAGAGAAAGAAACAGAGAAAAGATCCACCTGGACCATATTGGAGGTGTGGAAATAAACATTGGTACAATGAGTGTCCCTACAAATTCAAACAATGTTGCAACTGCCACCAGAAAGGGCATAAAGCATCGCATTGTAGAAAAAAAATCTGGTAGAAAGACTTAAACTTACGAAAATTGAACCTGAGGAACAAAATATCGGGAAATATGTACAGGTCAAAATGTTTAAAAAGAAAGTAAGGCTACAGCTTGATAGTGGGTCTGACATTTCCATTATTAATGTACAGACATGGAAGAGGCTTGGGAAACCATCTATGATTAAATCACATAAAACGTCGAGAAGCGTCAGTGGTGAAAAAATTACCTTCGAAGGAGAATTATTGACGAATATTTTTTTCCAGAACATGGTCGAAAAAGCAAGAATTTTTGTCATGCGAAAATCAAACAACCTCTTTGGAACTGATCTGTTCGAAAAGTTTAGACTATGGAATCTGCCTTTATGCTCATTTTGCCAAAAGGTTGAGGATTCGAATGTGGAGGCAGAAAAACTTAAGAGGGAGTTAAAAGAGAATTCCCAGATGTATTTTCAGGCGGTTTGGGAAGGTGTACAAAAACGGTAGCAAAATTTGACGTAAAAGTAAATGAACAGCCAGTGTTCAGAAAGAAAAGAAATGTTCCATACGCCGCTATAGAAAAGATAGACGGTGAATTAGAAAGACTCGAAAACATGGGTGTCATCGGAAAAATTGATCACAGTGAGTGGGCTGCACCAACGGTTTACATCAAAAAGAGTAAAGAGATTCGGGTTGCGCTGACTTCGCGACATGCTTAAACAAGGCATTACAAAATCATCATTATCTTCTTCCGAGCCCTGAAAAGATATTTGCGAAATTGAGTGGAGGGAAATATTTTTCTAAAATCGACCTCAGTGACGTGTACTTACAAGTTCCAGTCGATGAGGAGTGTTCAAAGCTGCTATGTATTAATACCCATAAGGGATTGTACAAGTTTAACAGACTTCCTTTTGAGCTCAAAGTCGCCCCTGTGATTTTTCAGCAAATTATGAACATTATATTAAATGGTTTGGATTTCGCAGTAGGTTACGTGGACGATGTGTTAATGAAAAGCGCTAGCAAAGAACAACACAAAGCTCATGTAAACCAAGTATTCAAAAGGATCCAGGATTATGGATTTAAAGTAAAACAGGAAAAATGTACATTTTTCATGGATAAAATAAAATACTTGGGGAAAATCATCGATAAACATGGAAGAAGGCCAGATCCAGATAGATCGAGTGCAATAAAGAATATGTCTGCTCCAGAAAATATTACGTCTTTACAAAGTTTCTTAGGCTTGGCAAATTACTACAATGTATTTGTGCCAAATATGCATAAACTAAGGTCGCCTTTAAATGAACTGTTAAGGAAAGACCAAAAATTGGTCTGGACGCAAGAGTGCGAAAAAGCATTTCGAAAAATTAAAGAGACTTTAACGCCTGACTTGTTTCTGGCACATTGTATGCCCAAGCGTGAAATTATAGTTGCAAGCGATGCCAGCTCCTATGGCATAGGAGCATACATTTTACACAAAATGGATGATGGAAAAGTGAAACCCATAGCACATTCATCCCGATCACTTTTGCCAGCCGAAAAGAACTACTCACAAATTGAAAAAGATGCGCTAAGCATTATATTCGCGGTAAAGAAATTTCATCGTTTCCTGCACGGTAGGCAATTTCTGTTACAAACAGACCACAAACCATTATTAACGATTTTCAGATCGAAAAAGGGACTACCACAACATACGGCGAATAGACTCCAAAGATGCGGTACCATAATTCTGAATTATAATTTTCAAATGGAGTATGTACCATCTAAAAAATTGGTCATGCAAACAGGTTATCGAGGTTAATACCTAAGCAGACTGGACCATTATAGGATATGGTAATAGCAGCCATTAAAGCAGAAGTTGAAGTAAAAAATACTTTATGTGATACAATAAGAGAACTTCCAGTAACGCTTGATGAGATTAAGAGTAAGGCAGAGGTGGACGAATTTATTATATGCACAAAAGAAAGGATCAACAATAACGAACTGGATGAAGAAATTTATTCAATTTGCGATAACGTCCTGTTATATAGCGACAGTGTCGTAATTCCTGCGACATTACAGAAAAGAATGCTCAAGTAATTCCATGTAGGACATCCAGGTATATCAAGAATGAAAAGCCTTATGCGCTCTTTCGTTTATTGCCCAAACATGGATAAGGATATAGAAGAAAAAGTCAGGGAGTGTAGAGGATGCGCATTAGCTATGAAAGCTCCTCTGACTCAATTCGGATCGTGGGCAAAACCAGACAGACTTTAGTCTAGGATTCATTTAGATTTTGCAGGATCGCTAGATGGGTTCTACTATCTCATTGTTGTAGATAGCCTATCTAAGTAGCCGGAAGTATTAAATGTAAGAATCCCACATCCGAGGTAACTATCAACTTCCTGTATGAACTATTCGCTAGGTTTGGAGTAGTAGACTGCATTGTTACAGACAATGGAACGCAATTTAGGTCTACCGAATTTAAACATTTTTGCGAGGATCATCTAATCGAGCATATAACCATTCCGCCATACCACCAATGGACAAGCAGAGAAATTCGTTGACACATTTAAGAGAGCTCTGAAAAAAGCTAGTGGGTCGCCGACGGATAAGTCAATCCAACAGTTTTTACAAGTCTACAGAGTCACTTCGAATTGCAAGCATCGAAATATCGAAGATATCTGCCGGGGTTATGTTCGGACGCAAGGTTAGATCTATTTTTCACAAGTTGTTACGAAACCAGGATAGGCAAACCTAAAAAGAAAAACGATAACAAAAAAACCGTATAAAGTTGGCGAAAGAGTCTTCTACAAGATTCACAAAAATAATAAGACTTTCTGGGAGTCCGGCATTGTTGAGAAACAAATAGGCAACATGGTCTACATGATTAAGGGACCAGACATTGTGCACAAACGTCACACTAACCACATTAGGAAAAGATACTCGAACAGTGAGATGACCAGATCGGCCGAAGAAGACATTATGGACATAGTGTTTGATACTTTTCAAGTGCCCATACCAGAGATTGCTCCGGAGAACAGAAGATCAAACAGAAAACGAAAATCAACAGAATTGATTAGGGTGAACCCAAAACAAAAACGTTATTAATCCCAGACGGGATATTTTCAAAGGGGGGGGGGTATTATACCGGCCTTCCTAGAACAGAGGAATTTACACCGATTAGCACTATAAATAGCGCTAGTAATTCCAACACCGGTGAGAGAGATGCGACTGCACTTCAACTGCTAGCCGAGTGCCCAGTAGATATGCACGCTTTCCTATCTTTGTACATTATTGTTAATACACTTGTTCTTTAACCGAACCTCGACTTGATTGTTCTTATTTTCATTGTTGTTCCATGACACAACAATTATTATTTAAACACGTTAAATCGAGAGAGTTGAATGATCTGGTCGCTAGAGAAAGAAAAGGTTAGGGACAGGGAGGGGAATAATGATGGGAAAGAGGAAAAGATGGAGAGATGGTTAGGTATAAGTTTTAATTTAATGATTTTATACACACTACGTTATTTCTTTTTCGTTTTTATAGCCCGGGACAACGCTTGGTCGTCATGCTAGTTTAAAAGAAACTAAAAACAATCAAATTGCTAAGTTTAATTTAACGCCTCATATTAGGTGACGTTTCAATCCACGAAAAATACGTATCATATGGAATACATTGTTTAGGATAGCCAGTGTAGCATTAAATAACTCTAAAAGGGTTGATATGCAGTTAAGCACACGCACCAAAACGAAACCACGAAATATATCAAGACGAGTCATGATTGGCACATGGCTTGTGAGGTGAGTAGGTACACGGACATTGGGAAGACCAGGTAGAATTTTCTAGGTAAAATAATTTAAATAAAATAAATTCGTTATCAAAATATGTACAAAAAAAATTTCCACGCGTATTATTATTATTATTATTATTATTATTACTTTATTTATTAATTTAGACAAAACTGACTAAAACTAGTAGCTCTTTATGCAGTTGTGAATAATTTACCTATAAAAGAAAGCGGTTGCGTTGTGCTGTCTGAATGGATTTAAGTACAACCGAACTAATTTGTTTAGCACTAAATTTGGTCGGGTGACTTCTGGCCGCAAGATCCGGGAGTGTAATTAATTGGCCGTCGAAATCTAAGGATTGTTGTTTGTATTTGTGTCCGGGAACTAAATGACTTCTGCTAATGATTATACCTCATGTGATATTCACCGCGAATTACACCCACCATATTATTTTATGCTTTTTTCACATATCGTATTTATTCAATAATCCCATTCCAATTTTTATAATAATAAAAAAAATAATAATTAATTAAAACGTATAGGATATATAAATGATAATATTTGAAAAGATTGAAATGAGAAAATTGAAAATCAAATTTAGGAGCCCAACATCTCGTTTTATTCGTTAGAGGTAAACATTTTTATTGAACTAATATAAAGTGTGTATTGTTATTTAGAAAGAGTGGGAGGTCAAGCGTAAACAAAGTCAAAATATCTGCTATATTACTAAACACTGTCCTAAAAATTGTTCGTTACTTTTAACTATAAATGCACACACACACACGCGCGCGTCTAAAAATCTTTTTTTTATGTAAACGGTAATTCTTTTATGGGACGCCAGCACATCAGGACGCCAAAAAGTACGCCAGTGCGCCAAATGTCATTTCGTTATAAAAACAACTTTCTACAGAAAAAAAACAACTTATTTTTACATTGTCCTCTAGCGAATAAACATAAAATTATATACGAAAAACCACGTTTATTATTTTTTAAATCCAACAACGGAGCTGAAGTTGATGTTTTCGATTGTAAAACAAAACTGATTTTTTTATATAAATCTCTGTCTGGCGTATCGCTGAAATACTTTTTCCTATAGAATAAAAATGAATAAAATTTATTTTTACAAGAATTTTTATGCATTTATCTAGCCAATAAACATAAAATTATATATGAAAAACCACGGATATTATTTTTGAAAATCCAACAACGTAGCTGAAATTCTTCTACTTGTAGGGTTATAAAACTTATTAAATTCACTTGCGATAAGGCTTTCTCAGCGTGTAAACTTTAGACAAAATTGAACTATTCCGTCTCCAATCAAATTTTTTGGATCATCGATTTTTCATACTTATCGGGAGCATTCCGATACAAAACCTAAGAACTCTCCCAGGCTCTCTCTGTGTGAAATTTAAAAACAATTGTCCCAGTCATTTTGGAATCCATATGAAACGAACTCACACACAAACAGATAGACAGACAAAGTGCCTTATATATATATATATATATATATATATATATATATATATATATATATATATATATATATATATATATGAACAAATGATTAATGAAACATGTTAAAAGACACCTTGAAAAAGAGTTAAAAAAATATTTAATTTTAAAAAGGAAGCACAAGTGGATAGTCCTTAATCCGCGGAGTTTCGAAGAAATACTCTCCTTCTCATCAGAGGGTAGGAATTAGCAAAATGCGGGATCGGATTTTGCATGTAAAAGTATTTAATGAAACTACAAGTAAGTCACAGATCTTACTTGGTTAAAAGAAAGGGTGAGGTAAGGGGAATAGGAGGTAAAAGAAAAATTATAAAAGATTTCACATGAATGGATAGTCCGGTAAAGGGTAAAAAATCCAAGAATGGTAAAATCCAAAACGGTTGAATTAAAAATTTCCAATCCAACAGGTAAGTTCCAAATGGTCCAAAATGATCCAAAAGGCAGAGTTCCTTGGACAAAATCGCCAATGGAATGAATTCTAAATCATTAAAAGAAAAAGCACTGGAGAGAATATTTAAAACACGTCTGTCAAGGCTGGAGGAATCAAGTAAAATTTTATATATATATATATATATATATATATATATATATATATATATATATATAGAGAGAGAGAGAGAGAGAGAGAGAGAGAGTAAAATGATTCATAATTTTGAATTTAAAACCAGTTTCAAAAAGAAAACAAACAAAATCCATTAGATTGCACGATCGTTTCAGAAACGATGTTCATTTTATTTAAATTGACAATAAATATTGACAATTATTTGACGAAAGTTTTGTTAATTAATAACAAAGTCTCCTCATCAGCAAAGAATAGAGGGTGAACAGTTAAAGACACCACAATAAAACTAGCATTTTAGTTGTGTGTGAGGCAGTATTCCTTTTATTTCCATGATAAAATCTGCTTCAATTTGAGTAAGTCTATCCTCTGGCATGCTCTTATTTTTGCCTTCTAGTTAGAATAATTATTTATCAACTTATCAAAAAAAGAAAAAAGCTTGCCCTATATCTGAATACATTCTATGTAAAATTTCAAATGTTTTAACCAAAAATTGGCCGAGTAATTTGGTAGAGACCGCATAAATCAATTTTTAAAAACTTTGACACCAAATTTTGATCCCTTAACATTTATTATTTTAGGCTCAAATCAAAAATTAAAACATTTAAAATTTCAAGTGTTTAGGCCCAAAATTGCCGGAAGAGTTCAGTAGAGTTTTCAAAGGTCAGATCGTTGAACTTTGACCCCTTGACAGCTAAAACCGATTTGACCCCTTGACAGCTAAAACCGATTAAAAAGATTTTCCCAAATCTCAATACACCTTTACATTGACAGAGTAGTTTGGTCGGGAAATGTACACACCATGTCCATACTATAGCCTAAGGGGTATAGGTCATTTACAACTTTTTGTAGATGCTTTTGTAGCAACTGAGTTCTTTTTACGGGGCGAGGTTGCTGGCCCCACACCTAACCTTCCCAGAAGGTACATACAGCGTCTACCGTTCCCAATTGGTCACTCATCTGGTACTGACCAGGCTCAACGTTGCTTAACTTCGATGATCTGGCGAGAACCGGTGTGTCAACGTGATTGTGCCATACTAAATGTACACACACACACACACACACACACACACACACACAATTTCACTTTATGTGGATGACTATATATATATATATATATATATATATATATATATATATATATATATATATATATATATATGCGTGTGTGTGTTGTGCGTATGGGTGAATATATATATGTTTTATTTGTGGGTTATGTATATACAGTAAAACTCCTTTAATTTGAAATTTCTCTAAAGTTGGACTTCCTCTCATTTGGACTTCCTCTCATTTGGACTTCTTCTAAACCTGGACTTTCTCTAAACTTAAACTGTCTCATCATTGAAATTGTATTAGCATATTGCAGTAAAACTGCTTACATGGTTTAGTCAGATATTGCACAGAAATGTTAATATTTGTACTATGCAATTAATGTAGATTAGTTATTGATAATTAATTTACACAAACATTCAACGTTACAAAAACATTAATAACAAAAAAGAAACTGACATTTAAAACAGATAAATTAAAATGTTTGCATGAAAAAACTTTAAAATATCACGTGTTTTTTATTTTTTTAAAATAAGAATTGTATTTAT
>NC_136487.1:110488112-110563112 GCF_053919585.1 Euprymna scolopes | reverse complement strand
GAATGAGGACAAAAATAGCAGTTCCTCCTAATGTCAACCGCAATACACATTGGAATTCAACTGATGAATTGAAAATGCACATTATACTCCTAACAAGTTTACGAATGTTATAAATTCAATTCAAACTAGGCCGAAAAGCTACTGAAACAGCTTGCAATATCAACGAAGCGTTTGGTTCAGAAACCACTACTGAATGCACAGCACGGCGGTGGTTTAAAACATTTCTTGGCAGCCGCGAGAGTCTTGAAGATGATGAATGAGCGTAATGGTCGGCCATCGGATATTGACAACGATCAATTAAGAACCTTAGTCGAAGCCAATCCACACACAACTGTTCGAGAACTTGCTTCTGAAGGAGATGTAACGTATACGACGATTTTCAACCACTTGAGAGAGATTGGGAAAGACAAAACACGAATTGAGCGACAACCAAAGAAAACGCCGTTATAAAGTACCATATTTCCTTCTTTTACGCATCAAGAACGACCCGTTTCTTGACCGGATTGTTATTTGCGATGAAAAGTGGGCTCTTTTCGTATTGTTTAACTATTTTTTTTTTAATTGGCAAAAATATACACGAAAAATAGTATGGTATACCAGAATATACCTTGCTAAATTCAGAAATAAACTAAATATAACATTTCAATTTCTATACAGACGTATTATGCTAAATTCGGGAATTTTAACTGGACGAATGTCAAATGTTCGAGGCAGACACACTGACTGAAAACGTTTGGGAAAAGGGAAAGCGCATAGTTTCATGCAGTGTGGAGTGTAACGTAATTTTCAAAGTGTTTTAATTCCAATAAATTGCAAATTTCAAATTTATAAAAGATGTCAGACAGTGAGGTAGCATCAGTTTTTGCCGCTCGGGGCGGTCGAAAATTGTCCCCAATAGCTGGCATATAATTACCTGTTTTGCCCCCCCCCTGCTGTCATATAATTACATGTTTTGCCCCCCCCCCCTTCCGCGGGCATATGATTACCTCTTTTGCCGCTCACCCACTGCTGGCATATGATAACCTGTTAAAAGCTTCAAAATTCAAAAAAGCCCTCAAAATATTTATTTTCATTGAACTAATGTTTACACAATTCCCCCTTTTTCAATTTTAATTTAAGTTAACAGTTTCTTTTCAATAATTTAAATAATAATAATAATAATAATAATAATAATAATAATAATAATAAGTATGTAAACATTAATCTGAAGGGAATTATGTAAACGTTAATAGGAAACAAAAGAAACCAAATATTGTTTTCAAAACAAAAACGTATAATTCAAATTATAAAAACATGTTAAATTAAATTGGCTACACAAACAAATATAATAAATTTAAATGAGAACATTTGAAAACCTGAAAACGTTATGAAATGATAAAATCATTTTTATTTACTTTTTTGTTGTTGTTAAAGTCCGAATTGTCGCCAAATAATATGGCTGCATCAAAGAGAAAATAGTCCGATGTAGTTTTCTTTTCTTCTTCTTCTTCATAATTTTATAATTAAGAGGTTGAGTCTCACGAAGGGGAAAAAACGTTTTGTATGGGCTCTTTTTGAAATCCTTGTGTGTAGCCGCTCTGTTCAAGCGCAAAATTTTAGAAATGAAAAGTAACACATTTTAGAAAAACTTTTTTTATAAATTTAAATGAGAACATTTGAAAACACGAAAAGGTTAAGAAATGATAAAATCATTTTTATTTACTTTTTTAGTGTTCTTATTTCCGAATTTTTACAAAAAAACACATGGCTGTATCAAGGAGAGGTTACTCCAATGTAGTTTTCTTTTCTTTTTCTTCATATTGTTTATATTAAGAGGTTGAGCCTCCCGAAGAAAAAAAATGGCTTGTATACATGCTTTTTTGAAATCCGTGTGTGTAATCGCTCGGTTTAAGGGCAAAATTTGATAAATTTATTGTTGTTAATAGTGTTTCAATCCTTTTAAAAATAGTTTTTTTTTTAAATAAATGTATTTATAAATTGAAAGCAAGGCTATAAATTTATTTTTCGTGAGAGAACTATAGCAAGGCATCAAGTCGGTTGAAAATTTACAAACATACTTTTCGCGCTTGTTTTCGGCAAAGTTATTAATAACTCTATCAAAATTCACTCTATCGACAAGTTCCCCCTCTATGGAGAGGATTGCCTTGTCTGGCTCATTTTTGATCGAAGGTAGTTTTTTATGAGCTGCGGTTTCGAGAAAGAGCGCTCACGGCTGGCAAAGCTAATAGCTCGGATAAGGAAAATGCGCAGCAAGATCACAATATTAGGGACATAATCCCCAAGGTGGTATCTCTCTATAAAGTTCAAAAGTTCAAGAGCTCCATTGATTTTATCTTTTTCTGCAGCTTTCACAAATACTGTAATCTCTTCCTTTCGGCAAAGAGTTTATCTTTATCTTCGTCAACTTCACCAAACTGACAATCATAATTATCATCAAGCAGATTTGATGGTGTAAGAAAAGCATATTTACTTGCAAGATTGTGAACTTGTTGATATCTGCAAGATATTTCTTCAATCAACCTGTCTATGACAGACAGCATTTTCTGCCTCAACTCAGTATCAAACTCTATGCATCAGTAAATCGTTCACCACCCATTCGTTTCTTTTTTGCGGATACGACGCTCCATGCTTATCCCCATTTCAGAGCAGATATTTTTTTTTGACTCGTCTATTGCAGTATCTATCATCTTTTCTCTATTATGAAGAAGGTAATCTCTCAACGTCGTCAGCCTGACAGAACTTTGTCGCAGATCCAGCCCCTTTTCTTGAAAATACTTCTGGGCATCATTCATTTCTGGGAAAATAGTTTTCCAAAGGCTCAGAAATAAAAGAAACAGAAACGACAATACCGAGTCGAGAATTAAAGATGCATCTGATCTTGTGGTTGCATTTTCTACTTTTCTGTGAGCTGTTCCAGGGCAATGACGACTTCCAATAATTTTTTTACCACAACATTTACAGCATCTGCTTGACTACTCCATCTAGTTTCCACAGTCCGCTTGATACTTAGACCGGTCAACTGAATCAAGACGTCTCAGCGATGTGTGGATGCAGAAAAGAACGAGAATAACCGGTCCAGTATGCAAAAAAAAAAAAAATGTAGCAGAGTGAACCGCTACAGAAGCGGCATGTATACAAGCCAGATTTAATGAATGGTTAGTGCATGGCACAAATAGAGCTTTTGGGTTGATTTTGGAGATTTGTTTCTGCACACCCGATCGGTGGCCTGATTGTAAAATTACGCTTGGTTGGGTAGAGAAGCAATAACATCGAGACCACTAGCAAATTCTTGAAACCTTTGGGTGGTTTGTTTCCACTGAAAGACATGGACATTTTGCCAACATTAAAATGTAAGTGCATTTCTAAAAATCTATTCTAAATACATTTAAACTGTTTTATAGATTAAAAAGAGAATTACTATTTTTATAACATTTTTTTATTTTTTCATATTTAAAATTATATAAGAACTTAGAGGTAGTAGTAGTAGTAGTAGTAGTAGTAGTAGTAGTAGTATATCGAGTCTCTCGGTTAGGTTATTCTTCTAAAATAAAACTCTGGGCGGAAAGATAAACACACAAAACAATGATTTAAGAATTTAGGGTGGAGATCTGCTTCAATATTAATTGTACGTAAAATGATTTTTCATTTCAGAGACATTGTAGCATTTTAGAACACTAACCAAAAATTATTATTTTCCTCATGGAAACAAATTCTGTAAGCTTTCTTCGCGGGGGGGGGGGGTCTAAGCGATTATGCATAGTTTTACAACCTTGCCGGTCAGACTTTGGGCTAGTGAACATTTCTACAATGTTAGAGTAGCCTGGAAATAATGGTTATTTATCATTTTAGGTTAAATTAATGTACGAAAGTTTAAATCTAAAAGTAATTGTTTGTGTTTTTTTCCGGCAACATTTTCAAGGTGCCCCTATGTAATCGCATAAAAAAAAAATGAAAGTCGAACAAAACAA
The DNA here is from genome assembly GCF_053919585.1 of Euprymna scolopes. Taxonomy (NCBI): domain Eukaryota; kingdom Metazoa; phylum Mollusca; class Cephalopoda; order Sepiida; family Sepiolidae; genus Euprymna; species Euprymna scolopes. The sequence goes on along the minus strand of NC_136487.1, from coordinate 110,559,144 downwards.
AAGGAAAATATTATTTTAACCAAGGGTGTTAGTCTAAAATTCTTACAATATTAGTAAAAATATTTTTATTAATTATCTGTATCTTGTTTTTCGTTTCGTTTTTTTTTTTTTTTGTCCTTTGTTTCGTTTTTTTTTGTCCTTTGTTTCGTTTTTTTGTCCTTTGTTTCGTTTTTTTGTCCTTTGTTTTCATCAAAACAAATCAATCTACTACATATCTATAACATTGTCAGTAGTAATAACCGGACAAATATTTAGAAATTTAAAAAGAATCGGAATCGAAATCGTATCGGATCGTGAATTTAAAATAGAATCGGTAATTGAATCGGAATCGAGTAAAAAATTGGAATCATCCCATCACTAGCATATACACATATATACATATATATACATACATATATACACACATATATGTGTGTGTGTGTGTGTGTGTGTGTGTGTGTGTGTGCGTGCGTATATACATATATACAGCTAGAGCATCGGACAAAAGTACACCGAAAAAAACCCACCAGCTAATTAAAGCAAAAACAGATAAAACCCAAATGAATCAAAAACATTAAAAATCACTTTTTAGATTTTTATTTAATTAAATTTAGGAAAATTAGACACCGGGGAACTAATTTTGGCAAAGTATGAAAATTAAGCATCTACGGAATAAATGTCAATTGAAGATAGAGTTTAAGACCATTCTTAAAGACGATATAGTTTTAAATAGGATTCAAGTACCTCTCTGTCGTGGGGACCCACCCTCCAACTGGACTAATCCATCGTCCATATAAACTTTACGCATAACGGTCCCATGCAGGGATCTTATTCCCGAGCGACTCTCACATGCGCGGTGAATTACCTACACTGGTCTTTTGTAACCTTTCCGTTTTTCATGTAATGCATGTTTAAATTGTCCTCTGTTTTGTTCTATTTTGTGGCTACTTGCGAGCCATAACACTGACGACATTGGATTAAAGAAACATAGTTACGTCTAAAACAGTGTTCCCATAACACTGACGACATTGGATTCAAGAAACATAGTTACGTCTAAAATAATGTCTAAAAGCATTAACAACGTTGAACTCAAATGTCTACCGCGCTTAAGTGTAGCATAACACTTGCGACTGAAGGACTCGCGGAAAAAAAAAACACGATTAACAACTATTAGTCGACCTTAAAAAAAAAAAACAGACAATTACGGAATGAAAAGGAGTTGGGAAAAGTTCGTCGCTACTTCAAAGGTAAATCTTTACTTTGTAAAGAAAAAAAAATCGCTATTAAAAAGGTACATTGTACAAAAGTTTGTCGCTGTTTTTCTCTACTTAAAAATAAATCGTTACTTTATCTTTTTTTTCAGAGGGAATATACACTTTTTTATTTTAGTTTGAACGATTAATTGTTTTCCTAGATTTATATATATATATATATATATATATATATATATATATATATATATATATATATATATAAGAACAAGTAGTTAATAAAACATGTTTAAAAAACACTTCGAAAAAGAGTTAAAAACATTTAATTTTAAAAAGGAAAAACTAAATAAGTGGATAGTCCTTAATCCGCGGAGTTTCAAAGAAATATTTTTCTTCTCATAAGAGGGTAGGATTTAGCAAAATGCGGGATCGGATTTTGCTTGCAAGAGTATTAAATGAAACTACAAGTAAGTTATAGATCTTACTTGATAACAAAGTGAAGCAGAGGGAATAAGGTGAATAAAAGTGATTTCACGTAAATGGACAGTCTGGTGGAGGGTAAAATATCCAATGACGGTAAAATCCAAAGATGCATAATCCAAGAAAGTTAGTTAAGTTAACTGTAATTCTTATATATATATATATATATATATATATATATATATATATATAAATATTGTCCTGAGAGGAAAAATCAAAACATATTGTCCAATCAGACAACGAACGTTTTTAAAATTGCTAAATCCAACCAGACAAAAAATGGACGGACTAAAATTGGCGTTAGCACATTTGACTAAATTGCAAATTGAAGCAACCGACATCAACAAGGTCCAGACGACCAGCAAAAGGAATTTCAAAAACAAGCAGGCGAAAACAGTTACGAACAGAGCAACTATTTGCAGAACATCAATTATAAACAGAAGAATTACTTGCAGAAATCGCAAAGAATAACGCGCACTCTGAAAGCGATTCAGCTTTAAGAAAGATGAAAAATCATTTGCAGCTTATTTCAGGACATAAGACCAGACTGCTGCTGCTGCTGTTGCGAAAACTTGATACGGCTTAACATGACAAATTCGTGGATTACATCTTGCCACGGAAAACTGGATTTATCGTTCAATGAGACTGTAAATCTCTTAACAGAACTGTTCTCGCCGAAATCGTCTCTTTTTCATAAGCGATGGAGATGTTTGAATGTGACCAAAGACGATAATGATGACTTTGCCACGTACGCAGCAGTAGTGAACAAGCATTGTGATGACTTTAAGTTGGCTGAATTAACATCAGACAATATTAAATGCTTTGTTCTTGCACAAGGCTTACCCTCGGGAAAAAATGCGGAAATCAGTCAGACCTCGGGAAAAATGCGGAAATCAGGCGAAGTTAGAAAACGAACCGAACTTAACACTATAAAAATTGACTGAGGATTGTCAAAAAGTTAAAATAATAAAAAGATGCAAAAAATATCCAAGCAAGCATCGCAAATATAAAAATATAACGAAGAAAAAAAACGTCGAGACGGTACAGAGAATTACCCCCAAAAGTGGGAAAAATCAAAAACACCGAGCCCTTGCTTCAAATGTGGTGGAAAACACTGGGTAAAGGATTGCCCATTTTTAAGAAAAGGATGTCTGATATGTAATCGGGCATAAAAGCTCTCACTGCAGGAAAAATCAGAACAAAAGCCGGGTACGTCAAACAATAATTAAAGACGTTGTAGATGAAAACCTACGCAAATACGTAACGGTCAACATTCTCGGCAAGAATATCAAATTTCAATTATACAGTGGATCGGATCTTTCAATTATAAATTTCAAAACATGGAAGAAATTACGAAAACCGACTATGCTAAGAACCAACAGAACGGCGACGGCCGTCAATGGTACAAAAATTAATTTTGAGGGTGAATTAATCACCACGTCACTGGGAAAAACGAAAAAACAACAAATGTATGTCTGTTTGGTTCCGATAGCATAGATGAATTTCATTTGTGGGATCTTCCTATATCCACATTTTGCAAAAACAACAAAAAATAAATAGAACCCCATCCAACTGAAATCGAGAAACTTATAACCAGTTTTAAAAAAGAATTTTAAAAAACGTAATGTCCCGTTCGCATGTCTGAACAAGATAAATCAGGAACTGGACCGATTAGAAAACATCGGTATACTGGCTAAAATTGAATATAGTGAATGGGCTGCTCCAGCAGTTTACGTAAAAGAAAGGTCCGGAGAAATCCGCGTATTCTCTGATTTCTCGACCGGACTCAACGGGTCTTTAGAAGACTTTCACTATCCATTACCCAGCCCAGAGGAAATGTTCATGAAATTAAATGGCGACAAGTTTTTCTCTAAGATCGCCCTGAGCGATGCTTACTTACAAATTCCTGTAAATTACAAAAGCGCTAACCTCCTTTGTATTAATACTCATCGGGGTTTGTACAGATACGAAAAACTCGTGTTTGAAGTCAAGGTAGCACCCGCGATATTCCAGCAAGCCATGGATACCATGCTGAGCAACCTGGACAATGCCATCGCATATCTAGTCGACATCATTATAACGAGCAAAAGCAGGGAGGAACACGCAAACCATGTCAGACAAGTATTCAGTCGAATACAAAATTATGGGTTTAAGATCAAAGACAAGTGTGAATTCTTTTTACAAAAAAAATCAAGTACCTAGGATATATTTTTGATAAAGATGGCAGACGCCCAGATCCGGACAAGACGATCGCCATTAGAGAAATGCCGGTTCCAGAAAAAAGAAAAATATGTTCAATCTCAGTATAAAACAAAGGGTTATTTTTATAAAAAGAAATGAAAATATCGAACTAATGTCAAAACTGTTCCAAACTTGACCCCCGCCCCCACAAATAGTCATGTAGACAATATTTACTGAAAAGACTGACGAGAATTTATGCAAAGATAAAAAAAAAACCCTGTAAAGTTAGCACGTACAGTGACTGGAAATAAAATTGATTTTATTGTGCAAATATTTTTCTCAGTAAGATTTAAACGAGATTATTAAAAAGGTTAATGGCGTATGTTATAAAAATCTTCAAATCTATTTAGTTTGAATTGAATAAACTGCTGCCCAAAAAGATACTGATTTCACACCCGGAGAAATCGGCTTGGAAGGGGGGAGAGTGTTGTAGGGAACCACCTTCCAAATGGACTAATCCATCGTCCATATAAACTTTACGCATGACAGTCCCACGCGGGGGATCTAATTCCCGATCGACTCTCGCATGCTCGGTAAAATCAATTACTACGTGATTGTTCGAAACTTGACAGAAATTCGCCAGTATTTAAACGATCGAATAAAAAGTCACTTAAATAGTATTTGAGGTGTAGCGCTTGGTTCCCATTTAAAATTATATTACCTGATATAACGATCATAAAATGTTTACAGTCGATTTTTATTCTGTACTGTGTTTTTACAATTTATTCTGTACTGTGTTTTTACAATTTATTCTGTACTGTGTTTTTACAATTTATTCTGTACTGTGTTTTTACAATTTATTCTGTACTGTGTTTTTACAATTCCAAAATTACGTAATTTTCCGCTGTATCATTTAATTACCAGTGATGTTTGAAAGTATTTTTCTTGACAAAAATGCTTTGTTAATTTTTCAACTTTTTTTTTTTTTTTTTTTTTTTTTTTTTTAACATGTAAATCAACTGCTTTCTTTGAAAGGTTACCTAGAGAATTTATGCAACTTTTTAAAACTTTGTTTTACAAATAAAATAAATTTACATCGTATTTTGATGTTATTATCATTTTAGACTTAGTGATAATTTAATAACAAATATTAGTACCAATAATGAAAAATTAAGAATTGAAAACGATCGGTTTTGGAATTGTAAATTAGGGACACGTTTTTCCGCTTCCGATACCTCCAAAAGTTTCGATTTTTTTTACAACATTTTCAGTATAAAATTTCAAATTTTTTGTTAGCTTTATTTATTTTTCTATTTTTATCCTATGAAAATGCCGTCCCCTGGTATGTGCCGCTCGTAAAATAGGGACACATTTTTCCGATTCCAAAAGTTCCGATATTTTATAAACTTTTCGGTATAAAATTTAAGATATTTTGTTTTTGTTTTCATTTTTTCTATTTTCTTTTTTATCCTCTCAAAATGCCGCCCCCTGACATGGGCCGCTCGTAAAATAGGGACACATTTTTCTGATTCCGATACCTCCAAAAGTTCCGATATTTAACATTTTCGGTATTAAATTTCAAATTTTTTGTTAGCTTTTATTTTTTCTATTTTTACCCTCTCAAAATGCCGCCCTTGACGTTTGCCGCTCATAAAATAGGGACACATTTTTTTGATTCCGATATTTTTAAAAGTCCCGATGTTTTACAACCTTTTCGACATAAAATTTCAGATTTTTTGCTAGCTTTCATTTTTTTTTCTCCCTCTCAAAATGCCGCCCTATGGCACGTGCCGCCTGGGGCGGACCGTTCCCCCCCACCTCTGCCTCGTTCTGGCTCCGACACTGATCTCATACAAATGTTGATGTCCCCTCTGTAGGGAAATATAAATAGCACAATATCTCCCTAATTAAATAAAGAGCGTGAAAGTAAACATTTCAAAAGAGTAGGTTTTAAAGCGACAGCCATAAGGGAGAAGGGGTGGAGGTAACAGAAAGTATTAAGTAGTGAGTTTTGTGAAGATAAGTTTAACCCTTTTTAAACTAACGGCCTAACAAATAGAAATAAAACGTGTCTCAAGAAAAAAAGGGGGAAGCACGCATACAGGTTCATACAGTACGAAGAGTATATTAATTTGTAAAGTATCGGAAATTTATCCGTTTTCAGATAAATTCGACACAAAAATAAAATGATAAAATAAAAAGGTAAAAGGATAAAGTCGAAAGAGGTCTTGTATAAAATGAAGAAAATATTTTATTTACACACTTTGCAAAATATTCCTTGTTAACGCCAAGTAACAAAAATAGCATAAGAAAAAACAAATAACAAACTTGTTCATAAATTATAAACGTTGCTTCAACGAACAACTGACATTAATATTAAAATTGAGAATGATTAATTCCAAAATAATGCACACAATAAATTCTATGGAATGTACTCACAAGTTCGAGGATGCGCCCGTAAATGATGGTATATCACACAAACCGTTTTAAGGGACGAAGAGACTTTATTCTCGAGCGTACAAAACGTAACTTAAAACAAAACTGAAAACGTAAACACAAAATTAAAGAGGCAGACGACAACTTAAATAACTGTCATGCTGAGTTATCTCCCTTGACCGATACGCGATCATAATTCAATAACGGCGTGACGCCTTTTTTCTCTTTGACATAAGGGCTCATAGAGCCCTTCACAAAGAGTTAGTAACATAGTCTTTCAGGTAGGATGGTTTCACTCTGTCTAAAGGGACGAGCATGTCTTTGTCTATCGACCGTTAATGAGATGGGGTGTGTTGTGTCCGTTTCCGTGGGAGGAGTTGACTGGAATCTTCTCCTCAGTCACAATAGAGGGTTGGCTGGTTGGTTGACTGCTTAGGAGTAATCCATTGTCGCTGGTTACACTGCTAATCGTTTCAGGATGGCGGGCTTGGTATGCAAGGCCAGGTCGCTATCTTCCTCGTCACTGTCATCTGGATGTTAAAGAATAGTCGTCGGGCTGTTACCTAGATGAAAAGGGACCCTGATGCAATCTTTGGACTTGTAGGTACAAGCCCTTAACTTGGAGCCGGCAAACTTTCGAATGTACATCCACTCATCTTGCTTGGATGAAACTAAGCATCGCTCATGTCCTTTGTTTTGATAGGTCATTGTGAAGGTACACAATTTCTCCGACATTCACCTCCGTATAAGGCTTACGTGAGCGGTTGGGAGCTTTAGACCGCTCACTGTAAACATGTTGGCCTTGCGCATACGATGCTGTTCTTCTATAAGATCCATATCATTAAAGTGGATGCGGTCATTGGTAAACTGGTCCCTTTGATACAATATTTCTCTGGGGGACAATCCGAGTGGTCCAAACCTACAGTTCAACGTGCAACATGCTAGCAAGAGTTTAGAGATCTGCGAACAAGCTGGGTCCAACTTGAGGAGCTCTCGCTGGACATCTTGGACGGCTTTTTCAGCAACAGGGTTATGATTGACGTTTTTAAGGTTACCTATCTCTATTAAGATATGGTGAGTGAGCAGAAACATCATTTTTAAGGGATTTGAAGTTGGAAGCTGAGTCTGTCCTTACGACAGCAGGTCGATTAATATGTCTGATGGGCAAACAGGTCTTTAGAATAGCCTCCCGCAACGTGTCCTTTTGCTCATTTGAAATAAGGGTTGCCATGGTATAAGAGCTGACGTACTCCCGTAAGACAAGAATCAGTTGTCTATTTTTCTGGATATCAGCAGCACACCCAAGACCGAGTGCATTCGGGGGGGGGGGGTCTTCGCAGGACTGAGGAACAGCTACAAGTGGGGAGCTGCTCAATGAAGTGCACTGGTGACATGAGGATACAATTTTGTTCACGGCTTCAACCAGCTCACTATCTGTTGCATCTGGTGTTTGGTAGGGTATCCCAGCTTAATATACAGCGCCATCAGTAAAGCATGTAGGGTATGTCGCGGGACAATAATTGCATCGTGAATCCAATGCCAAGGAGATCTCGGGCTTGATTGATGCCAATGTACATGATCTCAACTTCGTCCCATAACGTTGCTTGACTAATTTAGGCGCAACCAACTGAGAACTATTAGATTGTTTAATGTAGGAATGGCTTCTTCGTCTTCTGATCATATATATTTGTTCTTTTACTTCTTTTAGTTAACACAAAAGTTTATCTTGTAGCTCAGTAGTATGCGACTGAACATCTTAATTTAACATCATGAAAAAAAAACTTAGTAATTGTTACGATCGAGCGCGATTAAGTGTTGATACGGATACGAGAGTTGGCTAAAATGCGTGATAATAAGGATTCCCTCCTCTCCTTGATTAGATTTTTATTCGATCGGTGAAAAGCGGCGGTCATTCATAAACGGCCACGCTTTAAAAGTTATGAGCGGGCACGAGGAAGACGAATATCCCCCACCCAACCTCCGTGTAAGGTCACATATTTCTTTATCCTCATATACCCCCATTGTTCTCTTTCCTAAATAAAGAGAGAGAGAGAGAGAGAGAGAGAGAGAGAGAGAGAGAGAGAGAAAGTAATTTAAAACAGAGTTAGCGTGAAAATCAGATCACATGGCGCAGAAAATATTTTAAAAAGAGCATTCTGAGTTAAAATGCCGTCAAAGGCAGAAGCGAACGAGCAGAATCCGTGGCGGAGAAATTGCTAAATTCGTCACGTACTTGAATCGACTCAATGGATATAACTGCTCTGAAGAAGGGGCAAACATGCCTATATGTTTCCCAACATAGCAGAAAAAGGACAGACACCCCAAAACCATGCTTTACCACAAACCGAAGAATAGGCGTATTACCGCGAACCTCAAAGGACTATTAAAAATCCGGGAAGCTTGGAATTGGACGATTACTTCACTTGAATTTTTATTTCTGTTTGCCCTTTCATTTTGTTCGGAGTATACTTTTTCCAAAAGCTAAAGATTCTATGATTATTAACCACCCCCTTTCATCCCGACCCCTGCCCACTGTCAATGAACATCCAAACTAAATTCCTTAGACATTTGTTTTCAAACAACCAAATATTCTATATGATATAAAGAAAAGAAAAAAAGAGAAAAGAAAAACATTGTTTAATTTGCTGACTTCTTTCATGCGTTCCATTTTTTTTGACTCGTTGAGACATAGCAGTATATGTTTTGTTTTGTGATTATTAAATGTTATTGCATGATAAAATAGCTGATATATTTATATAGATATATATGTATAGTCTTGTTGTCATGACTGGCCATTTCTTCTTGTCTTGTCGAATTGTGCTCTATATTATTTCACGACGGTACTGATCAAAGAACCTTGGGTTTATTTGCAATTTGGAGTCGTAACATTCTACGATCGGCATATCGCACTTTTCTTTTTATCATAACACGATATGTACTCTGGAATAAATTCCAATTTGGAGTTCTTGATTAGGGTGTATGATTATATTATTTAGATAAGAGCATTCGATATATATTTCAAAAACACATGCTTTTATATATTATTATTATTAATGTATTATATATTCATTTGTATTTCAATGTGTATTCAGTTATTGGTATTTGAAAGTTGATGATTGATCATTGGAGTGTAATTTATTGAGTTTTTATTTGATTTCATTTGGAATCATATATATATATATATATATATATATATATATATATATATATATATAATGAATAAATGACAAGTCTATATTCCAAATTTCATGATGTTGATCATCTTACAATTTATTCTTTTATTTCAGTTGACGCTTACAATTTTTGACGGTATCTGTTTCGTAGCACAAAATCAATCAGTAAATCTATTTTGCCCTTAACTCACCAGAAGAAATAGTCACAATCAATCCACCAAAACGGAAATAAAATGCGTTTGGGCATGATTTTAAAAAATGTGAAAATTGGAAGAGAAGCTGCAAATATCTGCTTACATTACGCCATTTTGAATTTAGAAATAAAGTGGGTTCATGTGACCCACATATTCGTATTAAAAAAATGCAGTAATTTAGATATATTCTACCAGTAATTCTTTTTAGTAATTAGTAAATTTATTATTTACAATTAATATATCCATATTTACTCAAATTTATTGATTATATGCTCTGTAATTACATTGAGCTTCTTAAATAAGAATTGGTATATATAAAATGGATGTATAAGCGAATAAAGAGTATTTCCGCAGAAATACACACACACACACACACACACACACACACACACACACACACACACACACACACACACACACACACTTATATATATTCAAGCACATCTGATTGACCACGACAGAGTTATTCTTTTTCCGATTGCCGAGCGGTCTTTTTTTATTATTTCAGCTGGCGTGTTGTATAGAAGACGCCCAAACGTTGTTGTTCGGCTATATTCTTCTCAAGCGTTGAAAAAGAAAACGATAATAACAACAATCGCTCCTGATAATAATCGGACGCACCGATAGAAAGCGCTTGAGAAGAACATGGTTGAACAAGGTTTGGACGTCATTCTATACAAAACGCCAGTTGAAAAAAAAAGACCACTCGGCTAATAGAAAAGATATCCAGCAAAATCGGAAAAAAGAATAACTCTGTCGTGTTCAGTGAGACGGGCTTGAATAATGATTTACTACCAAAATATACAAATATGTATATATGATTGCAACGTCTTGTCAGACGAGTGCCACTCCCTCAGACACTTAAAGTCCATGAGCCCAAAAAAGACTTCCATCGCCATAAGACCATTTTTATAGACAAATCCCCGAGGGAGTATCTATACACAGATGATGTTATAGTCTTAGCTTTGTACGACAGCTAAGTCTCTCTCTCTCTCTCTCTCTCTCTCTCTCTCTCTCTCTCTCTCTCTCTCTCTCTCTCTCTGTTCAAAATGTTGAGATCCAGCAACAAGCAAGAGCAAGATAGCCAGCAACAAGTTAAACTGCAGACCAGCTTAATGCGGGTACTAGTCTCCCGCTTTATGATATTTTAAATCAGAGATTTGCTTCTCCTAGGAGGGTTGCTTTCACCACGGCTTGCGGGAGCCCTCTCCACTCCAACACACACATACATAAACACAAACACACACGGTGCTAGTTGGCTGTTGACCCCGAAAAAGGGTTCATTCGCCCTTTGGAAGGTCTTGTTTTTAATCCTTCAGGGAGACTAGCCACCCTCCTCACCAAACAAGTTTGGTGGGGGAACCAGTTTAGTCGCCGGTGATCCGGCCATGAGGCAGGTAGTACACGGTTACATGGTACCAGTAGCATATGACCTGACCTGACTTATATATATATATATATATATTTTTATATATAATGGAATTAGATGTCACGAAATGTTTTATGTGTTCTTTATAAGACTTTTTAAAATATTTTTTTCAATTTTCGGAATAATACATTTTTATATTCCCATCAAATGAGTATTGCTGTGGATATCTCGTTTATATTTTTATACAATAATTTAATCAAATACCAAATGGATTATTTCCGAAAATTGAAAAATAAAAAAAGCCTAAAAAACAGAACTCCATATTATGTAATAGTATTTGCCTTATGCACACACACACACACACACACACACACACACACACACACACACACACACACACACACACACACACACACACGCATATGATTATATCGTCGTAGTTCCATAGTCGTAAACCCACAAAAACTCCGTTGCAATCCCTTTAAAGACGCAACGTCTTTAGGACCTGAAGCTGTAGCAGAAACACGTACGTACATATGTATTCAATAATGTTTAGATAAATATACTGCATATTATGTGTTTATGTTAGTGTGTGCATACTTACGAGTGAACATGATAGAGACATATACACGTGTATATGTGTGCATGTGTGAATTGCGTGCGACCATTCCTGCATGTATCTGTACCTGTACTGGCATATTAATATCCGCTATCTATCTATCTATCTATCTATCTATCTATCTATCTATCTATATATATATATATATATATATATATATATATATATGTTTGGTTGAATTATGATATGAGCCATCATTGAAAATCCATGGATTAAGGAAATTAACATAAACCCTTCTATATATTCCTTTTGTCAAACAATAAATTCTTAAATCGAATATGTGTCTATATATTGTTTTTTCAGAATTTAAAATTTAACCAGCAAACTTATATATTGCTCTATTCTTAAATATTGAGCTTTTCCTTTTGGGCTACGATCACATTGAAAGTATTCCTTCAAATAATATCTATCAGGATTTTTCATCTGAATTCTATCAGTGTCTTATCTCGCTTATATATATATATATATCGATATATATAAGCGAGATAAGACACTGATAGTAATATATATATATATATATATATATAAGTAAAGACGCTTCACAGCGACACCAATTCGGTCAACTAACAACAAGGGAAATTGCAACGGCTGTGAATGCTGTATGGCTTTCAAGCGACACCAGATTTGTTCTCGCTTCGTCCGCACTGCCGCACTGCAATAACAAACAACAATAACAAACAAACAACACGCACCGTTCCCGCCATTTCAGTCGTCTTTTTGCCTCACTTTTACACCCGGCGACATTTTCCTTTTCTCTCCTTCTTTATTAGTCATCAAGTGTTGGCTTGTTCTAGAAAATCCATACACGCGTACGCACGGACTTATAGTTGTCACCATTAACTAGGAAGCGAGACGTATTTGAAATATATACATTGAAGTGTTACAAAATCCATACTTGCTAGAACAACAAACATAGTTCTTCGTAAAAACAAAACAAAAAACACAGTGCTCTCTTGTCTGCTGATAAGATTTCATTTATTTCGTATGTTGTGTCAGCGTAATCATGTTTCGATCTCATCTTGAAATATTTACTTGTCTAGCCCCACTGAAGAGATTCAGCGAAACAGCCTTTATATGTGTGGATTGCTATATAGAGAGCCACAAATAACGAAACACCTGTCCGTGGATACCTATATTTTATAAATATATAAGCATATGGGGCCATCGGAACGGTGAACGGAATTGGTGAACGGAACAATAGTTTCCACATAGCATCAAGGGTAATGCATTTCTATAAATTGCATACATTCAATTATCAATATCGCAAATAAAATAAAAAATATAAATGGTAATATTTATAAATGCAATATATCTTCTCAAGACTCATTCCATTGACACCAAAATCAATAGGGAAAAATCTATTTCTGAAATGACTGTTTTGTTGATTGCGGTATAATGCTGGTCCTCTATAGTTCTAGAAGATCCACCTTCGCAGGCTTTGCCCTCTCTCTTTGAGAAAGGAACAGTTTATCGCTAATCGCCTGAAGCAGCCCTACCGGAGAATGCCGACAGGATTGTCTCGGCATTTTTGCAGGTCAGAGTGCTTTTCTTTAGTGGCGCTGACTCTCCAATCTCACTTTCTGACTTTTGTGTCATATTTTCCACCGTGGAAGAGAGATAAATACCAATCTTTCTCACTTCTTGATGGTTCAGTTTCTGTTTTATTTCTTTTTTATTATTTACATTTATTTCTTTTTTATTATTTACATTTATTTCTTTTTTATTATTTACATTTATTTCTTTTTTATTATTTACATTTATTTCTTTTTTATTATTTACATTTATTTCTTTTTTATTATTTACATTTATTTCTTTTTTATTATTTACATTTATTTCTTTTTTATTATTTACATTTATTTCTTTTTTATTATTTACATTTATTTCTTTTTTATTATTTACATTTATTTCTTTTTTATTATTTACATTTATTTCTTTTTTATTATTTACATTTATTTCTTTTTTATTATTTACATTTATTTCTTTTTTATTATTTACATTTATTTCTTTTTTATTATTTACATTTATTTCTTTTTTATTATTTACATTTATTTCTTTTTTATTATTTGCATTTATTTCTTTTTTATTATTTGCATTTATTTCTTTTTTATTATTTGCATTTATTTCTTTTTTATTATTTGCATTTATTTCTTTTTTATTATTTGCATTTATTTCTTTTTTATTATTTGCATTTATTTCTTTTTTATTATTTACATTTATTTCTTTTTTATTATTTACATTTATTTCTTTTTTATTATTTACATTTATTTCTTTTTTATTATTTACATTTATTTCTTTTTTTATTATTTACATTTATTTCTTTTTTATTATTTACATTTATTTCTTTTTTATTATTTGCATTTATTTCTTTTTTATTATTTACATTTATTTCTTTTTTATTATTTACATTTATTTCTTTTTTATTATTTACATTTATTTCTTTTTTTATTATTTACATTTATTTCTTTTTATTATTTACATTTATTTCTTTTTTATTATTTGCATTTATTTCTTTTTTATTATTTACATTTATTTCTTTTTTATTATTTACATTTATTTCTTTTTTATTATTTACATTTATTTCTTTTTTATTATTTACATTTATTTCTTTTTTATTATTTACATTTATTTCTTTTTTATTATTTACATTTATTTCTTTTTTATTATTTACATTTATTTCTTTTTTATTATTTACATTTATTTCTTTTTTATTATTTACATTTATTTCTTTTTTATTATTTACATTTATTTCTTTTTTATTATTTACATTTATTTCTTTTTTATATTATTTACCTAATCATTATTAGCTGAAAAATAAAGTTAATTATTATGGTACTATTTTTGTCAACTATCAATAAGGAATATTTTGTTATGTCTGCATGAAGCCGAAATTATAGCATATTATATGTTCTGTAATCATCCTCCTCTCAGCATTTTCAACCGATGAAAATGATTCCAGTTTGTTCGAAATCTGAATTTCTAATAAAGACAGAAACCCGACAACCAAAACCCCAGAAAAGAAGAAAGAGTTCAGTTAACAGAGACAAGACACCCAACGAGCACAATATTACGCCTTTCCACAGTTCTTGAATTTTCGAGGAAGCGAATAACTACTTCACAAATTCACACATATTCTAACAAACGGCAACATATTCACCCAAAAGCAAAGGCCACATACGCAGAACATTTCCTGATCTCTCTCTCTCTCTCTCTCTCTCTCTCTCTCTCTCTCTCTCTCTCTCTCTCTCTCTCATACACACGCGCATGCGCAGACACACATATACATTGACAAACGGCAGCATATACACACAGTCTCTATGTACAAGTGAAGACAACCTGGCTTGAGGATATTTTCCCCTACAAATAATTTCTGACGAACTATTCAAAATAAAAGTATTCAAAGTCCAAATACGATCACTCGATATGGCTAAGCCATAACGGCTTATATGCGGAATGGTATTCCTTCCCCACATTGTGTTGCATCTAGAAACAGCACCAAGTTTGATACTTCATCAGATTAGATGAATTCTTGTCTTGAAACCTGGTAAGACCAAATGAAAAAAACATATACTGTAACACAATTAATTGGTCAATTAGTGAGATGAAAATTAATGTTCTTAAATTCATTATTAACTCAACGTTTAAAGTTGAACTTTTATAGAATATTCGAATGTCTATGTGTCTCATATAGAAATCAAGTGCTACTCCCAGAAAGGGACACCTTGATTTTTGAGAACTCCATCTAAAGTAAAATGAATTATATACTGACAAAACAAAGACAATCATACACACACACAATGCCACACAATCACCCACACGCGCATATACACACTGACAACCCCCCCCCAAAAAAAAACACAGATACACACTTCTAATACTAGTGCCATTTTCATCACTGAATATTCTAATAATGAACAAGAACTTTCAACATTTCTAACGAATTATTCACCCAAAGTATTTTCACGTCATTATAAAATTGTTTATATATGTTTTGCATATTTTCCACTCTTTCATTCCGAAAACTGTTTCGGTGAATTTAACGCTTGCTAAATGGTCTTCCATTCTTTATTATTCAACTTTCGCGTTTTTATTTCAATATTCATAATCTGTACTCTTGCCACGTTTCATCATTCAGTACTTATGGCATATTGTTAATGGTTAACATGCGTCATGATGCATTAAAAAACGCGATCGTCGTTAATGCACCTCAAATAGTTCCAACTCTTGTCTCATTATTGCAAAGTTGCATCCTTGTGTCTGCCTTGCAAGTACTTTAATGGACTGTGTTCTGATGAATTCAAAGCACATGTGCCCCCTCTCGACGTATATACTCCCGACTAACCGAACAAGCAGCAAAAATCTCACTCTATTCACTCTCGTGGCCCCTAGGTGATGAAAATACTTCTACTCTAATAGTTTCTTCTATCGAACTGCCAGACTTGGAATTCCTTCCTCATTCCCTGCTTTCTAGACTGTACTAACACCCAGAAGTTGTAATGTGAACAGATACCTCGCTGCTCAACTCCCCACAATACCTCGTTAGATACAATCCCAAATATTAGCTCTTACATTTCAAGTGGCAATATGTCTTGTTTGGGAGTGGAAAAAATAAAATAAAAAGATTACCATATCGAAACCAGGATCCACGCTATATAGATAAATAAGTTAAAGGGATAATAATTTGTGTAAAAATAAAGTTTACTAATAGAAGTCGAAATAAAGATAACTTGTAATTTCGTAATGAATTTTGGTCTCGTTGCTTCCAAACAACTAAATTAAATATTAAGCATGTATAATTTCGTTAGATGAGAATAACAGAAAATAGGTTTCAGTTAGGGTCAGCTTAATGTACTTGGATGTCAGCCCGACCTCCTGTATTCTAGAAACGGATATCATGTCACATGAATCAGAGAGAGAGAGAGAGACAGAGAGAGAGAGAGAGAGAGGTGTGGGGGGTCAGTTTCATTGGGAGCCTCGATGTACGAACACATGCTTTAAGAAATGTCCTGAGAAGGTAGCATTAGATAGCCATCATCACCCCTCATCTCTTTCTCAGTCTCTCTCTCCACACACACACACACACACACACACACACACACACATCCTCCAGTCTCAGTGATTGAGAACAGACGACCTCAGATGAATAAGCATCTTGTTTTTAACCATTGTCTTTTCCTGATCCCCTTATTTTAGGGGTATGAACTCAGTCGGACAGAATCACAAAAGAAACGCTTGCTAGAATGAATTTCTGGCAGCAAGGTATGTTATGAAGGTCCATATATTTTAATTGATAGTGACTTCTGAGATATTAGAACTCCCTTGTGGGGCAGACATAAATGATTACTACACCACTACCTTAAATTCATTAACCCTTATCCTCGAGTGGCCTTCAGGCCTTGATAAGTGCTGACACCCTTGAGTAAAAAACAGGTGGGAAAGTATGTTCATAAAAAGCGGGGAGTATCGCTTATTTTAGTAATCTTAGTTTTTAAAGAAACCTGTCAATTTTGAGTTTGTATAAAATTGAATACAAGTTGTCATTATCACCAAATTAAGAAAACATTGAATTAATTGTTTAGTGTTTTTTTTTTATTAACGTATAATTGTCTGTAAAGTTATTTAGTAGTTGTAATCAAATGACTTCTCAGAGAATATTATTTAAACAATTAACATTTAGGCTTTCTATTCTTTTCGCCCATCTCCCTTCGATCAGTTGAAATATATTGCTGATCTCGAAGTTGACATGAGTTCAGTTACGAGTTGGGGTAAGAAATTGCTTATTGTGTTTAATTCTATCAAGATTCAGCTCATGTTTTTCAATCGTAGGGAGGCATGTTCCTTTCCTTCCTGAGATTTTTTATAGATGACTCTGCTTGCGATGAGAAATCGTCTCTAAACCTTTTTGATTTTTCTTTCTCATCAAATCTTTCTTGGATCAGATATGAATATTAGTCATAACTCTTTCTACTTCTCGTAAATTCGGAGTTTTCTATCGCTCTAAACACTTTCTCGCACACTCTATCTCTACAAATCTACTATCAGACTATCTGTTGAGTATTGCTATCCTATTTGAGCTGGTAAATTTCTGTCTCATTTAAGAGTTCTTGGAAAGGTGCAGAAACGTATCTATGATTTGATTTTCCCATCTCTTCACTACAACCTCTTTCTCTCAGACGTGATGTTGCTAGTCTTAGTCTGTTTTACTATTATGGCACGTGTTCTTCAGAATTGTCTGCTTTATTCGTTGCTATCTTTCAACTCGTTGGTTTAGAGGTCTCTATCAATTCGCAGTTTTGATACCTCATTGTAATACAGCTTCCGATTTCAGTAGCTAATTTTTAAAAAAGTGCAAAGTTGTCGACCCTTTTGCTGCTCATTGTATTTTCCCCTACTTGTTTTTTTCCTTTAATCATCTTGATTTTCTTTTTCAAGACTAAGGTCAAAAAGCATCTCCTGTCTTTGCGATAATTATCTTTTGTTCTTGTTAGTTCCTTAAGTATGGTTGTCTTTGGAGTATTCGCAATGTTCGAAAATCGTGAAAGTAAACTGAATGAAACGATCAGTTATGAGTCCACAACGAAAATTGGCTACCGTTATTCGTCTCTGGAAATCGCTCGCATATAAGAATTTGTTTAACATAGAATATATATTATTAGTAGTATATTAACTAAGAATATTACTTTCAAGGTGCAAATGCCAACGAAAAGAATACGGATTGTGATTAGATAATGAAGTAAATACGAAGCTCCTCCACCTTGAAAAGAAGACGACTTATTTACACCCCCTCTCTCTCTCTCTCTCTCTCTCTCTCTCTCTCTCTCTCTTGAGTTCCTCATAGAAATACTTGGACGTATTAAAAAAAACAGTTTTTAAAATGATAAAAGTCATCGGACAATCAGACGACATGCGTCTTATAGGTTTTTTGTTAGCAACAACAACTAAACAATTTGGACTCAAGTTAGAAATTGAATCGATGCAAATTGACCAGCAATGGCGCCATCAGATTATCAGTTATTTTCATCAATATATCAGTTCTTATTTGAACAGAAAAAAGAAAATGGCTAAATAACAAAAAATAAATGAATAAATCAAATAAGATCAAATAAAATAAAAGTTGTCTTTGATGTTTAGAATTTAATTTTGTCATTTTATGAAGACATGATTTTTAAAACCATCAACAAAGTATTTTGATCAATAGATGTGTCGAATCAATAGATGTAGCGATCGGTTATTTTCTCTTTCTCTCTCTCTCTTTATATATATATATATATATATATATATATATATATATACATATGTGTGTGTATAGAGAAAGAGAGAAAACGATGGATTTTGATAGTCAGTGATTAAAGGTCAGTTATAGCTCTGAGGTTTGTGAGTTATTTAAATAAATCCACATTGATGCCTTTAAAAGAAACACACACACACACACACACACATACATATATATATATATATATATATATATATATATATATATATATATATATATATTTCTTACGCCAGAGTGCAGTACAAGCGTATATATAAGAAAAATATAGTTTCTACCTTAGTTGAACGGAGTTGAATCATCTACTGAAACCGTTTAGTGTAATTAAACGTTGTAAAAGTTTACTTAGATTATATCAACTAGCAAAATGGCCGAGAACCTGGCATATTGGTAGACTGGCGACGAGAAAAATTAAGGAACATGAACCGCTGTAACCAATAACACTAGCGACGATGGATTAAGAAATTCGGAACATATGCCACCCATAAACTTGCCGCCGGAGAATTCTTAAGGATCTTTTATTTAAGAAGGAGGCTACAACACGGTCAACAAGGATTTAAAAATATTTATTCAAGAACCTTAAAAAAGAATAATAAATTCCCCAACAATCTCAAATTCTAAAAAAATAAAAGCTTCAACACGAACTGAGAAAAATCTGTAAGTTAAATACTTTTAAATAAATTTCATTTAAAAAAAAAAAAAAAAAAAAAAAAAGAGTGATTTCAATTTATCTCGGCGTGGTGTTAACAAGAAACGGATGCATATTTTTCTCTCTTAGAAGGTAAATTATCACTGTAGAAATTATAAACCTTTATATTACGACTGACTAAAATCCAACCGAATAATTCTTTTCGCCAAATATGCACTAAAAATGGTGATTTTTCTTTTCTTGGCGAAAAAAAGAAAAAAAAAAAGGTTTTATACTTTGCTTGCTTTCTACCGTTAATAGCATAAGATTGGAATACCGTACTTATAAAGACACATTTAGAAAGACTTCGAGTCTAGTATGTTCGAATTTGTTAAATGCAAAATGAATCTGCAACAAACTAAGAAAGACAATTAAAACCTGTAGAAATATTACAAAATGTTCTAATGAAATAACAAAGAAAATTTGAAAATTTCTATAAACTACTAAAAAAAAACTACTGCAACATCAGCAAAAGAATGAAGAAAGATATCAAAAGTTTGAAGAATTATTACTACAAACAGTGTCAAATATGAATCAATATCATAAATAAAAATGATTTTTCACATAATGCTATTTGGAGTGACAATTTCATTTATTCTCCAGACGAAAATAACAAAAATTCGCTAGATATTTTGGAAGGCATGAAGATCTTAATAAAATAGATTGTGAAAAATGAACTTTCCCTAAAAGACTTCTCCCACTCCTCCGAAAATTAAGGACCACCGAACATAAGTTTGTGGATTATATTTTAACCCGGAAAACTAGTAACTTGGCTTTTGCTGACGCTGTTAAAATTCTATCAGGAATACTTAGTCCTAAATCTTCTATGTTCCACAAAAGATTGAAATGTTTGAACTTGATAAGAAAAGACAATGAAGACTACTTTGTTTGCATCAGTCGTAAATAAACACGGTGACGATTTTAAATTTCCTGAACTTAGCGCAGATAAATTTAAATGCTTACAATGCGTGCAAGGATTGGTATCCGTGAGCGATGCAGAAATTAGGCAAAGAATTCTAACCAAGTTTGAAATAGAACCAAATTTAATGTTGCAAAACTTTGGTGAAGACTGGTAAAGATTATAAGTATAAAACACGTACTAAATCCACAAAATAAGACTAATAGGATGGCACAAAAATAAGAAAGTACGTACAAGTAAAAATCCTGAAGAAAAATGTCAAATTACAATTAGACTTTGGGTCTGATTTGCATACATGGACAGGTACAAAAATTAAATTCGAGGGTGAAATTATTGCCAACGATATTTCAATGGTATTGCCAAAAATTAAAAATGCACGTGCTAAAAATGCCAACAATTTATGTAGTACATTTTTTGGGGGGAGGTATTTATCAGTCAATAGTTTTTGCCAGAAAATAGCAAGTCTGACGACTGAATCACAAAAGCTAAAAAAGGAACTAAAAGAAACTTTTCCTGAAGTTTCTGCAGCCGACCTTGGTCGATATAAAAAGTGGAAGCAATATTCAAACTAAAAGATAACATTTTTTCAATTGGCTTAAATTCGGCACTCAAGGATTTTTATTATCCACGTCCAACCGCAGAAGTTTTTACGAAATTATAATTAGGAATATATTTTCAAATATTAGTTTAAATATCCGTGGAAGAAGAAAGTTCCAAATTACTACGTATTAACATACATTGTGATTATATAAGTTGAAAAACTTGTATTTGGTGTCAAAGTCGCGTCAGTCCTGAAAATCTTACATATCTGCAGAGATTCCTGGGATTATCAAACTATTATCAAGCTTTCATTCCTAACCTCAGTGATCCGTTGAACGTATTTAAAAATAAAAGATAACGTGTTGGAATGAACACCCAAATGTCAAAAGGCATTCGATAAAACTACCAAAGTCCTAACGCGACTTTATTCTTCACATATAATCCGAACCTCGGAATAACAGACGCTAGCAACGGAAGTTCGTATGAAATAGGTACATGCATTCTCCATAAAATGCCAGGTGGAATTCATACCCCTATCGCTCATGCATCGAGAACACTGCCCCCTGCTGAGAAGCATTACTTTCAGATTGAGAGGGAGGCAGTAGAAATCGTCTTCGCAGTCATGAAATGTCACCGTTATATATACACGGTAGATAGACCATAAGCCGTGACTCACTATTTTCGATTCACAAAAAAGATCTACCAGTATTCACGGCAAATAGACTGCAGAGGTGAGGGACAATCCTACGGGACTATAATTTTCAAATAGAATACTTCTATTCGAAAAAAATGTCACGCAGACTGGTTCCGAGACATAAAGAGCCATTAGAAGATTTCGTGTTCGCTTCTATGCCAACTGATGAAGAAATAATGACGATAAATAAAAATTGGAAGTCCTAAACGAGGAGTTTATTAATCTAACGAAAACGAAAATCTTAGTGAAGGACAAACAGATTTCAGACAATTTCACGCTTTACAGAAGAGAATCCTGAAGGATTATAATATCGGCCATCAACAAGGGACGCGGTCATCCAAAGTTGAGACGAAGTAGGTTCATTTCACAGTCGGATTCCGGCGCGGTTTGCTTGATCTGTGTTGGTTTGTGTGCGGGGCGTTTGCTCAGTTGGTAGAGTGCTTGCCTTGCATGCAAGAGGCTCGGGTTTCGAATCCTGAGTTCGGACGTGTCTAACTGATGAGCCCAAATGAGGGCGAAACTCGGGTCTTGGACTTCCGGTTCTTTGACTGTCATGGCTCTTGTGAGGGCCGCGACGTTGTTTGGCTGTGGAATTTATTATATATATATATATATGTATGTGTGTGAGTGAAACATAAAAACATGAACGTTTCTTGCCATAGATATATTGTTATATTACTACTAAACTCCACGTGCGTATTCAGTACTGTTGAATTAAATATATAAATATATTTGCACAATATACTCTATTACTTTGTTTGAATAAAATATACAACTTTGAGTTAGATTTTCTTAGGTGGCAGCAATAGAGAGGAACTGAACACACTTCAAAACCTCTTAGCCATCAAATGAAAAAGAACCAGCTGAACTAATCAAAACTTCGTCCGAAAAACATCAAATGTTGAAACTGCATAAAAAATAATTGGGTAATACAAAGATAACACTTAAAGCATAGTTCAAGACAAAAGGAATTTGGACATTTAATGAAAGAGAACAAATAAACAAACAAATTACAGTAGGGAATGCAGACTCCCTAATTGGGTCATTTATACTTGATGCCTCTAACCCAATCTTTGGCTGTTATATAATCACATTCGGTCCAATGTTACTGTTGTGGTGGCAACCACTTATTTGCATATGCGAATAACATAACACTATAAATGGCAAGCCTAGGTTGGCCTTGGTGTGTCTTACTCAAATGCCACCAGAAGTGACGCCGAAGAGTGTACATGTCCTCCCACCAAGACTCTCTGACTCGACACCGTCATTTGTACATATTTTAAATATACCTTTTCTTTAATACACTTATTATTGCGTTATCTTGTTGTTTGCATCTTCATTGTATTTCCTTACTAATTATTGTTCAACCTTGCAACCACAACAGTTGGCGACGAGATATGAAGCGTCAAATATAACAGTTTGACGAAGAACTATTTAAGAAAAAAAAAAGTACAACGCAAAGGTTGACCATTTTTTTTTAAGGAATGCAAAGTGTTGACGAGCAAACGGATTTTACGCTAAAGAGAAGTTTCAACTCAAATGAAAAAAAAAACTCTAACGTGGCAAAAGCGACAATTTACGCCGTTTTCTGGGAATCCGACTTGCAAACGAATGTAAAAGTGAATTTTTGTTTGTCGCTATACGACAAATCTTACTAAAGGACCAACTTGCAAACGAAAAGCGAACTTTGTTCTGTCGCAAAAACGACAGGTCAGACCCGTATTACGAAAAGCAAGGAAGTAACCTACGAAAAAAGTTCACCAGTGGATTCTAATTACTGTTCTCCGTAAACAAAACAACAACTAAAGGACTTTTTAATTAATGTTTTGGTTGACGTCGGTACTAAAAGGAAATACCACAGCTAAAACTAAAATTCAAGGAAAGGATTTTTTTTTCTTGAAGTTGTCACTGAATAACGGATAATACAGTAAAACGTCACGGGAAGAAAAGGTAATCTCAATTGAAGAGGTATTTTAATTACTAAAATACTAGAGAAAAAAAACTCAAAGAACTAAATGTACTGCATACATTTATTCAATTGTGACTCGATTAAAAAAAAAAAAAAACTTTTATTTTGTGGTATAAGAAAATCTTTCCTACCTTCAATGACCTCGGGTTTTGAGAGATGGATGCGAAAGCGTCTTTCCCTTTTTGATTGTTTTTTATACTAATGGATAAATCATGTGACCCTAGACCTTCTATAAAATTGTATGGGTTGACTAGCTTGAGTGTTATTTTTTTTACCCCCATCTTTACAACCGGTTCACACCGTGTCTGAAGTTGTTCCTTTTCTTCTCTTTCCTTTTCTTTTTTTCTTCTTCTCCTATTTACAATTGGGACACCGTCTTGGTAGTTCCTTTGTTTTTCCTTTCTCAATCAATTATTGTATTGATAAAGAATTATTACGGGTCCACAAGGACTAATACCTGAGGTCGCAACCGACGGCATCTGTTGCAAGAGGTAAGACGTTCTTTTTCTCTTTCTCTCTCAGCCAGTTGTCATTGATGTGTTAGGATAAATTTCTTAGCCTCAGACCTAGGTCCTTGATTATACCTTTTTTATAGCATCCTATTAAGAATTCGCTATACATTGCAACAGATACTGTTTTTTATATTAAAATGAATTCCTTACAAGTTGAACAATCATCACGGTCATCCTTATTGGAAGATCAGAGAGTCACTCGTACGATGATAGACTTAACACTAGAAAATCTTAGTGGACTTGAACCTCTTGAGAGAGATGTATTAGAACTTCATAAACGAGACATTCTCCAGTGGCTCCAAGAGTTATTGCATATTAACAAGAAAATAATGAAGGAGACACCATCGATTGAGATGAGGAGCTGTTTGACAGACAGTTTCACTTACAAAACCAGGGTGAATAAATTATTGTCGCAGTTAGATGCTTCCTTACCGGTTCCAGAGATCCATTCCCCTTTACTAACCTCAACTCCTCCCACTCTACCTTCCCCAGCTCAATCTGGCATTGAATTTGCGAAGCCTAAAATAACATGTCCAACATTTACTGGCGTTGATAAAACCAATAAATTTGCCCTGCGGGATTTCCTAACCCGTTTTGAGTTTTGCACATCTGGAGTGAGCTCAAAGAAGGAAAAACTCATATGCCTTAAGGCATATGTGATAGGTCGGCCATTTCATCTGATCCATCACCTGTCAGAAAATGACCATAATTATGATGTGGCCATAAATATTTTAAAGGAGGAATACTGGGACAGAGAAGCCATTAGGGAAGAAATTTTTAAAAGAATAGTGCAGTCTACACCTAAGGTGGACAAGTCTTATGAACAACTAAAGGAATATCTTTCCCAGGTTCAGTATGAACTTGGTGAGTTAGATTCAGACTATGGTTATGATTTTTTAGTTGAGGACTCCGGAAGTGGATGTCTGGTGGCTCATATCCTATTTGATAAGATCCCTGATGAGATAAAGGCAGAGCTCATTAGAGGCTCTAGCACACCATATCCTGGCTTGAACTGCATACTGCAGTATAGTCACGAAGTTATTAAAGCATTACTCCGGATTAAACCTATTTCAACTCCTAAGACAGAACTGATTCCACGGTTTAAGCCAAGGTCAAATGCTGTTTGGACGAGAAGCCCACCTAAAAATTCTGCATTACAAAGTTTTCACGCAGACCTAGACTTGGAAGACAAGATTCCTTATTGCAATTTTTGTGCAAGAAATGGACACACTAGTTCTCAGTGTACTACCTATCCCTCATACAATGAGCGCCTGCAACGCTGTAGGCAACTTGGATTGTGTGAATTCTGCACAGTTGCCAGCCATGATCAGAAAGCCTGTCCAGGAGTCAAGGGATTTAGATTCCCTTGCAGGTATTGTAAGTCTCGGAGGCATTATGCTTCTATGTGTCCTCAATTTGTACTAGAGGAAACAGAAATAAATACTAGCATAAGTACAAAACTTGGGGACATTCAAAACCTACTGCCAATGGTCAACATCACAATTAAAAGGGGAGCCTCCTCAGTTTCTCTGAATTGCCTTATTGACTCGGGCAGTCAGAGGTCATATTTCTCTGAAAGGGTTCTTCAGCACCTGAAGTGCGATCCAGACTCATGGGAGGAGGTGGCCATGGACGTTGTGACCTTTGTGGGGAGAAAACGCCGCATTTTCAAGCAGTTAACTGCAGTTGTAGAGGTCTTGCCGGGAGTAGCCCCCCAACTACCTATTCTAATTGATTGCGAATTGAATCTGTCTCACAAAGTACCAGACCTTCCTCTGGTTTGGGAAAACCTAAGAAAACTGAATTATACCTTTGCTGCAGAGATAGAGAGTGGCAGTGTACAATTGTGGGGTCTCATGGGAATTGATTTGATTCAATATATGCGTCCCATGAAGATAACACGATGCATGAATGGTGCGGCTTGGCAGACATCCGCTGGCATTATCCCCATAGGAAATACAAAACATTTTTTACATGAGAACCAAATCAGTAAGATTGCTATAACTCCGGGAGCCTTGAGCTATGAAATTGACAGGCAGTACTATTGTAACGATTCTTTGGTTAATAGTATTGTGAATCCTGTTCCGACCTATGTGGATCCATTTGCCGACATTTTTGAAGGAAGCACTGTGGATCGGGGCTTGGAATGGATGTTTAGTCTAGAATCCTTGGGACTGCCTGACATAGAATCGGTTTCTGACTATGACAATCAAAAGATGGAAGAATTCATGCAAAACATAGTTTATAAGGATGGTCATTATTTGGTTAAATTGCCTTGGCATAAGGACAAGTTATCTCAGGTTCAATCTAACCATCATATAGCACTTAAGGTGCTGGACAGAGTAGTATTCAATTTAAAGAAGAAGGACTTATATGAGGAGTATATTAAGGTTTTTGAAGACCAAGAAAGAGAAGGGATAATTGAACCCCTAGAATGCTCCCCTCAGGAATACAAGCATTATGTGTGGGTTCCACATAGACCTGTGTTCAAAGACGAGCATACAACTACAACTAAAATTCGACCAGTTTTTAACTGTTCTTTTAAAACTAAGAACTCTGTCTCTCTAAATGATGCTGCTTATCCTGGGATCAACTTAACAGGGGACATGCTTGATTTAACTCTGCTTTTCCGAACAAATAGGTATGTATTTTTAGCAGACATCAAGAAGGCATTCTTGATGATTCGATTATCTAGTGAATCTGATAAGAATAAATTTTGTTTCTTTCTGCGAAAAAATAATAAGCTAATGTGTTATCGTTACACAACAATCTTATTTGGGTTTAGTGCAAGCCCATTCATCTTGAATTGCATACTAAAATTTCATGCTGGGCGCTATCCTTTGGATGATTGCACTGGGATGTTACAGTCTAATTTTTATGTAGATAATCTGATTAAAACAAGCAATTCCTTGGATGAGTTAACGGGCTTGTATACACGAGCAGTAGAAAGATTGCAAGAAGGAGGATTCATACTCCAATCTTGCAATTCTAATCATACAGAATTACACGATTTAATGAGGAGAGATGGTACTCTTGTGAGTCACAGCTGTCCTTGGGAGAAGGTATTAGGTTATCGTTACGATCCTCTTGCTGATACCATCAATATTGCTTCCTATAATTGTAACCCTGAGGCAGCAACTAAAAGGCATATACTGTCTGAAGCATCAAGGATATTCGATCCACTCTCATTATGTTTGCCGGTATCTATACAGGCACGTACTCTTGTTAGTGAGTTGTGGAAATTAGGTTTTGAGTGGGATGAAATTGTGCCAAGTGAACTTCAATCCAAATGGGCAGTCATTGCTCATGAATTGTCAGAACTTGGTTCTGTTACCTTCCCTAGAAAAACCCTTGATGAAGGGAGGGAAGCTGAATTATTTCTGTTTTGTGATGCATCCAAAAGGGCATATGGATTTGCAGCATATGCAGTCCAGGGGAAGGTTTCATCTCTGGTTTTTTCCAAGGCAAAGGTGGCGCCTCTTAAATCGAAGAGTTTACCAACTCTGGAGCTTTTATCGGCCTTCTTGGCCATCAAGTGCCTTCCGACTTTGTTGAAGGCCTATTCTAATGTAAGTTTCAAAAAGGTATTTCTTGCAGTTGATTCACAAATAGTATTATCCTGGTTGGTCACAAGGCGGACTAATAGCAAGAATGTTTTTGCCATGAATAGATTGAAGGACATTAGTCAATGGGAGGCTGAATTGATGTCTAAATTTGGTGTGGCCATTCAGTTTAAATATGTGCCTACTGCACAGAATCCCGCTGACCTTATCACCAGGGGTATTCCTACCTCTAAACTGAGGGCCAATTTGGAATATTGGGTTTCTGGACCGTCTTGGCTAAGAGACCAACCGATTTCTTGGCCTGAAAATCCTTTGAATTGTTTGAGCCCAGAAAGCAAAAAGATTGTATCTTCGATGGTTTGTGCTGTTTCGCACAGCCAGGAGGAGCCAGTTGTGCAATATGATAGATATTCTTCATTGTCTAAACTATTAAATGTCACCACATGTGTGTTCAAGTTTATTAATAGGTTGAGGAAAAGAGACTCCGACTTTGGTAAGATGGCTCGGACACACTTGATTAAAGTAATGCAGAGACAATCCTTCTGGGAGGAATTAGAATACTTACAAAATCCTTCAGGTAGGTCAATACCACCGAGAGTGGGAAGTCTAAACCTTTTTTTGGATAAGGAAGGATTAATTCGATCCAAGGGAAGAATTGGGAAGGTCTCTGTATATGAATACGAAATAGTTAATCCCTTGCTTATTGCTAAGGATCACCATCTTTCTAATCTCATAATATTGGACTGTCACCACCAGTGTAAGCATCTGGGTGTTCCTGCTACCTTGAATAAGGTCAGGTTATCTGGGTACTGGATACCCCAGGGTAGGCAGGCGGTAAAGAGAATTTTATCAGGATGCTCCTTGTGCCAGAAATTTAACTCTATTCCATTTACCTACCCCAAAATGACTGATTTACCTAAACATCGGGTGAATATGATAAGACCATTTTTGCACACAGGAGTAGACTATACGGGTCATCTGTGGGTTCTGAGAGGTGGGGAGAGGGTGAAGATGTATATCCTGGTCTTTACTTGTTTGGAGGTACGGTCAGTTCATCTAGAACTGATTGAGGATATGTCTGTTCACTCATTCCTAATGGCCTTGATTCGATTTTCAAATATTTATGGGATTCCTTCGCATATTTATAGTGACAATGCTAAGTCATTTGTGGCTGGATGTGACATGATTCATGAGGTGATTGCTTCCAGTGAATTCAGGGAGAAATTGGGGACATGCCAAATCAAGCATGTTAAGATCCCTGTACACTCTCCTTGGTATGGAGGTGTATGGGAAAGACTGATTAAAACCATCAAGTCTTGCTTGTATAAATTAATTGGACGAGCTAGTCATGATTATTTCGATCTCCTGACAATTATTTCTGATGTACAAAATGCCATAAATGACCGTCCCTTGACTTACAGAAGTTCATCTGACTCAAGTTTGGAAATAATAAGTCCAAATCACTTTTTACACCCTGTAGTAAACCCTCGTTTGATTTTGAGAATGGATGGGGAGGGTATTTATCAACTAGAACCTCCCTCTCGGAAACAACTCTTAGAGTCCTTAAATTGCAGGAATGATGCATTAAAAAGATTTAAGAAAATTTGGTATGAAGATTATCTGCTTAGTATAAGAGAGCATGCCCAAAGACAACAAGGAGGGACTTCACCAGTTGTTTGTGTGGGAGATGTAGTCACAATCAAACTCCCTAACAAACCTCGACCATTTTGGGCATTGGGTAGGGTCACACGTCTATTTACAGGAGATGACGGATTGGTGAGATCTGCTCAGATAAAACGAGGAGATGGCTCCTTGCAAGTTCATTCCCTGAAGCACCTCTATCCCTTGGAGTCGTCTATTCAAGAACCCATTGATGGACTTGATTCCTTGATGGGGAATGCTGATGACAATCTGAATGGCTGTACATCTGTACTTGAAGACCCTATTGAAGAGGGCACAGAGCTTGGTTGGATTTGCCCTGATTGTGGTGAACCAGACAATGGCAGTGCCATGATATGTTGTGACTGCTGTGATGACTGGTACCATTTTTCCTGTGTTGGTCTATATCGACCTCCACCAGAAGAGGAGAGTTGGCGGTGTGGAAGTTGCCTCAACCAGGATCCTTCATTATCCCATGATATGATGGTGGATAATTTATTAAATGATGCTGAACATGCATGTATTTGCCCAGGATGTGTTCTACCGGATAATGGTAGTCCAATGATATGCTGTGATGAATGCAATCAATGGTACCATTTCAACTGCGTAGGTATTCAGCAAGTTCCCCCAGAGGGTGAGAATTGGTACTGTTGGAATTGCCTACATTCAATTCACTAACAGTCCACTCTCAGAAAATAGGTAATTATTTATTTACCTCTCCCATTTTTTTTTTCTCTTCCTTTTCTCTTTATCCTTTATTTTTATTTATTTACTAGCAGTTCAGCCGGCTTGGCAGTCAAATTTTGACAAAAACCGATTACGAAGCTTGCCCTATGTCTGAATACACTTTATGTTGGTTTGGAATGTTTGGACCGGGGATTGGCTGAAGGTTCAGTTTTTTGGGGGGGTTTTTGTTTCGACCCCTTAAAACTTATTTTTCTTGGATTTGTTCAATTTATCAAGTTGGATCCATGTCCCGGGAATCTAAATTTAGAATTTTGAGTGTTTGGACCCAAAATTAACAGTTATTTGTATTAAAATGTACTCAGACAACTTCACTGTTTACTATTTATTTATTCATTTATTTTATTTATTTATTTTTTTTTTCTCTTGAGACGGGAGTGTATAAGAAAATCTTTCCTACCTTCAATGACCTCGGGTTTTGAGAGATGGATGCGAAAGCGTCTTTCCCTTTTTGATTGTTTTTTATACTAATGGATAAATCATGTGACCCTAGACCTTCTATAAAATTGTATGGGTTGACTAGCTTGAGTGTTATTTTTTTTACCCCCATCTTTACAACCGGTTCACACCGTGTCTGAAGTTGTTCCTTTTCTTCTCTTTCCTTTTCTTTTTTTCTTCTTCTCCTATTTACAATTGGGACACCGTCTTGGTAGTTCCTTTGTTTTTTCTTTCTCAATCAATTATTGTATTGATAAAGAATTATTACGGGTCCACAAGGACTAATACCTGAGGTCGCAACCGACGGCATCTGTTGCAAGAGGTAAGACGTTCTTTTTCTCTTTCTCTCTCAGCCAGTTGTCATTGATGTGTTAGGATAAATTTCTTAGCCTCAGACCTAGGTCCTTGATTATACCCTTTTTATAGCATCCTATTAAGAATTCGCTATAGTGGAAAGAGTTACTTATTAGTAAGTGCCTAAAAACGGAAAGTCAATTCCATTTCCTGATTCCAGATAAACCTGTTTTATTTTTTTTTTTTTTTTTGCAGCGTGACTCGCAAAAAGAATATATTATTGCAAGCAGCGATATTATTATTGAAAACAGGAGCTTACAGCAATTTGCTTTTTTGTTGTAACCCAAACCGGTGTATATTGTACATGGTACAATATTTTTTTTTAACTACACACTAAAAAAAAACATGGAAGACTTATCAAAAATGTTCATGCAATTTTTACAAGCAGAGGCTGAGCGGGATGAACGCAGACAAGCTACACAAAACGAGCTTTTGCAAACACAAGCTACACAAAACGAGCTTTTGCAAACACAAATACAGGCACAGGCTGACCGCGAGGAAAAGAGAGAGGACAGATTATTGAAATGGTAGCAGGAACAAGAAGAAAAGCAGAAAATGGCGCAATTAAAGCAGAAAAAACTGCAATTGGAACAGGAAGAAAGACAAGAGGAACGTTTTGCTAAAACACTGGAATTACTAAAGAGTAATGCCTGAGGAAGAGAAGAATTTTGAAGCATACTACACAAGATACGAGGATGTTTTTCAACTGGACTGTAAAAATTGGCCAAATAGTCAGAAAGTGAGCCTCTTACTCAGAAAATTGGGTACATCAGAACACAGCAAATTCGTAGATTACATATTACCTAAAAAAACTGCGGAATTAGAGTTCATGAAAGCTGTAAAATTACTAAAAGAATTATTTAATCCAAATATATCTCTTTTTCATAAAAGATGGCTGTGCATGAATCTAAGAAAGATGGACAACCAAGATTATTTGACATACGCATCAGTTGTCAATAAAAACTGCGATAATTTTAAGCTTGCAGAACTAACGGTAGAAGATTTTAAATGTCTAATCTTCGCTCAAGGGTTAGTTTCCACGAAAAATGCAGAAATACGCAGACGAGTGTTGTCTAAGCTGGAATCTGAGCAAGATTTAACCCTCCAGAAACTAGCAGAGGACTGTGAAAGGGCCATTACACTAAAAAAGGATTAAAAAAATATAGAAGAATCCGGAGTGGCATATGTAAGAAAAGTTAGAAAACCATACGCACCAACCAAGAATTTTACAAAGAAAAGCAATGGAACGGGATATTCCAAAGATAATAACCATAAATATAGTACACAATATAACAAGCCTCTTCCTAGATATAACTGTAAGAGATGTGCAGAAAAGCATTGGGAATCAGATTGTCCTTATAAGAAGAAAAAATGCTACATTTGTAAGAAGGTGGGACACAAAAGCGATTGCTGCAGATATAAAGATTACACCAGAAAGAGAGTACGGCAAACAAAATCAAATACAAAATTAGACAAAGATCGGCGAAAATACGTAAAAGTGGAAATATTTAAAACATCAATAAAGTTACAACTTGACTCCGGCTCCGATGTTTCTATAATAAACCTGAATACGTGGAAAAAGTTGGGAAAACCGGCCATGATGAAAACTAGTAAAGCAGCCCGGACGGTAACTGGTGGTGGTATAAAATTTGAAGGAGAAGTTGTCCCCCCGATAAAATTGAAAGGGATTTCGAAGAAATTAAAAATATTCGTACTAAAAAATAGTGAAAATCTGTTTGGAATAGATTTAATTGAGAAATTCGGACTATGGGATAAGCCAATCAATACATTCTGTAAATAATTAGAATGTTCTTCTTCAACAACAGTAAATATAAAAGACGATTTAAAAGAATTATTTCCTGAGGCATTCACGACTAACTTAGGTCGCTGCAATAAATTCAAGGCCTCGTTTGAACTTAAAGAAAACGCCAGCCCAATTTTGAGAAAAAAGCGAAATGTTCCGTTCGCTGGGTTGGAAAAGATTGATAAAGAATTAAACAGATTGGAACAGACGGGAATTCTATCAAAAATAGAACACAGTGAGTGGGCAGCCCCCACCGTATACGTAAAGAAAAAGAATGACGAAGTTAGAGTGTGCGCAGACTTTTCGACCGGGGTCAACTCCCTATTAAAAGATCACCGTTACCCCCTACCAAGCACAGAGGAAATATTCACGAAGTTGAATGGGGGTAATATCTTCTCCAAGATAGACTTGAGCGACGCGTATTTGCAAATACCGGTCGAGGAGAATTGCTCAAAAATACTATGCATCAATACGCATAAGGGATTATACAAATACAACCGATTGCCTTTTGGCATCAAAGTAGCGCCTGCCATCTTTCAGCAAGCGATGGACACCATGCTAAGTGGTATTGAGTGCGCATGTGCATACCTGGACGACATTGTTGTCAGGAGCAAATCCCTAGAAGAACATAAGGAACATTTGAAACAAGTATTTACTCGAATACAAGAATTCGGCTTTAAAGTAAAAGAAAGTAAATGTGACTTTTGTATGAGCGAGATTAAGTATCTTGGACACATAATAAACAAACATGGACGACGTCCAGACCCAGACAGATCTGCGGCAATAAAAAATATGCCAGCACCCGATAATGTAACAACCTTGCAGAGTTTCTTAGGACTCGCAAATTATTACCAATCTTTTATTGAAGGAATGCATAACTTGCGAGCCCCCTTAAATAATCTGCTTAAAAAGGATACACCGTGGAACTGGACGTAAGAATGTCAAACCGCTTTTGACAAAATAAAGAGCGCACTAACATCCGAATTATTCTTAACGCACTTTGACACAAACTTAAAAATAGTCGTCGCTAGTGACGCTAGCTCCTACGGCTTAGGAGCATGCATTCAACATATTATGCCGGATGGGTCTAGAAAACCAATAGCGCACGCTTCGAGAACGCTGATACCAGCCGAAAGGGCATATTCACAAATCGAAAAAGAAGCGTTGAGCATAATCTTTGCCGTGACTAAATTTCACCGATATTTATATGGTAGACAATTCATACTTGAAACCGACCATAAACCGTTAGTCACGATCTATGGATCAAAAAAAGGATTGCCGGTATACACCGCAAATAGATTGCTGCGCTGGGGTACAATACTACTTAATTACGATTTCCAGCTACAACATCTAGCATCAAAAAAGATTTGCCATGCGGATGGACTGTCAAGACTGATACCACAGAAACACAATCTGAAAGAATCAGTCATTGCAGCAATTCGGACAAATGTTGAAGTAAACAATATGGTAGCAAACATCATTAAGGAACTACCCGTATCTTTGTCGGACATTAAAAGGGAAGCCGAGAAAGACGAATATATAAAGGACATAAAAGAGAAAATTATAACGGACACAAAGGTGCAGAAAGTTTTCTCCATATGTGACGATGTGTTACTGTACAGCGAGAGAGTGGTAATACCCAAAACATTGCAGAATAGGATGTTAAGAGATTTCCACACAGGACATCCGGGGATAAATCGAATGAAGTCGTTAATGAGAAGCTACGTGTACTGGCGTAACATGGACACTGACATAACGACAACAATTGATAAATATAAAGGATGCCAGTTAGCGGCAAAATCTCCACCATGGTCGAGAATCCACATGGACTTCGCTGGTCCAGTAGGTGAAAACTATTATTTAATTGTAGTGGATAGTTTCACAAAATGGCCGGAGGTAATGCGTTGCAGGAATCCAACAACGAACAACTCAATAGGGTTCCTACACGAGTGGTTTGCAAGATTCGGTGTACCAGACACACTGGTCACTGACAACGGAACGCAGTTCACATCCGCAGAGTTTAAGGAATTTTGCGACACGTTCCGAGTGAAGCACATCACGACTCCGTCGTATCATCCAAGGTCGAATGGCCTCGCGGAAAGGTTCGTGGACACGCTAAAACGAGCGTTAAAGAAATACATTGGAACACCAACAGAAAAAGCTTTGCAACAATTCTTGCAAGTATATAGGATTACACCACATCCTAGTACACCATCAAACATATCACCAGCTGATCTAATGTTTGCCAGAAAGGTAAAATCAGCATTTGACAAACTATTGCAAAGGCAGGCAATTATCCGAAACAATACACACACGAGAAGAAAGAAATATAACTCGGGAGATCGAGTATATTTTAAGTGCTACAGAAATAACACATCTTACTGGGAATGTGGAGTAGTGGATAAACGCATTGGTGATTGTACATACATGATTAAAGGTCCACAGAATATACATAAAAGGCACCTAAATCAGATAAAAAAACGTCATATCCATGATGATGATGATACGACAACAGTCGAAGAGGAGGACACCATAGATATCATATACGAATCTTTTAATTTGGAACCGCCTCAAAATGCACCTGAACCCCGAAGATCAGGTAGGAAAAGAAAAGTGAATGAACCATTAATGGTAAACCCAAAAAGAAAAAGATATTGAAATCTGTGTGACTTCAAATCTTGGGAGGGGGGTGTTGTGGTGGCAACCACTTATTTGCATATGCGAATAACATAACACTATAAATGGCAAGCCTAGGTTGGCCTTGGTGTGTCTTACTCAAATGCCACCAGAAGTGACGCCGAAGAGCGTACATGTCCTCCCACCAAGACTCTCTGACTCGACACCGTCATTTGTACATATTGTAAATATACCTTTTCTTTAATACACTTATTATTGCGTTATCTTGTTGTTTGCGTCTTCATTGTATTTCCTTACTAATTATTGTTCAACCTTGCAACCACAACAGTTACTTATATGCGAAGTTTATTTACACCTCATTCGCTGCGCTGAAATATTTTTTCTTTCCTATCCTATATCTTCTTTTTCTATAGAATAAAGTTATGTTCATGCCGCCTGTCTCTACAGAAAATAAAAACGAACATTTCATACACAAATCTTTCATAATTAGCACGTACAGCATTTCTTAAATCGTGTTTTTTTAAACTACTATTACAATTTGGTCCTGTATACAAACTACTATATTTGTTCCGCTCAAACACTTCTCTCAAATATCGTATTCTTACAAATCCTTTCACTCTTTATTCATCAAGTATACCCACTTTTCCAATTACGCCGTCAGAACTTTCTTAATTGATATCATTATTATGATAGCACCGCCATCATGTGTACGTAAACTCCAGAAGGTGTATCCGTAAACTGCAGAAGTTGCGATGCTGAAACTCTAACAAACAGTTACAGGGCCTAGACGTTGTTGATTATTTGAGAATGATTTATTTTCAAATAGACAAATGTAATCGAAGATAGTGAACTGGAAGAATCCGTTACTGCTACAATTATTATTATTGTCATGAACACTGACAGCACCATCCCCAGAGCCATCATCATAATGTGAATAAAGGAAGTCGTAATCATCTTTAACGTCTGCAAGAAACGAGCAAAATAATTTACAATGACAAACATCAGTCTTGTGTCACGGCAGTCTTCGCCATAGATCGATTAGGATTGGCTAACAACCAATTCATGTCCACATTTCAGCTCAATAGATTTTGTCTTCATTCTATTTTAAACACTATCGACGCGGACAAGGTGAAAAATGTTTCTCGTCTACAAAATCAGAAACAAGCGTAGACGAAAATATACGCGCAAAACATGGAGAATCGGAAGTAAATGAATCAAATTAAATATATGAGCATGCGCACGAGTTATTAAGACAGCTTTCGTGTATAGAGTAACCTGGGAAAGGTTGAATGGGTATAAAACCATAAAAACTTTTACTAATATATATTTTAATGTTTTCTCATTTTATTTGGAAATATAAATAATATATATTTTCAGTTTTACGTGTGAAAATCCCATCGTTGCAATGGTACATTTTTGTACGTGTTTAATTAGTAACTTCAACAAATTATACTCCGATGAACTGCATATGTACCTCTCCGGCGTAAATATCTTTGAATAATCTGCAGGCAGCAAAACCACTCTTTCACTGTAGAAGTCCTCGGATGTCGGAAAACGTTAAACGCTTCTTTCTTTATGACCCTGTCGGTGGGGCATTAGAATACACCGAATGCCCGCCTGCAGAGGGTGAAAGTCCCTCAATGGGGGTCCTGGATATGACCTTAAACTATATCCAGTTGCGAGGCCCCAGCTTGTGGGCTTTGGGGAGTGTGGAGCCACCCTTTAATTACCATCGCTCTCAGGTCCACTCTGACCCAGAGTGGTAGTACCTATTAGGGTTCCAACTATGGGTTAAATAGAAACCGACTTGAAAACAACAAATATATTCTATTAAAAAGTTTTTCTTCAAAATCTTTGGATTCGGCATTAAATAACCCGAAAAGGGTTGATATGCCGTAAAACAAAAACAACCAACCAACTTTCTTTAAACCGGCTGACTTTGGAATTCTCTTTCTACATCCTGTTTCCTCGACTGTTACAACATGCAAAAATTTAAATGTAATTCAAACAAACATCTAGGATGCCCCCATATGAATCGGATTCTTAATTCACAGTATTCGCTTACATATCAGTAGAAATGGTGAGTAAAAGTTAACTTAAAAGAAAAAGAAATAACTACAACAAATGCAGGATCTTTTACAAAACTTTTCATGGTCATACGCAAGGTCCATAGTCCTAAAATCTCGAAAATTTCTCTGAAATTTTTAAATTGTTCTGGATTTATTGTGTGTATATGCCTATAGAGTTGGGGTTTTTCCATACTCGCCCGTCACAACAGTGCACTATCCATCAGCTTGTTTATAAACAAATTGATAGTGGGCTTCGCTTAATAGCTTAAATACGCGTCGAGTGCACCATCTCTAAATGTATGCACCAACATCATGCCAGGTTTGATCCATTGAACGCTACTATATATATATATATATATATATATATATATATATATATATATATATATATATATATATATATATACATATACATACATACACACACACATGTTAAGGTCACAGGTTAAGGTCATAGCCTATGTATATATACTCTCCTACAGCCCACACATTGGACCGATTATGACCATACTTTCATGATAATGGTTCCCCATCTAGGGATGGTGCACAATAATTTTCAAGGTCAAGCTCAAATGTTACAGCTTGGGACTTTGCTATTATATATATATATATATATATATATATATATATATATATATATATATATATATATATCGTTTGTTCCCCTTTGACACTGTGAACCATAATGCTCTTTGGAAAGTTCTGTAAAAGCTTAGCATGTCCAGAAATATGCTCAATATGATCATCTCGTTTCATGAGGGATGAAGGCTACTGTTGTGTCAAATGGCAAGATGTCAGATGTTTTTTACGTTAAAAATGGAACCAAACAAGAGTGTGTAATTGCACTTATGCTCTTTCCTCTGTTCTTGAGATATGCATTTAGTGATGCTGATACTAGTGTACAATTTCAATTCCGATCATCTGGTGGGCTATTCAACCAGCAACGGTTCAAAGCCAGGACTCATCGTCATACTGAAATAATTCCTGATTTACTATTTGCTGACAATGTTTCTCTGACAGAAACATCGTTTGGAGATGTACAATTAATCCTTGATTGCTTCGCGACAGTATGTAAAACATTTGGGTTTACAATCAGCGTTAAAAAGACAGAAGCAGTGTATCAACCCTTCCCAACTCCAAAGCAAGCCTGGGGTGTAAGAAAGAACATAGGTTTCCCAAAAGACAATCGAAGGTGGTAAAATACTAAACTATGTCAAGTCGTTTTCTTATCCTTTAAAGTAAATGACAAAATTCTATATTCCAAGTTTGAAGATGTTGACCATCTTATAGTTTATTTCTTTAAACACGTTGATATGCACAATTTCTGTTTCGTAGCGCAATATCATTCATGTAATTGTTATGTCATCAGAAGAAAAAGAACTTATCAACTTAAAAAGAAAAGAAAGGAACATGGACATGATTACAAAATCTGAAAGTTGAAAGAAAAGTTAGTTATTTTCCAGTGTGGTGCCATCTTTTATATATACTGAGTTGAACGATAAATTTGTCGCCCTAAAGAGAACAACTCCACAGCTTCATTTAAAAAATTTATTGAAAAAAAATCAATTTAGGTAACTTGATTATGTAGTAGAGCTGACATCTATTTAATGTAGCCGTCTTTAGCCTCAATCACTGTCTCGATAAGGGTCCGGAACTGGTAGCATGCTTTTTTCACAAGTGCCGGCGGTAGTTCGGATTCAGCGGATGGCGGCGATCAGGCTGGCTTTGGTGCTGCGGGAAGTCATGTTTGTGATGTTCTCAACGTATGAGCAAGCCAAGTAGTCCAGCGAGTTAGGGTCGGAGAAGAGTGGGCCAGTAAGAAAAGGGTACAAAGTCGTAGCACTCCTAGCCAATTCATATTTGCATGCGCCGTTTCAGATGATGATGATAATGATGATGATATAATAATAATAATAATAATAATAATAATAATAATAATAATAATAATAATGCAGACTCTGCGGACAAAGAGATGAAACGATGAACCATATAGTAAGTGAATGCAGCAAACTGGCCCAAAGGAATACAAGAACCGACACGACCAAATGGGAAGGGTAGTACACTGGAAATTATGCAAACAACTGCATTTCGAACGTACAGACAAGTGGTACAAACATAAACCGGCAACAGTACTTGAAAATGAGAATCACAAAATCCTATGGGACATGGACATAAAAAGTGATAAACGTATCCAAGCAAGAAGACCAGATGTCGCAATAATTAACAAAAAAGAAAAATCCTGTCAAATCGTAGACTTTGCGGTTCCAAATGACCACAGGGTGAATATCAAAGAAAAGTAGCAACGGAGCAAATACACATAGCTAGCCAGAGAGCTGAAAGTGATATGGAGATGAATACAATCAAAATAATACCTATAATAGTAGGAGCACTAGGAATAATCCCGAAAAACTTTGAAAAAGAATGCAAGAAATTAGAATCAGAGGAATGAAAAATACAACGGACAACGATCATGAAAACAGCTGAAATATTAAGGAAAACCTTTGAATGTGGAGACTAACACACACGAACCACAAGCACAGACCAGACAAACTGCAACAGAAACAAAACATGAAGTGCTACATGGAGCCAAGAACATTGAAGCTGCATACCTATAAGTTGTCTAACCCCTTCTTCACCCCCCATCACAATATCACTGTCCCCCTACTAAAAAAAAAGAGTGCTACTTGTATAGAAAGACAACGCGCAGTCAAGAAGGAAAGAAAGACCGAGAAGAAAGAATTTCTTCCACCTTAACTGAGAACAGATCTAGAAGCGTGCACAATAGTCGTTAAAGCGGTGACCCCAGAAATCCAAATAGAGGAGGGTCTAATCATATTCAAACTACCTCCCTTTCTCATAATATTTCTCAGTACTAGGACTTATACTTGAGTCTTTGGTGCATACAATCAAAGAGTTGATTCTGTGCATCACGAAACCATTCCAGACCAATTGACAAAACAGACACGACATTTTAATCCTAGTCGGAAGACCGGAAAAAAACAATAAAAGGTTCATATATCTTTCGGTAAAATTGCATTAAAAATCATTTTAATTCCTTCTATTTCTATCTGTCGTGTATCTAAAATATAAAGTTATCTCGTCTAATTTTTACAGTTGAACCCAAAGACAAATCTGTTTTAAATATCGATCATTGATTCGGATTAATCTATTTTCTTTAATTTTCTTCCCCTGTGCCACTTGTATAGAGAGACAACGCGTGGATCTTTACTACTGACTTTTCTTTCTCCAACTTTACAACATGGCAAGAAAGAAGACTATGTTTCCTGTGAAAAGTGTTGGAAAACTGAGAAAAGATGCTGGTAACATATGTTTTTTTTTATCCGCCTATCAGCATAAAACTGGTAATATACAACAGCCAGACACAAAATGTGCTATAATAATAACAATAATAACAATAATAATAATAATAATAATAACAATAATAACAATAGTAACATTAATAATAATAACAATAACAATAATAACAATAACAACAACAATAATAATAATAATAATAATAATAACAATAATAATAATAATAATAATAATAACAATAATAACAATAATAACAACAATAATAACAATAATAATAATAATAATAACAATAATAACAATAATAACAACAATAATAATAATAATAATAATAATAATAATAATAATAACAATAATAATAATAGCAATAATAATAATAACAACAATAATAATAACAATAATAATAATGATAATAATAATAATAATAATAATAACAATAATAATAATAACAACAATAATAATAACAATAATAATAATGATAATAATAATAATAATAATAACAATAATAATAATAGCAATAATAATAATAATAATAATAATAATAATAATAACAATAATAATAATAATAATAATAATAATAACAATAATAATAATAGCAATAATAATAATAACAACAATAATAATAACAACAATAATAATAATAATAATAATAATAATAATAATAATAACAATAATAATAATAGCAATAATAATAATAATAATAATAATAATAATAATAATGATAATAATAATTGCAATGCACTACACCCACTAACGGACTCTACGTGAAAAGGAAAGGCAGAGGTAGAGGACTGGTTTATATAGAAGGCAATAAAATAACACAAAAATAGAAAAATACATAATGCAGAACATCAAAAGAATAATAACGGCCGCAAGAGACACTGAAAAGACAGAAAAAGAAACGACGGATAAGACGAAAAAATAAAAACGGCAAAAGAAAAGGATACACTGGCGATTCATAAAGATGATAGAAGATGAGATTAACGAAAACACTTGGGCATGGCTACAAAAA
This sequence comes from Euprymna scolopes, assembly GCF_053919585.1. Classification (NCBI taxonomy): domain Eukaryota; kingdom Metazoa; phylum Mollusca; class Cephalopoda; order Sepiida; family Sepiolidae; genus Euprymna; species Euprymna scolopes. The sequence goes on along the minus strand of NC_136487.1, from coordinate 110,517,321 downwards.
GGAAACCTTAACAGAGAAACTGAATCCTTAATAACAGCTGCACAAGATTACGAAATTAGAAGCAACCACATTAAAGCAAGGATCAACAAGACACAAGAAAACAGCAAATGCAGACTATGTGAGCTAAGGGATGAAACAATAAACCACATAAGCGAATGCAGAAATTAGTCAAAAAATATATAAAAATAGACATGATCAATCGAGGAAGGCAGAACTATGGGAACTATACAGAAAACTGCGTCTTGACCGCCCTGACAAATGGTACAAGAACAAGCCGGCAGCAGTACTTGAAAATGAAAGTTACAAAATCCTATGGAGCATAGATATACAAACTGATATACTCATCCAAGCAAGAAGACCAGATGTGATAATAGTTAACAAGAAGGAAAAGTCCTGCCAGATCGCAGATTATGCAGTTTCAGCAGACCACTGAGTGAAGATCAAGGAGACACGGAACTGGACAGAGATCGCAAAGAGATCTGAAAGCTGAAGAAAGTCAAGATAATACTAATAATAGTAGGAGTATTAGGAAAATAAAATGGGAGAGATTGGAAACAGTGGGTGGCTGATAAGATACAGCGTATAACAATAATGAAAACTGCTGAAATATGAAAGAACCCCCTTTAATGTGGAGACTAACACACATGAGTTACAGGTATACGCCGGACATACAGAAACTGCTACAGATGCAAAACACAAACAAAGGAACATCACATGGAATCAAATAAACTGAAACTGTAATTGTAAGTTAACTCCCCTGCGCCCCTCTCTTTCGCCCCCTTTTTGTGTTTTCTGTTCATGTGTCGCTATATATAGGCTCTCACCAAATGTGAGGGTCAATAAGGATTAAAAGACCGAGAAGAGAGAAAGCACTAGCCAGACCTCTGCTAGATGAGTGCAAAGAGGACTGGGATCTTGGGCAGGCTTATTGCCATCCAAATTCCAGTGAAGACCAACGGTTGCTGCCAACGAGAAATCAATAAGTGGCGATTACGATAATGCAAATTCGTCTGCAACAATTATCGAAAGAGGTGGAGTACTGGAAATCTGGAGAGACTTGCTGTCACTCAGATTCTAGAGAACGTCACAAGTTGTTCTCAAAAAGAATCTTTGATAATGGCCTGTGTGACTATTCCTCATGAGTAAATAATAATTGCAAATTGCAGTTTATTTTATATTTACAGTATTTGTTTAAATTGAACATTTAATCACACACACACACACACACACACACACACACACATATATATATATATATATATATATATATATATATATATATATATATATATATATATATATATATATATATATATATATATATATATATATATATCAGTTATAAAATATCTATTGGTTAATTTTATTTCAGAGGATTTTCTGTTACGTAATCTTTTTTACAAGCAGCAACAACGTCACCTAGAGATAGCTGTACGGCGTAGAATAATTACATGGCGTTGCCCAGTAGTTTAATTGACTTTCATAAATTTTCTATCCGATAGTTTGAGGATAACAGTTAATTTAATGTTTTTGCTTTTTTTTTTTTTTTTTTGCTTTTTGTTTGTTTGTTTGCTTTTTGTAAATATGAGTTAAGTTTTATAATTACGTTATCATTTGTTTTTGAAAACTTTAACTAAACCGACTGTCCAGTCAGCTTTTTTTAACGCTTCTAACGTAGTCGCCTGCTCAAAATCTTTGTTATGCAAACAAACAGAATTAACGATATAATTTAAAAAGTTATATTCTTTGAGTTTAAATGACAACCCGAAAATCCTTTAACTTTGATTATGAATAATGAAGTTGAAGAGAGCATTTGCAATTCGTAATATCGTCATCTTTTAAAGTGCAAAGTGAAATGTTATATTTCTTGGGTTAGTTATAAAACTGGGAAAATTGTTTTAACTTATCAAAGAAATCATTTTCAGGCCAACTTCGGAATTACAAAAAATTTGTTTTAAGTTAAAACTTATGTTGACAAATAGAAAAAAGGTTGCGTGAGTGTATCAGTCACACTTAATTTCAGGGCTGAAACATTTAACAATACTGTCGTAATTATAAGTTTCGACAATAAATTGAAATAATAAAAAATATTCAATGAACAGCAAAATTGTGTTCATGATTTGAAAGTTTAAAAGTGCACCATCTACGTTCGATATCGTCAAGTAATATTAAGGCGTATTATTCTTGAATAAGGCTCAGTCTACTTGGATTTAAGATTCAGTATTTCGTTTGAAACAAGGTCTCTCATTAGCAGACCAATTACAGAAGAGAGCAGAAAACACGATCTGATTTGTGATTGTATAGCGAATCACGAAAGTCGTTTCAAGTGAAATTTTTCGAATAAAAGAATTGAAAGTACACCAGAACACCCAGAATATCGTCAGTAAATTAAAAAAAAAAAAAAAAAAAAAAAAAAACAGACAGGGAGACCTAAGCTGGCAACCGATCGAAACCAGGAATAAAAATAATTCAGAATTATTATAATTCGATTTTCTCTACGAAGCAAAAGCATGGGGTATATTTCAAAGTACTCAATCCAAGATTTAGTACAAGTTAAAATCGTTAAGCTGCACTTTTTTCTACAATAAAAGCAGCATAAATTTTCTTGTTTTATTATTGTTACACACCTGTGTTCTAATAAATAATTGTTCATAGTGTTTTGTTTTAGGGTTGCCGACAGAATCGACCACTTCACCAACGTTGCGTCAATACCCAAAGTTCGAATCTTGTAAACGCAGCAATCATTGGCAAAATTGACAGAACTAGCTGGAACGCGTCCGACCTATCGCAGATCGGACCACATGAGGATAACTAAATAATTGTTTGTTTGCTTTTTTTTTTTTAAGCAAAGTAAAATGTTTATACGTTACATTGCATTCTTGTATACCCATCTCATTTCTATTTTCCTTCATGTTTTTAATTTGTAATTGTCTTTAGTATGTACTTCTCTCTTAAATTCTTTTGTGGTACATAATTGGCCTAATGGATACTTGCACGAACTATGGAATCACCAAAACATTTCAAATCATATACAATAAATTGTTTTAAAAAGGCATTGTTCTTCGGCATTAAATAGCTGCAGATAGTTGATATGCCGTAAAATAGAAACAAATTATCCGTCTTTAACTATTTCTGATACTCTCTCTCTCTATTCCACCTATCTCTCGCTGTCCCCCCCTCTCTCTCTCCCTCTGTTACTCACTCACTCACTTACACTCCGCTTTTCTCACTAACCCGCCAACTCCTGGTAACCCTTTCTCCTCATCATACTACATTTTCTTTCTTCCTGCACTTGTCTATATTTTTGTATTGCTTTGCTGTGTGTCGCTGCCTAACCCGTCACCACTCACCAACACCCAACTCTTCTTCTTCTTCTTCTTCTTCTTCTTCTCTAAATTCTGTAGTCTTCTTTCCATCCAACAACGCAACACCCAGACCACGTGTAAGATTAAAAAAAGAAAGAAAAACATATGTATATATAAAAGAAAAACCCAGATAGCACACAACTTCTGATTAGTAAGAACAATAATAAGAGGCGACCTTGGTAGCAACAAGTTTAATAGACGTACTCGTCGAGATGCGACGGGTGGGGAGGGATGTAAGTAGCTCAATACGGAACCGCTTAAGATTATATATATATATATATATATATATATATATATATATATATATATATATATATATATATATATATAGGGAGGAGAGAGTAAGCAGTACATGACACAAGAACAAGGCGACGCCGTAAAAAGGGAGACACTTAATACGTAATCTTTTCTTCTATTCTGATATATAGGAACAAAAGCAAGAGTTGTTAGATAAAAAGCTGTCTTTTGGGACGCATCAGAGCTTGTCAAATGCACAGGGTTTCTTCTTTCTTTCCTTTTCATTCAATAACATAAAAGGCGTTAAAAGCAAGGCTGGCACAAGGTCATATGTTTGCTTGCCACCATCTTCTTACGAAGTGAGTAAAGTAAGACATGGAATCGATTTTTAACATAAGAATAATCAAACGTCCGCAAAAGCAGGCAGTGCCACTACGATAGGACAAAACTGAAAATTGCTCCAGCAGAGAAGAATTTCTTCCATCTTAACTGAGAACAGATCTAGGAGCGTGCACAACACAATAGTCGTTAAAGCGGTGACCCCAGAAATCCAAATAGAGGAGGGTCTAATCATATTCAAACTACCTCCCTTTCTCATAATATTTCTCAGTACTAGGACTTATACTTGAGTCTTTGGTGCATACAATCAAAGAGTTGGTTCTGTGCATCACGAAACCATTCCAGACCAATTGACAAAACAAACACGACATTTTAATCCTAGTCGGAAGACCGGAAAAAACAAAAGGTTCATATATCTTTCGGTAAAATTGCATTAAAAATCATTTCACTTCCTTCTATTTCTATCTGTCGTGTATCTAAAATATAAAGTTATCTCGTCTAATTTTTACAGTTGAACCCAAACACAAATCTGTTTTAAATATCGATCATTGATTCGGATTAATCTATTTTCTTTAATTTTCTTCCCCTGTGCCACTTGTATAGAGAGACAACGCGTGGATCTTTACTACTGACTTTTCTTTCTCCAACTTTACAACATGGCGAGAAAGAAGAAAAAAAGAAACAAACAAAATACTGAGGATAGAGTTTGACTCTGAAATATATTTAAATTATAAATTTCAACCAAGTAAAATATTTGTTTATTTTCGTAATATTGCATTGTAATTTGGCTTTCAAGCACACGTGATGCGTATTTTATTTTATTCAAATTAAATCAACGCTTCTATAACGGAACTCCAACCCTTGACACATTGTATTGTGTGTGTGTGTGTGTGTGTGTGTGTATGTGTGTGTGTGTGTGTGTGTGTGTGTGTGTGTGTGTGTGTGTATGTTTTCTGAGAATACCTATTTTGGCTAAAAAAAAAAGTTAATAAAATTAATACATGTAATTTTACCTTTTTCTATGCATTTATTACAATTATTCATTTCTAAACAATTACTTCCTTCATGCAATTACATAAGTTCATGAAATTGGCAAATTTTATGGTTTAATTTTTTTTTTTTTTCTGTTTCAATTGCTATTTTACATTAAAATCGTGAGTCAATATTGAGGTAAGGGGTAACTTAAGTTTCTCTATATTAGCGTCGGGGCACGGGATCGCTAGTCTATGTAATAAAGGAAATAATTAGCATTTCAAACAAATTAATATCTATTTCCAAAATATTAAGATTCATTTTTCCCCAAATGAAAATCCTGTAAGAGATGGTGCAGTTGGAAGATTTTTAAAAAAAAAAAAAAAAAAAAAAAAAAAAAAAAACTCACTGCTAGAATGAACTAATCCGAAAGAACTATAACATGTTTATGTTTATCCATAAAAAATATGGCTGTGTTTTCAACACTGAATTCTGTATGTACTTATTATTGCTGTCAGCCTACGATGCAACAAATTCAAAATAATTTTTAAATATTAATAATATTCATTTTGAGTAATTTAAATATCAGGTCAGTGCAAAGTTTTTGCCGATTTAAAATTTTTTGAACATCTTTATTGACAACAATAAATACCTTTGTACTTTATAGTTTGACTGTCAACGAGCGTGTTAAATTCTTAGTTTAACTGTGATGCTTTCATCAATGATGGCCAACGGATTCAATGAACTTTTTTACATAGACCAATCTCTCTCACGCTCCACTTCTTGGCTTGTGCCACCTTTTATTTTTGCATTTATTTATTTATTTATTCATCATCATCATCATCATCATCAGAAGAAGAAGAAGAAGAAGAAGAAGAAGAAAACAAGATTTTTCGCGTCTACTATCAAAAAGGACTACACCGAAAGAGAAATATAAGTCTTTCGTTCCGTGTTTCGCACGTGATCTACTTTTACGTTTTAAACAGTCCGCCCGGCATTGCCCGGTCTTAAAATACACATAAATATGATATTTGATTAATGCAGATTTCGTATTTACATTATATTATATTGGACCCAATATATAGTAATGATTTATAAAGTTAAAAAAAATTACGTGCGCCACCGAAATGAAAACGTTTAGCTTACGATTTACTTTTTTTTCCTTTGATATTAATGCTTGAGCTATGAAAACATATTTGCTGTAAGGCTAAAAGATTAAAACATGAACCAATAGCTATTACGTTACGCATGCATATTCGTAATGCTATTGTTCGACCTTCACCTGACAAATTCAATTTCTTTAATTTTCACTTTTACACCGATTTCCCCCGCTTAAAACCCAACTATAAACTTTCGTATGGGTTCGAATACCCTATATTAAGTTTCATGTCTGTAGATCAAAAATTGACAGAGGAGTTAGTAGGCAAACTTTTTTACACACACACACACACACACACACACACACACACACACACACACACATATATATATATATATTATAGAAAAATAACCTTTTTACGCAAATATTAGCAAGTATAAATCATGTAGAATATCTGCATGAATATAATTACACGTAATAGTTAAGTAAAGATTATCATCCTATAAAAAACCGAAAAAATAATAGGAATTAATTCAAATGAATGTTTAAAAGAATATGCAAGTTAGCTAGATATTTTGCAGATGAATGCAATTCCATGACCCATATATAACAAAGTTGTATTTTCTTTTTAAATAAAAAAAGGCTTTTTTTTTTAATTATTTATTGGCCTTCGGCTCAAAATCCAAAATGTAGTATCTGTTCTGATGCTAGACTCGATCAATGAAGGGGAAACCCATTATACTGAGACAATTATTATTTTTGGTCTCTACCAGAGTGCCCCTTTTGCTCTTCTTTTGGGGAGCTGGTTTTCCTCCACATTAAAAACGACCTTGTGTCACATTTTGCTTTCGTGGGGAAGCAAATAAATACCAATAAATAGAAAAAAGAGGGGGTTTTATATGAATGTCAATATACACACACAAAAAAAAAAACAAATTTATAGGAGTATAGATATGTCTATTACTTGTCTCTAAATGTTAATCTTGCTGTAGTTGTAAGGATTTTAGCTAAAAATATGAAGACTATTTCTGGGTATTCGTGTCACTAATGTGCTTGTTCTGGGTGCATTCCTCTGTCAACTTCTAATGTTCGTCTCTGAATTATGATATTTTACTTTTTGTATATCAAGTTTAGTTGCATGTTGTACTTCCAAATTACATTCATGTTTTATTTTTGATTTGATGAATGGGAGTCGTTTCTATCTTTGATTCTGCTTATCAAATAATCATCAATCTGATGTCGATGCTTGAATCTAACACCCGCTTTGTTTTACGGCATTTTGGTTGATTGAGCAAGATGTCGGCGATATTTCGTAGAGACATGGTCTTAGTATTGATTGTAAGACTAACTCCTGTAATATTTTGTAACAAAAGAAATGTCAAAGGAAAGAAAAACAAAGCCCTTCTATAAATAACTAATATACTTATTTGAGTGACCTACATTGTTGGGTGTAGCTTGTCGAAAGTTAAAACGGCATCACAATGAAAGAAGTAATAATCCTATATATAATATTTTTATTGCAGAAATTCTCCTCCGGGTCAATTTACCGCAAGTTTGCAATAACAGATGCCGCATAAAAATTTATTATGTCATAACTATTACCCAACATCTTATGTAACTTTCGCACGCTGTTACAGACACAGTTATTCATTATAATAAAATCTTACATTATATCCTACGAGCGCCATCATCACGACCGACAGCATATGTAGACAAAGTAGTTCGTATTTTTCCCTCTACCCCAAAAGTACTCCAACCGCCCCCAGTGAAGACCGGGTAAAAATATACACAATATAAATATATTGCCCTGACACCCTTATTAACTGCATTAATCACTGATAGACCTTTACACTTTTCTATTCGAAAAAAAAAAAAAGATTTTTCCCTTACTTACATTCCGGGTATTTTCATTTACTGAAAACGTAAAAATCTGCTTTATTGGATTACGCACATTTATACTAAAAACGAACACTTCACATCGTCACCAACATGGCCTCCACCTCTACATGAATCAATATTTTTTCTGAATATTAAAAACAAAATTTTTCTAGAACTCTCATAGTCATAACTTTTCGTAGTTACACACTCACATTTACCTACACACACAATATCGCCGCGCATTGTTTGAAAAAAAAATATGCTTTCCTATCGTCGCATTTTCGATAGTTTAACGATGAATGTTTACATTACCTTACAGTAACATTTTTTTTCCAAAAGTATTCGCAATAAAACTTTAGAAATAAGTTGCCAAATCGTCTTAAATGTTTCCAGCTATCAAAATACCGTTGGTTCATTGGTTTTAGCGTCGTAAGCGTCCTAGATTATAAAAACGAATCTTAGTAGACGAGACAAACTTTTTAAAATGTTTGGTTTAAGTGTTCTAAATTATGAGATGACATAATGAACGATTCTTAGTAAATAAGACGAACTTTCTTTTTTTAATGTCTGTTTCCAGCGTCCAAAATTATGAGATAACTAAATGAACGAATCTTAGTAAACAAGACGGACATTCTTTTTTTAATGTTTGGTTTTAGCGTATTAAACTATAAGATGACACAATGAACGAATCTTATTAAACGAGACAAACTTTCTTTTTTTCAAGTTTGATTTCAGCGTTCTAAATCATGAGATGACTAAATGAACGAAGCTTAGTAAACGAGACGGACTTTCTTTTTTTAATGTTTGGTTTCAGCGTCCTACATTATGACATGAAAATTTGAACGAATCTCTTCCCACTCACAGACTAGCGTGTCTATTACGAGAGCCGTTCTTAATATGGGGATGTTGCAGGTGACCAAAGGAGGTTGGGAGGGATCCATTCTGAAAGCCGTTCTTAATATGAAGAGGTTGGCGGTGTCTGTTCCGAAAGCCGTTATTACCATGAGGAACTTGGGGGTTGGGCGGCAGCATCAACAACACCACCACCACCACCAACAACAGCAGTACTTTACTGTTTTTACGAGGAGAGGGGCTGATTGATTATAGAGCATTTTTTTAAGGAATTTTTTCCTTAGATTCACTTACACTTTCCTTGAGGATTTTTTTAGAGGTTTTGCGCTGATTAAGAAGTACTTTTCCCCATATAAAACCTGTTATTATGCACTTTATATCACTGGCCGCCAGATTAGTATGCACAGGCGAGGATCAAATCTAATTATATCCGATCGACACTGTCACACCTAACTTCTTTGTTGGTTCATAGTATTTGCGTGTGAGGATCTTGACAGTGACTATAAAGGTTAAATTTGTGGCAAAATGGGGTGTCTACCAAAATAGGGTGTCTATTCTGAAAGCCGTTCTTAACATGGGAATGTTGTCGGTGGTCATTCCGAAAGCCATTCTTAACATGAGGAGGTTGGATGTTGGGCAACAACAATAGCAACAACCACCGTACTTACAATTTTTCAACGAGAAGACAGGGGCATGCTTCCACCGGGCAATGTCGGTTAGCGGGTCCTGCTAGTACGTAATAAAATTCGGCTTCCAGAAGCCTTCGAACAGTATATCCTCCCATTGAGAATAGACTTGTTTGGGATTAAGTTGACTAAGGCAAGAGAGAAGAGGTCTTTCTTTGTTGCCTGAAAGCTCTCTGTGAATTCTGTGTAAACCTAAAGAGTTTTTGAAGTTGTCCTTCAAAGGTTCAGACGAAATTAGTACGCCCAGGAGTTTGATTGGTAATCGTGTGACCAAACCACCTCACAGGGGCTGCTCTCCACGAAAGAAAATGTTGATGTACATGACTGTTACAAGTTCATGTTAAGTGCAGAGGTCTGTGAGTTTCAATTTATGTGCGTCTATCTTTCTGACCCATGGTGCTTAGGGATATCATAGGGGATTACTTCTTACGTCGGCGTTAAACTCATCGAAGCTTACTATTCTTGCGGCTGTTTATGGTTTTTCCAGCTGACTAAGGAACTGATATTTGTCTTCTTCATTATAGGTCAGTGTATGTGCGAAGACATTCATTATTGTGAGATGGCTTTTGCTGGCGATTGGGATGCACAAAGTCATCAAATTTTTTTCGTCTGAAGGGATTGCTTTCTACGGTGGCAGGTTGATGAAAAGGTATAGATAGAGAAAGAGGGGGGATCTAAATTGGGGAATAGATAGATGTTCGTCGAAACGTCGAAGATTATTTGATAATCCTAGAGGGATGATGATGACTCACTGAATTGTGAAGCAAAGATTGCGCAATTCTAACCAATTCTCTCCTGAATAAGCAGTGTTTGATTCCAGTGGGAAAAAGAAGTCCAGCACGACTTGGAGCAATGCTGAGATAAGCAAAGAGCACATAAAGCGTCTGATAATGACGTCTTACTTTGCTTCCTTCTACTCAAGTGAAACATGTATCGAATTAGTTGCTCCACCAGGTTTCTTGTTTCGTTAATGTTCCTGCAATGTCTATCGCATATTTCTGTCTCGTTCCCTGGTTGAAAGCGCTCTTCTCCTTTCTCCTGTTTTCATTTTGTGTGTAATCGCAAGAATTATTCTTGCGTTCCATCATGCTAATTTAATCATCGCTGCTCCGTTCTCTCGTTTTATTGATTTTCTGTGCATCAAGAGGGTGCACCTTGTAAACCCGACGGTGACTTCCTGCCGGTATGAGAAATTGTCTGCTTCTATGACTCATAGTTTATCTGGTAGCAGAGGCCGAAGCCTGAAACAAAGGGGCCTTTTTCCTATTACCTTGTTTGCTCTCTAGGTGGCCTATACATTAGAGCTTCATAGTAAACGCGAAAACAACGCAGTTACAATAGTTACTTCAATGAATAAGCAGTGATAAAGGAGAGCTTCCTGTTATAACCGACTTTAAATGCAATCGCTGTGCACTTCAATCTTTAGTTGATTTGCTTACACCCGCCAAGACTTAGCCTGTAGTGTGATCTCGTAGTGATTGCACCAAAGTTGTGGCAGAGTTGTATCTCCTGATTGTATCCTCGAGTAATAATATCAACCATCGACGATATAATACCATCTGATCATCGACATCATCAGCGTTGATATGTCACCTTCCTGCGAGTCAAACATCGACATACATGCTCTATGATGAGAGAAGATGAAGAGTTATAGGTAAAGAGAGGGTCTAAGGCGAGGAATGGATGAAAATTCGTCGAAGACCATCTGATCATCCTGGGGAAAGAAAGAATGATGGATAATACGCGCTGAATTGCGAAGCAAGGATTGCGCAATCTCTAACCACTCCTTTGCATTGCCAATTCCAGTGGCAAGGAGAAATCCAAGACGACTGGAACTAATACCAAGATAAGCGAACAGTACATACAACATCTGGTATTCTCAAATGGTCACTTATTTTAGTACTGACCAGGTTCAACGTTGCTTAACTTCAGCGATCTAATGAGAATGGGTGTGTCAACGTGATTGTGCCGTATAAGGTGAAGCGTTAAACTATTCTAAAGACGAATAAAAATAAAAGTCGAAAGAGCAATTGGCACTCTTTGCTTTGAATAAACCCAACATGAATCTGCGTAGGTCATGTGTTGCAAACAGTTCTGATGATTGGCTGATGGCTTTCACTAATAATCGTGTTTTGCTTCTTAAAAGTTTACCCCCCCCCTCCTCTAAGAGGACTAGAAATCGACTCACAAATTGGCAAAACAAGCACATGTTTATAAAAGTACTGAATAGTAAACACTCGTTAAAATATGTGATTTATATTAGCATTTTCTACAGCATAGAAAATATTTGCAAATGTTTTATACCGTTTAAAAATTCATATAACTTGATTACACGGGATAAAAGTACGCAAGTTATTTTCTATTTATTTTGTTTATTTGGTTTACGAGTTCTCAGCTCTTAATTATTCTGTGCTTTATCGTTTTAGAAAATCGTACATACGCTTCGACGTGTTACAAATATGCAGGTTCAGTGGAGAACTTCATTGTAATGCGTTTTATATAACTTATGTTTTTTCTTTTTGTTTTTTTTAAGGGGTTACGATTTCTAGAGGGTTAACTATTCTATCTCTTGCATAGTTTCACAATTAGCTAAATATATACCTATTAGACCCCCTTATTAGACCGAATCTAACAAAAACTATGATTAATGGTTGTTTACATTATTCAAGTAGTAGTGACGCAAGAAGAGAAAACTTATGCTTTACCTGTTTGATGTTTGTGAACTTTTGGAGTCTTTTTTGTGTTTTTTAAATTTCTACATTTCGGTTCTTTTCTAGTATAGTGATTCTCGGGACCATGTTATCTTTATTGATTGTTCTTATACCAAAAATATTTATTGATTGTTCTTATACCAAAAATATTTACTTTTTTTAACAAATGTTATTGCACATAAAAAATACAGTTATTTCTTATATATACAAAAAAAAAAAACTAAATTTTAAACACTCTTTACGCATAAAAACATGCTTGGGCGGAATTTAACGAATTTCAAAACACAAATTAAGAGTTAAACCAGTAAATATTAACAGCAAACTGCCAAAAATAAAAATGGCTGCAATGGGTAAAAATTTGGCATACAAGTTCGATTTTTATACATTAGAATTAAATATATTTAAAAAAATAAAATTAAAATAAAATAAATTGCAGAAAAATATTTATAATGTACATTCTCGTAACAGAATGACGTTGTATTCCAAAAATCATATAAATTGATCAAGTAGAAAAGCAAAATTTACAATTGTTAGCGATTTTAATAGAAAATTGTAGTCATTACAAGGTTGATTTAGACTCAGTGGTAAGAATTGAATTGTCTCCCCTTATTTATTAAAAATGGCAAATCAAAACATAACGTATCGCTTGACGCTTCGTCATAAAATTTTAATTTTTTGGTTTGAAAAAAAAAAAAAAATACTTGATCAATTTACGCGATTTTAGGAATATGACCCCTTCGTTCCGTGATAGGTACGTACATCATAAAGTTTTTTTTTTCTTTTAAGATATTCTATATTTTAGTTTTGAAAATAGGTTTATAAACTGTTAAAAATAAATGAAAATTTTATTTCTAAACAAAACTTACAATTAAAGAATCAATTTTATTCAACATTTGAGTGAAACCAAGCGAAATGGGCGATATATTCCAAATATCCCAAATTGAACCGATAAAATAAAAACAAAAGGTAAAGGTGAAAGAAAAAAGAAAGGGATAAATAAAGGGGAAAAAGTTACGGTTCTGAGTTTACAAGCTGTTTAATAGACAGATTCAAACTGAAGCAAAGAATAAGGGCATAGAAGAACGGCGGAAGGTGGGAGAGAGAGAGGGGGGTGATTCTTGTTTCTGTTTGCTTTCGAGTTTCGACCAATCAAAAAGGTGAGCTTGAAATCAGGTGATAACTCCCAGCAGAGTTAACAAGACAAAAGATGGACGAGGAAGGAAGGGAGAAAGAAATAAAAAAAATTTTCTTAGAATGGAGAAGAAAAAAAAAAAAAAAAAAAAAAAAAAAAAAAAGATAAATATTTGAAAACATTAGTAAATAAATAGATTCGTAACAGTGGTTGAAGCGGTGCTATAAATGCGTTTCAGTTTCAATCGTACTATAGGCACAAATAGAATATCTCGCCTCTAAATGGGGGATATTTATCTCGATATCTAAAATAATGTTACCCCCCCCCCCACACACACACTCAGAGACAAAAATCTCATAACGCATATAAAATTGAACATAAATATAAACGTTTTGCCATTTGCGAATATTTTCTTTTGGATAATTTGATTTTCTTAAATTATAAATTAGTAATTTTTAATCTGTCAATTTTCAATTTATGCTGTGAAACTGGTTTTGTTTGTTTGAGTGTGCATACTGCATGTGTGTGCTTACAAAAATAGCTAAAGTTATTTTTTACACGAAGAAAGTTTTTTTTTGGGGGGGTCAATGTGCACTGGCTGTTCAACCTGCAAAAGGTTTTTATTCCGAAAGCCGTTCTTAACATGGGGAAGTTGAGTGTTTATTCTGAAAGCCGTTCTTAATATGGGAATGTTAAGGCATTTATTCCGAAAGGCATTTTTTTTCAACCTCCCCATGTCAAGAATGGCTTTCGGAATAAACACTCTTTGCAAGTTGGGCAACTAGTACACATTGACTTTTTTGTTTGTGTGTGTGTGTGTGTGTGTGTGTGTGTGTGTGTGCGTGTGTGTGTGTAATAATATTTTAAAAGAGCAAAACTATCCAATAAAAAAATGTCCATTGTTTAAAACAGCCGCATTAAAGTTAAATTCGATAAAAAACTAAATTAGGATATTTTTTTTCAGGATAAGAGATGAAATTTAAAACCAACAATCACTTTTATCCAAAATGTTGATGCAAACTGATAAAAATACTGGAAATATAAGAAATGATCATAAGTCAACAACCATTATTGCAGTTAGAATTATAAAGTTAGAAGAACGAATAACATTATAATTTGATAATAATGTCTTAGTAATCTTAATGGTGCACAGGTGCAGTACTGCAGTAGTAGTAATAATAATTGTAGTAGAAATAGAAGTAGTGACAACTAATAGTAGTAGTAGTTTGTGGCGCGGGACCAACCTTCCAGGGATTATCTCCTCCGTTCGGAGGAGGATTGGTTTATCGCTGGCTGCCCTAGAGAAATGTAAATAGGTCCGATCACGGCAAATTTTGCACTACTACGAAATGTCCCCTATTTGAGGGACCTGGATTCCTTACTATACTCTGATATGTTGCCTAACTTTGCTTCGGTAGTGGGAAATTATAGATATATATATACGAGTCGAGAGTACCAATAAAAGACTTATCCGCTTTTTCTTGGACCTTCGGGCTAGGGTTGAGTATCATCGTTGGCGCGGGACCAACCTTGCAGGCATTATTCAAACAAGAAAGTGGGGATTCTTTGTAAATAAACAAACCAAATGTGTTGACGTTTGTGGGATTCTGTGCAGAAAACAAAAACATTTAACTTGTTCAATGAAATCTGGAAGCTCAGTACATGTTGGTAAAAAAACAAAAAAAAAAACAAAAAAAAAACAAGTACTTTTTAAAAACAAACAAACAAGAAAACGTTACTGTTGTCAGCCGTTGAGAGAGAAAGAGAGAGAGAGAGAAAGAGAGAGAGAGAGAGAGAGAATAAAACTTTAAAGCCAGCCTCTGTTTAGGAGATCCTATCCGTGCGTAAACATGGCTTTCGTAATTCCTCCTCTTTAGTAGGCGAAAACTTACGAATTGATTGTATAAACAAATTATGGTACTAGTGCAGAGAGTGATCCGGACGTAAATAATAACGTTATTATTTAAAAAGCCGTTCTTAATATGGGGAGGTGAGGGTGTTTTGTACCTATTCTATACTTCAACCTTACAATTGAATAAAAAAAAAAAAAAAAAAAACTTTAATTAAACTTGGAAATACGATTTAAAAAATAGCGCGGATCACTCTCTGCACTAGCACCCAAATTATATATTTAAAAATAATTTTAAAATGAAAATAAATGAGATGTAGTAATTCTCTCGAATTATCAAATTTTTCTATTTAAATATAACTTTCTCGTTTTTATGACAATTTTCGGATAACCTTTACGGAGATGGTCCCAACGTCCGCCTCGTTCTGAGCTCGGGAAGAGGCCGTCTGACGTAGGCGGTGTCGAGGCAGAAAATTACCCCTTCAATAAAGTGCCCAGTTTTTAACTTAAGAAGAAAAAAACCCGTTCCAATAAGAATTTTTTATTTTTTTTTTTATTTTAAACAGTTCAAATAATTAGAAATTAAAAAAATAAACAGTTCAAATAATTAGAATCTTACAAAATAAAAACTTCAAATAATTAGAATTTTACAAAATAAACAGTTCAAATTTTTGATAATTCAACAGTTCAAATAATTGGAATTTTACAAAATAAACAGTTCAAATAATTAGAATAAAAAAAAACAAAAAAAAAAAAAAACAGTCCACATGATTAGAATAGTTCCACGTGGTCAGTTAACCCTGTAAAATTCTGCGATTTGTTTCACAATATTTGTAAAAGCATCTGTCTGGGACATATCGCATATTTTAGGGTTAGGGTAATTTTCTGCCTCGACATCGCCTACGTCGGACGGCCTCTCCCCGAACTCAGAACGAGGTGGACGTCGGGACCATCTCCGTAAAGGATAACCCAATTTTCAAACTTGCAGAGGGTTTTCCAAACATTAAAAAAAAAAAAAAAAAAAAAAAAAAAAAATTAAATACGGTTATCCGGTATATTTCTTTAGGCATTTAATTGTTGCAGTATTCCGGCGTTCTCTAGACGGTGATAGCTGATTTGGCGTCTCCAACGAAAAATGTTCCAACAGATATTTTAAATGAAAAAAATTATCACGTATGTAATTATGGAGACATTTTTAGACGAATTATTTATTATTTAAGTAGTAGTAGTCGTTTGGCGTAAGACTAATACTTTTCTGTAAAAATATAGTTTTTTTTTTAAGAATGTTCCATATAAAAAAGAAACTTCAGAAATAAATATTAAAATTATAGTTTTTCCACTTATTTTCATATAAAATGTCTTTTATAGGAGATACATAGTAATAAAAAGAAAATGATAAAAACTTATAATACATAAGAAGTACAAATCCAGTGCATCATATTATGGCGAAGAATTTAATTCAATGAAAATGTGCTTTGGAACGTCTTTTTTATGTGACACATTCTTAAAAGTAATTAAACATTTTTTATTTAAAAAAAATATATATCATTCTTACGCCAAAAAATACTTATAATACAAGTACTTTTTAAAAACAAATATCAATACTACTAATGATACTAATGATTTAACTGGGGAGACTTGTTCTCACTCAACTTCCAGACGACACCACCACAGCCCGTTTTCAAAGAGATCCTTTATAACCTGTGAAAGCTTCTTATGAGCCAATAATAATTCGTTCAAGAATGTCTCCGTATGTGATAAATTCCTTCAGTTAAAATATCTGTTGAAACATGTTTCGTCAGGGACGACAAATCAGCTATCACCGTCTAGAAAACGCCAGAAGTAAGGCAATCATTAAATGCCTCGAGAAATATGCCGAATAACAAAAAAAAAAAAAAAAAAAAAAAAAAGGCGGGGGTGCAGTGAGTGCCCCAAACTCTCAAGTAATAACCACTGTTTTATGCAGCTGTGTTTGCACAGTTAATGGTTGACACTCATAACGTTTATGTACTTAGTAAAGTGAAAAAAAATTAAGAACGACTTAAGTCTTATCGAAGTGTATTGATATTGCGAGGGTTTATTGGTCCACCAGACACACCTAAAAGTGAATTTAAAAAATTATACTAATATCTATTTTGTGGCGAGTTATTATAACGAAAGTTCGCAAATTTTGAGCATTTTGAGCATCAATTAGACAGATTTTAACATTTAACTTAAGAATGGTTTTCCAAAGAGTTAAAGTGAGAGTTTAACAGAATTTAAAATGGGGCCAGCTTAATGCAGACGTACGTACAGTAATGTTTTTGACCATGACCAAACGTGTTGTCATGGATAAAAGCGACACTATATACATTTGAGGTAAGGTGTCAAAAAAAAAAAAAAAAATCAAACTAAGCAGACTTTCAAATTGCTGTTCTAAACAGTTCTTTCCGTGCGCCCTAACAAGCTTGAGTGTGTTCGGGAGTAGGTAGCGTCAAGGTATTAACAACAACAATAATAGTGTTGTAGTTTAGTAGTAGTAGTAACATACAAATAACCACAAGCACGATTTATACACCAAATACGTTTGTACGCAGTGAGTTCTTCAAGAGCAATGAAAGTAGGTTTGGATTCGTCGCGGGAGACAGAATAATCACAGACTATTACTACTTGTGGTGGTGGTGGTAGTGATGAACATGTGAATATGTATTTACAGCAGTTTCTTCACAAGAACAGAAATTATTTTGATTTCTCCATTGCGCGACAGGTAAATGAACTACGATCCATTCGGGTGTGAACGCCATAAGGCCGTTTCGGAACTATCTGATTGGAGGGAGAGTGATGGGATCAAAACATGTTGTACCCTCGCTGGAATGGACAGTTTCAGCGGAGCTCCAGAGTTTGTTTTGTTTTGTTTTGTGTGTGTGTGTGTGAGTGTGTGTGTGTTTGTGCTTATTTTTTGTCTTCATAAATTTATACAGGGAATATAAACTCGCTTTTTGCAGTAACATATTCAAATGAATAAGTAAATAAAAACACGCTTACATGCTCGTCAATCTATAACCAAACTTATTCGTCAAACTCTTGAAAATATTTATGCAAATTTGAAAATTTTTATTTAATATAAAATATATAAGTTATCGAAATAACAGTAAACATTTCCTAAACATGGTGATCTGTTTAATTTACAAATAGCAGTGTTCTATTGGCAGTCCCGCATTATCAAGTGGGGGGGGGGGCATAGCGCCATCGAAGTCTACAATCTCATGTAACTCTCATTATTAAGCCTTCTGAATACAAATAGTGTTATCATAAAATTGCATGCGCCTAACTTTCAAGTAAAGTCAGTTTACGATTCTGATTTTTTGAGATAAGGATTGAAAATTCGATTATTTGAATTATTCGAACTACTGTTACTGTTCTCATTTTGACTGTTTTGTTGTTGCTGCTTTTTTTTTTTTTTTTTTTTTTTGCATAACGTTTCGGTCGTTATAATTTCTGACATTCTTCAAGTGTATCTTGTCGAACTCGAATTGCACAGAATTTCGAACAGAATCTTTTATTTAATCCATGGAGGTAGCATACTCTCGTTCCGTCAGCCATGACTGGATAGAAGTCCTAAGTAATTCACAATAGTATTTTGTATCGTCCGATGTTAGAAGAGTGTAACTGTTACAATTAAATTTTATTACGCTATTCACTGCGCCACGAGTACTTGCAGACAATTCTAGTACGAATTTAGCAGCCTTAAACCGATTTTGTTTCTAGATATAAATAGAAATGTTGAAACAAAAGAGGATAAAACAAAAGCAGGTTTTTCTTATGCATGTGTCACTTTAAATTAGAAATGTGCGTTGTATTCTTATTTTATTTTTGTCTTTCATGTTTTGGTAAAGAGACATTATTAATGTCACCTTTATATTCTCATATTAGGATCATTTGCACAGACCATAACGACACTTAGTGCCAAACATTGTAGGCTCCTGTTAGCTTAGTCTTGTCTACACAAAATCAGCGGTCAAACTTTTGCTGATAAGTGGGACCCACACGCACACACGTAAACACACAACATACAACCCACACACCCACACACATCCATATACATTCAAGCGTATATTTACACATGCATACAATATCCACTTTCCTACATCGACATACCTTTATACTTATACGTCTGCACATATACACAGATATTCACACATAAATATACATATGCATATATACAACACGAACATCCACATATGTACGCGCGCACACACACACACACACAAACACACATATATATATATATATATACACACACATGTGTGTGTGTGTGACTATACATGCCTATATACACATGCATACATAGACACATACATAATCACATACACGTATATATGCATATAGTCATATATACATATACATCTACAAAGAATTGGACATTTGTAGACATTACCATTTTTAGGAATACATTCTAGTTCGTTTTATCTTAATCTTTTTGAGTCTCCTAATTATTATGTTAATAAATACAGGACAATGATCTATATGAAATAACCACTGTTATTCATATATATATATATGTTGTTCATATATTTTTCAATATTTTATTAATATTTTTATTTTATTTTTATTTTTATTATCTATGACAGAACTTGCTATAAATGTATAAACCTTCCTTTCCACATACATATTTTTGTACCCATCAATTGCGTATTCATAAGTATAAACCACGTGTATCAATCTTCATACAAATAACTATATACATCCATATATAAACACGGTTACTATTGTTTATAGTTGGGTATATGGACCGTTATTCCTCTGTATTTACTAATTCGATGAGCAAATATATTGATTGTGTCAATACGTGTATGTTTATAATCAGGCAACATGCAAACATCAACATACGGTTATGGTCATATATTATTACGTCACTATATCCGTTTGACAAACAGATTAGCTGTTTCAGTGTGTTGGTGTGTTAATCTCTATCTCTAGGGGACAATGTAATGTTATATAATTAAATAATTAAAGCATACAGTTATAATAAATAAATAAATAAATAAATATATATATATATATATATATATATATATATATATATATATATATATATATATATATATATATATATATATATATATATATGATTGTTGAGCTGGATTAAATCCGACGATATGAAATAAAATGGAGGTGGAAGGACCTGGATACTCAACGTTTCGCCCGATTTATGCGGGCTTCTTCAAGAGGGATGGTCATTGACGAGATAGTCGGAGGATTGGGGCTATATATAATGATGGGGGAGAGCAGCGTGTTTTCCTTATGTAAATTAGATGTCATATGTACATGTATATACATTTTATGAGAGAAAAAAAAACTAAATTAGAGTAAACTAGTGTAGTGGATTACGTCTAAAAGATAAAATATCGTAGAGATTAAAAAAAAAAATTGTGTTTGGAAATATAGCGGTGATAGATTAAATATCTAATTTAGTTTTTTTTTTTGTTTTGTTGTTGCTGCTTTTTTTTTTTTTTTTTTTTTTTGCATAACGTTTCGGTCGTTATAATTTCTGACATTCTTCAAGTGTATCTTGTCGAACTCGAATTGCACAGAATTTCGAACAGAATCTTTTATTTAATCCATGGAGGTAGCATACTCTCGTTCCGTCAGCCATGACTGGATAGAAGTCCTAAGTAATTCACAATAGTATTTTGTATCGTCCGATGTTAGAAGAGTGTAACTGTTACAATTAAATTTTATTACGCTATTCACTGCGCCACGAGTACTTGCAGACAATTCTAGTACGAATTTAGCAGCCTTAAACCGATTTTGTTTCTAGATATAAATAGAAATGTTGAAACAAAAGAGGATAAAACAAAAGCAGGTTTTTCTTATGCATGTGTCACTTTAAATTAGAAATGTGCGTTGTATTCTTATTTTATTTTTGTCTTTCATGTTTTGGTAAAGAGACATTATTAATGTCACCTTTATATTCTCATATTAGGATCATTTGCACAGACCATAACGACACTTAGTGCCAAACATTGTAGGCTCCTGTTAGCTTAGTCTTGTCTACACAAAATCAGCGGTCAAACTTTTGCTGATAAGTGGGACCCACACGCACACACGTAAACACACAACATACAACCCACACACCCACACACATCCATATACATTCAAGCGTATATTTACACATGCATACAATATCCACTTTCCTACATCGACATACCTTTATACTTATACGTCTGCACATATACACAGATATTCACACATAAATATACATATGCATATATACAACACGAACATCCACATATGTACGCGCGCACACACACACACACACAAACACACATATATATATATATATATACACACACATGTGTGTGTGTGTGACTATACATGCCTATATACACATGCATACATAGACACATACATAATCACATACACGTATATATGCATATAGTCATATATACATATACATCTACAAAGAATTGGACATTTGTAGACATTACCATTTTTAGGAATACATTCTAGTTCGTTTTATCTTAATCTTTTTGAGTCTCCTAATTATTATGTTAATAAATACAGGACAATGATCTATATGAAATAACCACTGTTATTCATATATATATATATGTTGTTCATATATTTTTCAATATTTTATTAATATTTTTATTTTATTTTTATTTTTATTATCTATGACAGAACTTGCTATAAATGTATAAACCTTCCTTTCCACATACATATTTTTGTACCCATCAATTGCGTATTCATAAGTATAAACCACGTGTATCAATCTTCATACAAATAACTATATACATCCATATATAAACACGGTTACTATTGTTTATAGTTGGGTATATGGACCGTTATTCCTCTGTATTTACTAATTCGATGAGCAAATATATTGATTGTGTCAATACGTGTATGTTTATAATCAGGCAACATGCAAACATCAACATACGGTTATGGTCATATATTATTACGTCACTATATCCGTTTGACAAACAGATTAGCTGTTTCAGTGTGTTGGTGTGTTAATCTCTATCTCTAGGGGACAATGTAATGTTATATAATTAAATAATTAAAGCATACAGTTATAATAAATAAATAAATAAATAAATATATATATATATATATATATATATATATATATATATATATATATATATATATATATATATATATATATATATATATATATATATATATGATTGTTGAGCTGGATTAAATCCGACGATATGAAATAAAATGGAGGTGGAAGGACCTGGATACTCAACGTTTCGCCCGATTTATGCGGGCTTCTTCAAGAGGGATGGTCATTGACGAAAAAAAACTAAATTAGAGTAAACTAGTGTAGTGGATTACGTCTAAAAGATAAAATATCGTAGAGATTAAAAAAAAAAATTGTGTTTGGAAATATAGCGGTGATAGATTAAATATCTAATTTAGTTTTTTTTTCTCTCATAAAATGTATATACATGTACATATGACATCTAATTTACATAAGGAAAACACGCTGCTCTCCCCCATCATTATATATAGCCCCAATCCTCCGACTATCTCGTCAATGACCATCCCTCTCGAAGAAGCCCGCATAAATCGGGCGAAATGTTGAGTATCCAGGTCCTTCCACCTCCATTTTATTTCATATATATATATATATATATATATATATATATATATATATATATATATATATATATATATATGTATATATTATTATTATTATTATTATTATTATTATTATTATTATTATGTTAACAAATACAGGGCAATGATTACCTTAATTTTAATAGTTGCCACCCTATCAACATAAAAAAAATCTATCACATACAGCCAGTGCCTACGTGTCAAACGAATCTGCTCAGATCCAATTGAGTACGAAAAACAAGTAGGAATTATGGTCAACTACTTCCTTCAAAGAGATTACCCCCCTTAGAATAATTAAAGAATCAATTAGGAAAGCAGAACATAGAAAAAGGATAAATTTACTCACATATAAACGTAACACATCATCCCCCGAACTACCAATGGTATTTGTTTACAACAATAACACAGACAAACTCCACAAACCACTTAAACAAATATTCAGACAACTGCAGCGTGACCCAACCCTCAAAACAATATACAACACGCTTCCACTCAGTGCAAGAAGACAGCCCCCAAATCTAAGGTCACTTCTAACATCCACAAAAATACAAAACACTAGGAAACAAATTATGCAACAAACCCATGTGCAAAGTGTGAAAACACATTAATACTAGCGACACATTTACACTCCCAGGTAAAAACACTCAATTTAAACTCCCTCCGCTCACTTGCAATAGTCCCAATGTAGTTTACATAATATATTGCACTAGATGCACAAAGGGTAATTACGTGGGGGAAACAGGCCGAGAGTTCCACTTACGTTTCAAAAACCACAAACAAACAATTAGGGACAAATCTACACAGCACACAATAGCAATGCGCTACACCCTCCCAGATCACAGCACAGACAATATGCAGTGCGTGCTTACAGCCTCCAACTTTCGGACGCAGAGAAAAAGAAGGCAACATGAAAAGAAACTCATTCTGAAACTTAACACCCACATCTTCGGTCTCAATAAAGATTTGGGACCGCTAAATGAGTACTCTTTCCATAAAAAATAGAAACTTACCAAAGACATTTCTCCACAGGGCACGGGGCAGAGATATTAGCTAGGATGGAGATAGAGAAAGCCAGGATTGAACAAGAAACGCGGATGAGTGAGCTAACCATAAGGCACCAAACAAACGAGAATAGACTGAATAGCTTCGACGTGACGAAACACGTAAGGCTGATCCCTAAATTCGTCGAAACTGAAGTGGATGAGTACTTCGCCCACTTTGAAAGGACAGCTCTTAATATGGGCTGGCTGAAGGAATGCTGGACCATGCTACTACAAACAACGCTGTATGGGAAAGCACAAAGGTCGTATGCGGCGCTCCCAGTAGAGGACTGCGCAGATTATAAAACCGTCAAGGTGGCGATTTTAAAGGCGTATGAACTAGTCACAAGAGCATACCAACAAAAATTCAGGGGGTTAAGGGTAAGCGGAGGCCAGGCCTATATAGTTTGCAAATCGAAAAGAAGCACTCATCAACCGTTGGTGTAGCTCTAAAGGTGTGGAGGGAGATTTTGAAAATTTGAAACAGCTCCTATTAATAGAAGAATTTCTAAACTGCGTCCCCGAAGACATGAGGCTACACCTGGCCGAGAAAGAGGTAGCGACAGTACTCGACGTGGCTAAATTAGCGGACGAGTATGTCATCACCCACAAGGGTAGATCGGGATCGCATAAGCCTACACATCCACGTAGTAGAGAGGCCTATCCACTCCATGAAAAACGAAGCGGTCCGCAAGCGCTTAGGGGGAGTCCGGCATTCTCAGCCAAACAACCGCCATTCAAACAGGAAGCCAGACCTATCACATGCTTCAACTGTAAGAAGCTGGGTCACATAGCTGCAAACTATTGGGCGAAGCGAGGCCCGGAACAAATTCGAAATCCCCCAGCTAAACCACAGTTGACGGTAAACGCAACTGTAGAAGCGGCGTATAAACCCTTCACATCGAGAGGATACATTTCCCGAAACAAAAAGAGCCAGAGAAGGTCCATCAATATCCTAAGAGACACGGGTGCATCCCAATCCTTAGTGCTAAGAAACCACGTGCCCACAGGAATAAAAACAACCTCCAATGGGACAGTCACTATTAGAGGCATAGAAGATAAGCCTATGAAAATTCCTCTAGTTAAAATTTACTTAAAATCTGATTGGATATCAGGCGAAATCATCGTGGGAGTCATTAGTAGCTTACCTATGACCGGCGTGGCGATGATAGTAGGTAACGATATTGCCAAAAGTCGAATCAAACCCTCAAGCCAAATGAAGCCTGAATCCATGAGGGAACTCAAGGCATCAGAAGATAAGGCATCGGCAATTGTAATGACGAGGGGGAAGAAAAAAGAGAGGGAGAAGTCTACTACTAGGTCACCAGAAAGGAAGGGCCAAACAAAAGAAGAGATAGGGCTGCGATCCAATCTATTAATACCGCGACAGGAACTAATTAAGGAATAACGAAACGATGTTGATTTGAAACCCCTGTTTGGGCGGATCGGAAATGAAGAATCCGATAGCAGAGCAGGACAATATTTCCTCAATACCGGCGTATTAATGAGAAGGTGGAATCCTCCCAGTGTGACAGAGGGGATAGACCGGAGCGTGCACGAGCAAGTGATGGTGCTGAAAGCGTACCGGGAGGAAGTGCTAAAAGTTGCACGCGAGATACCATTGGTGGGTCACCTGGTTGTTACTAAGACGCACGAAAAGCTCACGAGACACTTCTATTGGCCAGGAATCATGGGGAACGTGAAAATGTTCTGTCGAACATGCAAGATATGCCAAGTGACAGGAAAACCCAACCAGAAGATTCCTCTGGCACCACTCCAACCAATACCAGCAGTGGAGGAACCTTTCGGTCGAGTGATTGTCGATTGCATGTGACCGTTGCCTAAAACTAAAGCCGGCCATAAATATATAATGACTATAATGTGTGCGTCCACCAGATTCCCTGAAGCGATCCCATTGCGGAATATATCGGCGAAAAAGATAGTAGACACCCTGATAACTTTCTTTACAAAGGTGGGATTACCAAAAACAATTCAGACCGACCAAGGATCTAATTTCATGTCAAAGATCTTCAGGCAGACAGCGGCAAAATTGGGAGTCACGCGCGTCAGATCCAGCGCATATCACCCGCAGTCCCAGGGAGCGCTGGAACGCTTTCACGCCACACTCAAAACTATGCTAAAAGCATATTGTGAGGAACATGATGACGAGTTGGACAGAGGTATTCCCTTCATGTTGTTTGCGGCGCGTGAAGCAGTACAGGAATCATTGGGGTTCAGCCCCTTCGAACTAGTTTTTGGCCACCCAGTAGGGGGCCACTAAAACTAATAAAAGAACGATGGGTAAACGATGAGCCCATGCCGAACAATATGTCGGAATATGTGGCTAAAATGCGAAAAACCCTGTCAGAAGCGCGAGAGTTAGCCAGAGATCACCTAGAGAATAGTCAGAAAACCATGAAAGCCACATATGACAAGAAAACGATAGAAAGAGAATTCAAAGAAGGGGAGGAAGTCCTACTACTGTTACCTCTAAACGGTCAGCCATTTAAGGCCAGATACCAGGGACCCTATACAGTAGCCAAAAAGATTAGCTCCCTTAACTACCTAATAGATGCCCCAGAACGTAGAAAGAAGACGCAAGTATGTCATGTTAATATGATGCGAAAGTATTTTAGAAGGACGGAAGAGAAAGCGGTGCTAATTGCACCACGTATCCAGGGAGAACTGGAACTGACCAGCGCTGAGGGGGAAGCCGGTGTGGCCAAGGATCCACATAGGAAGTTAAACAACTCAGCGGTCTTTGGAAATTTGGATGTCAAATTTGCCCACCTACCTTCGAAGGAAGGGCAGTTTAAAAACAATACTCTCAGAGTACAGAGACTTATTCTCAGATGCGCCCAGGTGAACGAATGCAGCAGTGCACGATGTAGAACTAAAAGAGGATAACCTGATTAGTCAACATCCATATCGCCTAAGTCCGAGAAAACTAGCAGTTCTAGAGGAAGAGATAGACTATATGTTAGATCATGGGATAATAAAACCCAGTCAGAGTGAATGGGCGTCACCATGCGTGCTAGTAGATAATCCCGATGGGACAGTGTGATTTTGCACTGATTATCGAAAGTAAACATGCTCACCAAGACCGACTCATACCCTAGTCCCAGAATGGACGACTGTATAGACAGAATAGGGCGAGCAAAATATATCACCAAATGCGATCACTTGAAGGGGTATTGGGCGGTGCACCTAACAGAACGAGCCAAACAAATATCGGCATTCGTTAACCCTGAGGGAACATATCAATACCGAGTGATGCCCTTTGGCATGAGGAACTCGCAGGCCACGTTTGTAAGATTAATGAATGCGTGTCTCGCTGGGATAGCAAATGTAGATGACTACATAGACGACATAGTGATCTATAACGACACGTGGGCAGAGCATGTCGAAACAATAAGGAAAGTATTCCAAAGGCTGCAATCAGCCAGGCTAACCATAAATCTAGCGAAAAGCGAATTCTGTCAGGCCGAAGTAAAATACCTAGGGCACGTGGTAGGACACGGGAGAATTACCACACTAAAGGCCAAAACCCAAGAGATCAAAACATACCCAGCACCAAAAAATGTTCGGAGCCAAAGACGATTCTTAGGTATGGCCGGATACTATAGGAAGTTTTGTAGGGATTTTGCGAGCATCGCCGCGCCCCTGACGGAACTATTGAAAAAGCACAGTAAATTCAGATGGTCAGTGGAATGCCAGGAAGCATTCGAAACCATAAAACAAGTGTTGAGTACAGAACCAATACTGAAAACTCCTTCATTCAGTCAACCCTTTAGCTTAGCCGTAGATGCCAGTGACAAAGGCATCGGAGCAGTGCTATTGCAACCGGGGGAAGACGAGCAGCTTCATCCAGTTAGTTTCTATTAAAAAAAGTTATATGTATATATGTATATGTATATATGTATATACATATATATGTATGTATATATATATATGTATATATATGTATGTGTATATATATATATGTATATATATGTATATGTATACATATATGTATATGTATATATATGTATATGTATGTATATATATGTATATATATGTATGTAAACAGTCCAACCGACATATATTAAAAACGCTTACTTTTTTTTTTTTACTTAAAGACGCTTACAACTAAACCGTCGCTGAGTTTATTTGTGAAAAAATGTGTGAATTTGTTTATATCATCGTCAGTTACTATTCCAAAAGTGTTTGTCTCAACCAAACTTTTTATTAAAAAAAAAAACAAAGCGGGAGACCAGTACCCGCATTAAGCTGGTCTGCAGTTTGACTTGTTGCTGGCTATCTTGCTCTTGCTTGTTGCTGGATGTCAACATTTTGAACCGAGAGAGAGATTTAGCTGTCGTACAAAGCTAAAATTCTGTAACATCATCTTTGTATAGATACTCCCTCAGGCATTTGTCTATTATAAAAAAAAGAAAAAAAAGTCCTGTGGCGATAAAAAAGCTGTGACGTGTGTACGCCTGTAATGCTGGATGCATGTTACAATTATTCTGCCATCATTATATGTATTTATGTATGTATATGTGTATGTATATTTATATATGTATGTGTGTGTATATTTATATATGTACATGTGAGTTTATATGTATTTATATCTATGTGTATATGTATGTATATGGGTCTATGTGTATATATGTTTGTGTGTGTACATATATACATTTATAAATGTTTGTATGCATGTATGTGTTTATATGCATGTATGTGTATGTATGCAGGTGTGTATGTATATGTATGTGTATGTGTGCATGTATGTGTGTATGTGTATGAATGCATATATATGGATGTGTATGCATATGTAGGTAAGTGTATGTATATATATATATGCATATGTGTACGTATATGCATATGTAAGTATATGTGTGTATGTATTTGTATATGTGGACGTATATGTATGTATATGTGTATGTATGAATGTGGGTATTAAAAACGATTAAAATATTGGCACAACGAGGGAGAAAAAAAAAGCGGGAGAAAAGATTCAAAGTTCCCCACAGAGAAACAATGCGAAAGAGAAACATCAAACGCATTGTTTCTCTTTGGGGGACTTTGAATCTTTTCTCCCGTTTTTTTTTCTCCCTCGTTGTGCCAATATTTAAATCATTTTTAAACGTAAATAAATTTATTTACTGTCCCCGTACTTTTGGCACATTTAATAAGTTCTCCATTAGAACTCTTTATTTTTCAACACAATATTATTTTGTTCGCTATCGATTTTCTCCTGACGAGATGATAGCCGAAAGAGCTCTCGAGAAACTTCCGCCTATTATTTTAAAAACTGTATATATGTATATATGTATGTATATATATGTATGTATATATATGCATATATGTATATGTATATATATGTATATATATGTATATATATATATATAGATATGTATATGTATGTATATATAGATGCATATATATGTATGTATATA
>NC_136487.1:110468112-110483112 GCF_053919585.1 Euprymna scolopes | reverse complement strand
AAATGTACGTTCACACGAGCTGCTGTATTATGTTCGCCAGTATTGTTTAAAGCGATTATACTAAATGTCTAGAATGTTTTTCGCGATCATAATCTTTATCTAAATTCATGTATTTACACTGATTACTTTAATTCAACTATTAATTCAAACTAAACTGATCCAACACACGGTACTTACACCTTTTTTTGTATAAATATAGTGAAGATGGGGAAGGAAGGGGATTTGGGGATTCTGTTTAGTTTCTGTTCAATGGATCATATTTGGTTATTCATAGTTTACTTAGTCCATGTCATTCAAATTGTTTACAACTGATCGCTGATTCTAGTTTAATATTTAATAGTACCTGTTTCTGTCAGGCATAGAAAACACGGTTAATTAATTGAATCACAGGCTTTATCTTTTCGAAGTATCTTCCATTTAAATGTAGGTGTTTTATTTCCCTTAATTTCTAGTAATGCAACGATAGTGAAGTGTGCTTTTCATATGTTTCATTGTTCATTGAAAGTATATGTCTGTAGAATCTATTTTAAAACGTCATTGAGGTATATATATATATATATATATATATATATATATATATATATATATATATATATATATATATATATATATATATAATTGCCTTAGTTAGATTTTCCTTTGTGTATATGTTTGCTTGTTATACCACCGAAGAGATAAGACATTCTTTTTTCTTAAATGCTTTAACAATTACAATTACTATTATTGCTATTATTAGTATCTCTCGTAGTTTCGGTTCTCTTCAATATTTTGTTAATTCGTTCCAGATTATTCGTACAGATATAACTTAATTTCGAGGTGTTCTAGTTAAATATTCTGTATAGTACATTACCTGGGGGAAAATGTTTTTATGAAGTGTAAAGGATTATTACCTAGTTTTGTTTTTAGAATTTGACGGGGGTAGTAAACCAAATTATCTTCTTGCCTCTATTTCTGGATCTATTGGTATTTGTATTTTATATTTTATGTCGACGTTTTTGTATTCACTATTTTAAGAGCTTTATTATGGATGTTCTTGTATCTATTACATATTTCTTTGTCAGATGAATTGTTACTAGCTCCGCTTTCTATTGATATAGCTATATGCTTAATAATGGAAGGTTGATGGTTTGACAGGATGGACATATGTGGGGTTAGCATTTTACTTTATATAAGACTAGCGGGGGTACCCGGCGTTGCCCGAGTGTTTGTAGGTGTGTGTGGTGTTAAATAAAAAAAGAAACCGGGGGTAGGATCGAACCTGAAGCCCTGAGGCGAAGTTTGAAAATAAAATCGGGCAGCCAGAATGAGTTAGTGAAAGATGTTTGAATTTATTTAAGTAAGAACCAAATTGACAGGTGCGCACCCGGAAGTCGTCGAGCGTTACGACGACGACGACGTAAGCATTGTTATAAGCGAAGTAAAAAAAAAGAAAACAACGTTTTAATTGAGCGGAGGGCGGGGTAATCAAAACATCGAAAAAAACACAAAAAAAACTAACGTAAGGCAAACGAACGATGAAAACAGAAAAACGAACACGTGAAAAATGGCTTAAATAAGCCTGTTTCAATATAAAAATTTACAAAATCGCTGGGTATCCGGGTGTTTTGGGGTGTGTGGTCGGGGGTGAATAAACGAAGTAAAAAAAAAACAGAAAAACGAACGTTACGTGAAAAATGGCTTAAATAACACTGGTTCAATATTTAAATTTAAAAAATCAAAAACAAAAGACATTTCACACCATGATTCGAACCCAAAACGTTTAGATAATGAACCAACGCGCTAATCAACTGACCTAACGTGACGTATATGAAATTTGCTTAGTTTTTCAACTATTTAAAGTAAATCAGGTCCTGACGTCATCTGGCGCAAGCGTAGAACCGCTCGTCGTCACGAGAAGACCGTTTTTGTTGACCCCCTGCTGTTGAAAATTGTCAATTTCGGGGAGAACAAATGAACGTTTTTGCCAATTTTTCGATATTTTTCAAGCGAAGGATTGGGCTTGGATATGATACCGAGTTTGTGAATTTTTGTTGTGTCTGTCGAAAGTTTTTAGCAGATACACAAACATACATACATACATTTTCGCTTTTATATATATATAGACTAGCAGGGGTACTCAGCGTTGCCTGGGTGTTTGGAGGTGTGTGTGGTTTTAAATAAAAAAGAAACTGGGGGGTAGGATCGAACCTGAAGCCCTGAGGGGAAGTTTGAAAATAAAACCGGCCAGTCAGAATGAGTTAGTAAAAGATGTTTGAATTTATTTAAGAACCAAATTTCCAGGTGCGCGGCCGGAAGTCGTCGAGCGTTACGACGACGACGACGACGACGACGACGACGACGACGACGTAGGTTTGTTTGTTATAAGCGAAGTAAAAAAAGAAAACAACGTTAACACTTAAGCGGGGGAAAAACACAAAAAAACTAACTTAAGGCAAATGAACGATGAAAACAGAAAAACGAACACGTGAAAAATGGCTTATAAGCCTGTTTCGATATTAAGATTTAAAAAATCGGGTGTTTTGGGGTGTGCGGTCGGGGTTGGATAAGCGAAGTAAAAAAAACCCAGAAAAACGAACGTTACGTGAAAAATGGCTTAATATTTAAATTAAAAATCAGAAACAAAACAAAAATCGAAAACAAAAGACATCTCACACCACGATTCGAACCCAAAAGGTTTGGATATTGAACCAACGCGCTAATCAACTGACCTAACGCGACGTACGTGAAATTTGTTAAGTTTTTCAACTATTCAACTAAATCAGGTCATGACGTCATCTGACGCATGCGTAGAACCGGTCGAGAGGACCGTTTTTGTTGACCCCCCCCGGTCAAAAATTGTCGATTTCAGGGTGAAAAAATGAACTTTTTTTCGCCAATTTTTCGATATTTTTCGAGCGAAGGATGGAGCTTCGATATGCTACCGAGTTTGATGAATTTTTGTTGTGTCTGTCGAAAGTTTTTAGCAAACGCACAAACATACACACATACATACATACATACATACATATTTGCTTTTATATATATGTAGATTTATAAATGTCAGTTTCTAAATTAAACGTGTTGTCTAAGAAGTTTACTTGTTTTAAATCACTATTTATTTCAACCTTCAGGTCTATATTTTTCATCCTTTTGTGAATTATCTATCATACTCAACGCTCGTCGCATTTCAAACAATCATTCTGTATAACGTTATATCTTCTATTTCTAATCTATTTTACATTGCAATATTATGTAATAAATATAATACGACCAAATCTGTATCTTTAATGAGTCCAGTGATCCCATAGATATGTCAAAGAAACCATTATGTCTATTTTTGTCCATTGTTCACCAATGCTGACAAGTACCGTCATATGATATTTCATGATGATATCAATTTCACTTTCGAGAATGTTCGTAGTGGCTTTGGCGAAATCGATTGCCTTTCCATAAAGATCTTTCGTAATTGACGGGTAGTATTTCATAATGTCGAATTTCACAAAGGCATAGTTCTTCTAATAGTTAATACACATAAACCAACTAATAGGGTCCATGGTGTTTATGCATTCGTTTAAGTTATATCTTTCTTTAATCTTCAGATTAACTTTCCAAAATTTTCTTACTTATCTTCGAGTTGGTGAGGCTTATTAATCTAGTGGTCGGTTTGATATGGAAGTCAGGTTTGAGGTCTTTGTCTAAAATGTATTCTTCATTCTCCTTATCGACTCTTTCACATATCTGTAGTTTCTCTGTAATTTCTTTACTACTCCTATTTATAATCTCAAGCAAGTTAGTACGATATGACTTCCCGTTAAATTTTTAGTCATAAGGTTTCTGTATTGTTGTTTATTGACTTTGTAGAAGTTCCTTGCTTTTATTCGCTTTAACGATTGTTGAATATTCCTCTTTTTTTTTTACAGTATTATCAAGTTTTCTCTGGAACGGTTTTTTTTTTTTTTTGTAATTCAATATTTTTTTGCGAAGTTGTAGAGATCCTTCTCAAAGAGTGCCGGTTATGGAATCACTGGCGGAGATTACAGCAGAAGTTTGACCGCTGAGTTAATATAAATAAGAGCAAGCTAACCAGAGCTTACAATGTTTGACACTAAATGTATTAAGGTCAGTGCAAATGATCCTAAGTAATAATAGATTATAAAGACGAAATTAAGTCTCTTTACCTAAGCACATTTCTAATTTAAAACTGACCAACACGCGCATACTCTTTCTTTTCACCTTCTCTCCCCCTTCGTCTTTTGTTTACCCCTCTTTTTGTCGTGTCTTTGTCGTTTCTTTAGTAAATTATATAAAATACTTTTTGTATACAAATAATTAATTTTGTTGAGTTTGGTTTCGAGTAAGTCGCTAGGCCAGGTATTTGAAAAGAGGAACTGTAGAAACATGTATGCACATATGTAACTAGGTATTTGAAAAGAGAAACTGTAGAAACATGTATGCACATATGTAACTAATAATGTCTGTATAAATAAGCATACTATAATCACGCTGTGTTCGTTCATCGATCACTTTTTGGTAAACTCAGTAGTTTTAGTGAATTTACATGAATAAAACTAAAACTGTACAACCAATGTATATATATATATATATATATATATATATATATATATATATATATATATATATATATATATATATATATATATATATAAGAGGGAGAGAGAACAGTAGTTCGAAGAATCTAAATAATACCTGAAGTCAATTTCCATCACGTTGTCATCATCGATAGGTTTCTTCCTACAAAAGAAATATTTGATTTTGTTCGTTAAATTTTTCTTGTGGATCGCTGCTACGTGTTGTCAATTAAAATTAAATGTAATTTAATTTAATTTCTACTAGAAAATATTTGTCTGCGTTGAAATAATATTTAAATGGTACACATTGTTAAAAAAGGACTTAACTAAAGCTAGGCTCAGTCGTAAATTATGAATATATATATATATATACTAGCATGGATGCCTGGCGTTGCCCGAGTGTTTGGAGGTGTATGCTGGGCAAAAAACAAAAACAAAAAAAAACGATAAATATTTTAAATTTGACCCCTATTATGACCCCTTAAAATTTATTGTTTTGGGCTCAAATTAAGTTAGATCCATGTCCAAGGAACCTATATCTAAAATTTCAAGTGTGTAGTCCCAAAATTGTCGGAGGAGTTTGGTAGAGTTCTCAAAGATCAACTCGTTGAACTTTGACCTCTTAACAGCCAAATTTCTGTCCGAAACCCGATTACGTAGATTTTCCCAAATCTCAGTACGGTCTATATCAAATTTCGAGTCTGTAGACTTAAAATTGACAGTGATTGCGTATGGAAATAATATTACCCATTGGTAATATTATTTTTATTTTTATTGTTATATTTATTTTTATCTTCATTTTTACTTTTATTTGATTTTTATCTTTAATATTATTACTATTATTATAATTATCATTATTATAATTATCATTCTCATTATTCCAATTATCCTACTATTATTGGTATTATTACCACTTTTATAAGTAGTAATGGTCCCCATTACTCTTCCACCTTGCCAACTATATGTATCCTTAAACCTTTTGCATCAAGTTAAACGCACTCATAGACATTGCCATCCTATCCTCCGACCGCCCCCTTATAATCATATTCCCCATATCATAACAGAAGAAACTTAAAAATATTGCCGCATATTATCTAATCAATATTACAACCTTGCATACCAACCCCCCCCCCAAACTTATAAGCGATTTTATAGCCGCCATTTGCCGTTTAGGTTGCACCTGTCAAAAATACCACTCACAAACCGTTAAAATAAATCACCACGCAGCAACAACACACCCCCAATTTAACCCTAAAAATTATACCACTTAAACTCAACACTATGTTAGACCATATACAATCTTATATATCATACTATATATAACAAGCTTCTCCTTTATTTATTTAGAATTCAATAAAGCTTCCCCCAGCATTCTATAATTCCTCTTAATCTTTTTCATCTCTAATGAACCCTACGCTAAACGCCGCATCTTCCCTATGCTGATGAGAAGCATTAGGCTTCGAAATGCCCTGGCATAAAGAGTCGCTTCTATCCCCCAAATTTTGCTTGTATTCCATTATTCAATAAATCATCCATTCTATATCTACCAATATATAGTTTTGTGTCTTCATTTCATACTCCTGTTGTCCTATTATATATATATATATATATATATATATATATATATATATATATAATAAAAAAAATTACAATTAAATTTACCAAAATGATCCAAGATGGTCAAATTAAAGTATATTATGAATATTAAAGAATTAATATTTATAAAGTTATCTCAGCCAGATGTAAAAGCTCGATAAAACCAAATAGGAGATAGGGCTTATAATACGAGCAAACAGTTAATAAAACATATTAAAAACACTTTGAAAAAGAATTAAAAACATATTTAATCTGAAAAGGAAACACTTGATAAGTGGATAGTCCTTAATCCGCGGAGTTTCGAAGAAATAATTCCCTTCTCATCAGAGGGTAGGAATTAGCAAAATGCGGGATCGGATTTTTCATACAAAAGTATTTGATGAAACAACAAGTAAGTCAAAGATCTTACTTGATAACAAAAAAGTGAAACAGAAAGAATATGGTGAAGAAAAAGGTGATTACACGTGAATGGATAGTCTGGTGGAAGATAAATAATCCAGTGACGGTAAAATCCAAAAATATAACTTCAAGAAAGTTAATTGAATTTCTATTTGCACAAGTAAAATCCAAGGAAAACCCGTAATAAGAAGATGGTCCAAAATAATCCAAAGGCCGAAATTCATGGAGTAATTCACAAATATGTACGAGGGAAAAGGGGGAAAATTCCAATAATATTAATAAAAGAAAAATAAGATATGCTTTTCACGCTGCTGCCGGGACATAAATATAAATAAGAAAGATCAGGGGAGAAGAAGAGGAAAAAAATTTGAGGTTTTTATTTTATATTTTATTTTTTATTTATTTTTTATTTATTTATTCATTGTTTATTTATTATTTATTTTCTATTTATTTATTTATTTATTTATTTTCCAATTAGTGTCTTTTAACAACTCTTGCTGACATTTTCTTAAGTAATAACCTGTACATTTCAGTTGACCTATATTATTTTGCCCTATATATATTTTTTTCGCGCCTTTTAACATTCCCTGTCTGGGTCATTTTGAGATTTGTTTTTCTATTTTATATTTAATTCTATCACCATTTGATTTTTTTTCCTCTTCTTCTTCCCTGATCTTTCTTATTTATATTTATGTCCCGGCAGCAGTGTGAAAAGCTAAATATTCCGTACTAAAAAAAATATCTGCTTATCTTAAAGAGGACTTTTTAAATCGAAAATTAGAATTTTAAATAAATAAATATGTTCATTTTTAAGTAGACACACTTAATACTGTTGACACTAAGGCTAGTGGATGTCGTTTTTACATATTTTTAACCTTACGTCACGATTTACGCTTTTTGCCTCAGTTTTTCATACCAGCATCGAAATATCGATATATATATATATATATATATATATATATATATATATATATATATATATATATATATATAGAGAGAGAGAGAGAGAGAGAGAGAGAGAGAGAGAATTGTAAAAGAGAAATAGCCGCAAAGCGAGAATATACCGAAACTATCAGAAAACGCATTGAATCGCAGAAATTAGAAACTCGTGATATTTGGAAAATGTATAACAATGTAATAAATAATAGGCAATCAACAATTCCTCCATTATCCAACAACCTAGAGGTTGTTTGCACGGCAACCGTTTGATTAAATATCAGGTTGATGCAAAAGTTTTTGTCAGTTTGTAGAAAGAGCATTTAAAACCATTGTAATTGATTTTATGAATATTGTTATTGCTTAAACATATCATCATGATTGATTTATAACGTTTTCTTTCAGATCATTAAAACGTCATCTATATTTTTCGGCAATATTTTCACGCGTGTTTATCCCAAAACAACCTTATTCAGCCAACATCTTCCATGATAGTAATACTTGTTCTCACACAGCACTACTTACCGAAGATCTGGTTGAGAAATATTGCCTATTGCGTATTCTCTTGACTTAGCTCCTTCGGATTATTACTTACTTCGAGTATTACAAAACCATTTAGATGGCCTTTGTTTAACACCACGAGAGGAGACTGGACATGAGTTAGATTAATATTTTATATAAAATCCTGAATAATTTCACAAGCAAGGCATTTATACGACCGTTGAAAGATGGATCGAATTATAGAGAGTGAAGGCCATTATTTTTATGAATAAAAAATTTCAAAAACACACATATTCATTTACAAGATGAAATTTTAAATCGGCAAAATATTGGATATTGATACGAAAAGAAAAATATCACTTCAGGAAGAAATGAAATTTTGAAAGGGTAAGAATAAATGGACTAAAAAGATAAATAGCGTAAATGCTATAAAAAAAAACAATAGTTGGTTTTCAACATCGAATTATGAGTGTATTTGGTTCTATTTAACTGTCGCACTACGATAAAACAACATGAAATTGCTAACAGAAACTGAAATCCGTAAATTACGATCAATAAATGGTGAGTTAACAAATAAAGCTTTAAAGCTGTTAATAAGCAGACAAACAAATACGATTTAATGGTCGCTGATAGAACTGCAAACAAGCAAATAAAGTAAACAACTGTTAACAGATAAACGAACAAGTCTGTGAAGGTCGGCATTTGCTAACAGACGGACAAAGAACCAAATTACAGCCTGTATTTGTTAACGGAAATTGTTGTATTTGTTAACGGAAAGATAAGCACATGGAAAGCTGCAGTTGTAAACAAACAGACAAATGTGAACATAAAGGCTAGTAGTTGCCATCAGTCAGGCAAACAAGCGTATAATGATTCGTAGTTAATAATAGAGGTTCAAACACGTCCAGAAAAATTCTTTACTTGCTAACAGACACGCATGTACATAGATAGTATTCAAATGGTTACCCTCGACACAAAATTCAATAGAGTTTGGGTCATTATTGAACTGTTTGCCCCTTGTGAAGGTCCACCATACCAGACTTTGCTTTCTCCCTTTGAAAATGAGGTAGTTTGTTCCTGATCACCTAAAGCACCCCTACCAAGAAATGTTGATGGCATTGCTCACACATTTTAGCAGGCCAAGGTAAAAATGATCTTCCTCTAGGGCATTAGTTATGCAATCCCGCTTTCCAACTCTTGTGTCACATCTTTCCATCGTGGGAGGGGAGAGGGAGATAAAGAAGGCGCGCACATACAAATCAGTACAGAGGAAAAAAAAACTAAAGATTCGTTGCTGCTCACAGAGCAAACAAATAAAGAGAATTGCGAATCGAGAGATAAACACACGAGAGGCAATAGTTGCCGACAGCAAATAACACTCCATAGTTTCAAACAGGAAAAACAAATAAAAGCCAGCATTTGCTAATAGGAAGATAATCAAGTAATGACAGCCGAATGAATTATTGACTGATACAAAACTTCGATTTGAATGGTTTGTTTAACTACATTTTAATTCGTCTCAGCCGACATTCATAAAAAGGGGAAGTAATACTAGAATTGTCCGTGGCGCAGTGGTTAGAGTACTGGGAAAAATCAATTGTAAAAGTGATGTTCTCCTGAAGGTTCAATCCTCAATGTGGGCGACTGAAATATACATAATGCAGGATTTTATGAGTGTCTATTGCCTATCGTCTTATACTCCCTTATTCGGGAGGAAGTGTCGACAGGATTATACAGGCATCTTTTTCATCTACGCAATCGAATTTACTAAACCTTACAAATAAATCTTGGTTACAACTAGGTCTAGGAAAACAGCATATTCTTTTCATTATTTTGACTCTCGATTGGGTATTCGTTGATATCTCATATGCTTTTATATAGAGTGATGTGGTTCTCGGTTAATTAACTGTGTCTAACTGTGTCAGATATATACTCGGGGGTGAAAACAATGAAAAGAATATTCTGTTGTCATAGCCCTAGTTATAACTATGACCTCGTAGAGAGAAAAGTAAATGCAGATAAAATCCTGCATTATCGTTTTAAAGGAGGTTGAATTTATGGCCTATTAGTTGAGATGCCATCATTCGGAAGGGAGTACTGACGGGACTATGAACGGATTTTTGTTCCAATCCAGATTGTTTTGAGGGAGAGTTGATTTTCCACGCATTCAAAAAGACTGTTGATTCTAATTTTGACCTCGTTTACATCATTAAGAAAGTGGCGAAACTCATCTTAGTTTTCTTGCAGTTTAACGTATTTCTATGGATGTCTATACCTAGTGTCTTGAATTAAAGAATCCCCTTCCCACCTGTTCTGTTATCGGTAGATTAGAACGCAAGGACCACGAGTCACTTCCGTATTTTTAAATTATTACGATTGGCACGTATACACTATCGTAGTCCCAAGGGACGCTGAACGTAGTTATATATATATATATATATATATATATATATATATATATATATATATATATATATATATATATATATATATATATAT
The DNA here is from genome assembly GCF_053919585.1 of Euprymna scolopes. Lineage (NCBI taxonomy): Eukaryota > Metazoa > Mollusca > Cephalopoda > Sepiida > Sepiolidae > Euprymna > Euprymna scolopes. Next base: position 110,472,613 of record NC_136487.1, on the reverse strand, counting down.
ATATATAAGAAAAAGTAGTTAATAAAACATGTTAAAAAACACTTTGAAAAAGAGTTAAAAACATATTTCATTTTAAAAAGGAAACACTAAATAAGTGGATAGTCCTTAATCCGCGGAGTTTCGAAGAGATACTTTCGTTCTCATTAGAGGGTAGGATTTAGAAAAATGCGGGATCGGATTCTTGCAGAAGTATTTAATAAAACTACAAGTCAAAGATCTTACTTGATAACAAAAAGTGAAGCAGAGGGAATAGGGTGAATAAAAAAAAGTGATTTCACGTGAATGGATAGTCTGGTGAAGGGTAAAAATCCAAAAATGCAGAATTCAAGAAAGTTAGTTAAATTTCTATTCGCACAAGTAAAATCTAAGAGAATCGCGTAATTGGAGGATGATCCAAAGTAATTCAAAAGGCAGAAGTCTGTGGAATAATACACAAATAGGTTCAAGGAAAAAGGAATGAATTCCAATAATATTATTAAAAGAAAGATAAAATGTGCGTAAAAAAGAAATGGAAGATATTTAAAACTCGACTGTCGAGGCAAGGCTAAATTAAGAAAAATGACTGAAGAAAAAAATTGAATCGTGGTTGAATTAATTTTAAATAGAAAAGCCAATGTCAAAATGACCCAGATAAAATGACGTTTAAAGGCGCCACAATTTAAAGCAAGAAAGGGGTTAACTGAAATGTACAAGTTATTACTTAAGAATAAAATTATCAGCAGGTGTTTTAAAGGACACCAAATGAAATGAGAAAAAAGATAAAGTAAATGCATACACATGTATATACATACATATATGTATGTATGTATGTATATATATATATATATATATATATATATATATATATATATTGTGACATAAACCTTAAATTGGATTATGTATTTAAATGAAAATTTAAATATTTAAATTTAGATCAACGAGAAATGTATCGTTTTTTATGTTGTTATTTTTATATTTTGTCGCCGAGGCAAATTGAACATGGAATAAAAAGAGAGAGAAAGAAACAGTATAGAAGAAAAAGGGAGAGGTGAGAAAGACGTTTAGAAGACAAGCCGGCAAGTTGGCACATGACCCGGTCACGACACACTTTTCGACCCCTGCTAGTTGCTAAGCAACAAAGAAAGAAAGGAGAGGTGCAAGAAATGTATAAAGAAGAGAGAGGTGCGTGAGAAAGACGTTTAGCACACAAGCTAGCAAGTTGGCAGGTGACCCGGTCAACGCCACACTTTCCGACCTCTACTAGTTGCTAAGCAACAACAAAGAAAAGAGAGGAGTATGAAATGTATAGAAAAGAGAGAGAGGGAGAAAGAGGAAAAGAGACATTTTGGTACAACACACATTCTGCCGAGGTATCGCGCCAAGCGGAGGTGGAAAAATTTCCACCATACGACAGAGAACGAACCAATGTCGACAGCCTGCACCCCCACCTCAATCAACAACGAAAGAAAAGAGATAATTCCTGGGAGAACAAGCCGGCGTCGTCGAAATATAGAATCTTAATTCCACGAATTATGTGTTGTGTCTTTGTTATTTTCCTATGCTGTTCGTTCGTCTACTGTATATTTTCAAGTTTTGAAAGAGTGTCCTCATAATTTTTATTTCAGCAAGATGTACCGAATCCAGGGCACATGTGTTTTAATGTTCATTGTCTTTCATGAACGTCGTTTTATTATTTTTTTGTTTGCAGTCGTAAATAAAATTCGTAATTATATATATATATATATATCGGTCGGTATTTTCTCTTTCTATTATTGTGTAATAAGGGTGCTAGAAGTAAGCGTTTTCCCTGTGTTGATGTTATCTGCTTGATAGTCAAGGACCCGAACCGCCGTTCTATCACCAGGTGCAAAGTACTGAAGTTGTTGTATTGTCATTTATTGAACGGATTATGAAGCATGCAGTACCTTCTGATGGAACCCCTCGATGCCATATTAGTGAGTAAATTTACGGCCTTTCCCCTTTGTTGTGTTCAAAAATAATTTCCCTATTCTTTTTCTCCTTTTATTTCCTCATCCGCCCTGCTCTAAAAACTCTGCCGACATCTTCCACATATCTCTATATTCCAACATGAAAAGTCTCAATAAACTATACGAGATTAAACTCCAATTCCTAAAGTAGACCCCCACTTTCGAGTCTCTTTCTCTAAACTGGCATTGGACCGACTGTTTCCCGAGATGATTAAAGGATACTCAAAATTATCAAAATCTGACCCCTCCCCCAAAACCAAACATGTACATACAACTCGTTCCGTTGCGTGCTTATGACACATACCCCATACACCTATTTAGCATGGCACCCCAATTAATTAACCTTACCACTAACAACTAAACAATACCAGTTACACAACACCCTCTATTAACTACCCCAACTTGAAGATCTTCGCCTAACACATTTTATCTTATGTTATTTAGCACTAAATATATTGATCTGGAATTTCCCTTACAGGTTTATCTATTCCTATCTCCCAACATATTTTAAATATAAAAATTGAAATCATTTCATTTAGGTTGTTAAAATAAAACACTTTAAAACTTTCAGAAACGATTTTCAAATAGGAGAAATTATAAAAAGTTCTCAACTGTATCTTAAGTTTCTCGAGAAAGTCTTTAAAAATAATCTCGATACGAGACTATAATAAAAATATCAATATACGACAAATATTGATAATAATCATGAGTAATAATAATAAAAGAATATAAAATAACGTATATACAGATATAAAGGCAGATTAATGGTCTTTATAACACAGGATATATATATATATATATATATATATATATATATATATATATATATATATATATATATATATATTACTGTAGATGTCTAAACATACTAAAAGCTAAAATTGCCATAATATTTTAACTTAGCTTTAATATTTTAACTTATTAAAACACAAATTAGAATAAAATTAAAATACAAATTAATAATTGATTTAGTTCGACCAGTAAGTATATATAAAAACTCCATAACTCCACTAAGATAAAAAAAATAATGCCTTGTATATGATATTTGTGTGTATTGCCGTGTACATTTATATATGTATATGTTAGTCTGCGCATATATAGGCTTATAATATTTGTAATCGTATTTATTTAAAAGGTTAAAACTTCCAAGACTATATATATATATATATATATATATATATATATATATATATATATATATATATATATATATATATATATATGTCTTGGAAGTTCTAACCTTTTAAACTATACAAAAAAATGTTATTCTTTAGAAAACTATTTAGTCAGTAAGTCATTCAATCGCCTGCAATCACTGCATCAACTTGCTCTCTCGAATTCACTATAGTACCAATAATAATTTATTTTTTAAGCGATCATCAGTTGTTTACCATGAAACACTTTTTCGGGGATTTAAAAACAAAACAGTATATTACATCATGGCTCTGCGGCAGTGTTAATCAAACCCCACCTCCCTTAATCTTATTAGATCTAATTTCCTATTCTTAATTACTTTATCTAACCTATTCATATTATAAAAATGAATTTCTACCTGTGAGATTCATCTGCTTCCAAATTCAATATATATATATATATATATATATATATATATATATATATAATTCAACACGTACCAAAAACGAGAGCCATTTAAACATAAGGATCATGAGACGAAAATCAATGTCAACCGAAAAATGAGAAACACTTTGTAGTATACTAACATTGATGTTTGATTAATTTTGGAGCGATTTGCGAAAAGAATTCGTTGACTTTGAATTTAAAGACAAGTTGTAATCAGCAGAGAAGTAGTCTCGTGACGATATTGTCCAATCTCATTATAAATTTATTTCAACCCCAAAATACCTTTTCAAATAAGCGTGCCGTTTAAGATTTACCCTCCAAGTTTTTGGTTGTTTTTCTTTTTAACTATTATTTTTGTTTTGCTTCGCACTGAGCTCCTCCACTTACAATTTCCTACAGAAATTGCTCTATCCTTTACGAATATAACATAACATATATATATATATATATATATATATATATATATACATATATATATAAATATATATTATATATATATATATATATATATATATATATATATATAAACCAAATGGAACAAAACTCTTTAATTTAAATTGTTCAATTTTTTTAATGATAGAAAAAATGTGACTTCATGAAGCAAATTAGTCAAAACCTTTCGCGTCTTTTAAACTTCCCTTTTTCAAAATTATTACATGATTTTTGTTTAAACATCGGAATCGTTAGAAAGAAAGAAACAATAAATTACTGTTCAGATATACGCCTTACGATAACCTTCAGTTGCTGTCATGTTAATCAAGTAACTTTTTCAGTTGAGAAGAGATAGATATGGTGAGAAGATCTAAAAAATGATACTTTCTAAAAAAAAAAAAACAGTTTAAAAAAGTGACAAAATAGTATGAAACTGAAACAGATACTAGTAAAAGCTGATAAAAATATTTGATTTTTTCATCTAGATAAGAGGCATATAATAAATCGATAAAAAGAAACCA
>NC_136487.1:110448112-110463112 GCF_053919585.1 Euprymna scolopes | reverse complement strand
CACTAAAGCGATCTTTGTTTAACTACTAAAACGCTATCCAGCTTCTCTGGCTTGCTATCGTTTCGCAATTTAATTACCATTCACCTTTTGAACTCATGAAATAAAATAATCGTTGAGAAAAAAAGACAAAACTATTCAACGAGAAGATAAAACTAATCGATAAGGAAAAGAAAACAAAGTTTAATGAATAAAATTAAAAATACAAGTCATCAAATTATTATTAAAATATTTAAAAAAAAAAGTTTTTCCTTCAACGAAAAGGCAAAACAATCGCGATGTTATAAAAATTAAGCCCCCACCTTTCTAATTTTATAAACTTAAATTTGTATATGTAATTATTCATTCCTTTATTTTTGTTACGAAGATCAAGCCTCCCTTTCTTTGCTTATAAAAATAAATTTGCATATTTGATCATTAAAGCGAGCCGGACATACATATGTTACACTTTTAGTCGACGGACGTGCAATTTATAACTTGTCTTATAAGACATTTCTTGATTTATGACTTATTTAGGTTAACTTTTAGAACTTTTGACCAGCAACTATTTAATCTAATTTTCAAATGTCCATATTTTCCCCAATAAATACTAAAAAAAGTTTCTAAAATTTCATTTTAATTTTTCCTATTTTAATCTTCAACTTTACTTAAATAAATGAACATGTCTAGCAGCCACAGAGGCACACATTTTCTTTACTGTTATTGGCTTTAAAGTTTTGCTCATCAGTATTTACTAAATCTAAGTTAATACATTTTTCCCTAAATATTTTACTCACGAAAACTACAGATTAAAGTATTCCTCGGTGTTAGGAATGAGTTATATTTGGAAAATGTTCAATTATAATTATTTTATTAGACACAACTTGGAAATAACTTAGAAATAACTCGTCAAATAACCCATCTCTTGCTAACTTCTATAACTTGCACTCTCTCTTTATATATATATATATATATATATATATATATATATATATATATATATATATATATATATATATATATATATATTGTAACTCCTCACTCTTATTGTAAACTATTGTCTAATACTCTAGCTTCCATAACTCTCTCAGAAGAAGAACTCAGACTGATTTGTTACATTAAAAATCTAATATTAATTTGCTCGTTGGGTTCTCTTGTGTTATAGCATCAGTCGCCAGAATTCAAATTCTTAATCATGTGACATCGGTTTGGATCCTTTGTAGCAAGTTGGATAACAACGCTCCACTGTTAGGAAGAGAACGTACATTCCACAGTTGGCCACTCGCCACAATCTGTGTTAGTTAATAGATTTTTTTGTATGTTGCGTGACGGCTCAGGTGGCAGAGTACTCAGATTTCGAATCCTAAGTGCATATGTGTCCTACTGATGAGCCAAAAGAAGGGCGAAACTTTAGTCTAAACCTTCCGGCCTGTCATGTTCATGATTTTTGTGAAATTCAGCGTTATCTAATTGTGTAAATTCAATCTTCAAATCTTTTCTATGTTCACAAGTTTTCCAATCACCTTAATTCTATTATGAAATCCATAGAACCTTATGTTTCTAGAAGAAAATCTTCTCATTCCGCAGACAAAAAAGCCTTCAACTAAAATACAACCTTCTTTAATAACAATAGGGTATAATGAACAAATAATCACAATAATCCCGTTACCATCTTTCTAATTGTAATAACGCATAACATGGCTTAAAATAAATCAGATTCTAAAAAACAATCTATTCCACTTTAATAACCAACCGCTTTACAAACATAGCTCCGCTCAGTACAATAATCATAACAAGCCAAATCCCCGCAATTGTCTTAGAAAAAAGAAAAATATTTGGTTTAACCCTCCCTTCAATTCAAATGTCAAAATAAATATACCCCCCTAAAATTTTTAAGATTGTAGAAAATTCTTTTGAAGCAACCACATAGATACAGTACGATATTTAATAAAAATTCAGTTAAAATTTCCTACTCCACAATTCTCAATTTAGCACAGACGATAACAGACAATAATAATAAACAAACAAAAAATCAAATTAGCGAAGACCACCCCTTTCCCCATAGTGCCTAAAACTAACTGCTGTTGTAAAAAAAAGCAAACTGCCACTCAAAAACGATTGCAATTAATTTTTATGATAGATATATATATATAATTATAAAACCTTCAATATATATATAGATATCGCAATCTTGAAGGGAAGACTTAAATTTATGATTAAAAACGTTTAAAATAAAGTCAACGGGGTGAAGAGAAAAAATTGGGGAGTCAGTTGACCGGTTTCGCCCTCGCTCTATCAAAGCTGTATCGAGGGATTTATAAAAAATGGATTCTCTCGCAACTCATGATTGTACAACCTCTTTAGAAACCAAATTCCAAAACAAATTAGTAAAGTGGGATAAGAGTGATGTACTTCCATTGAGCATAGCTAATGAGATTAGACCTTCATGATCGGTCCATCCTAGATTATATGATTTACCGGGAACTCACAAAGTAGATATCCCTTTAGGCCTATTTTATCTATGGTAGGGCCATCACAGCATAAAGTCGCAAAATGGATCTTAAATATTTTACAACCTGTATTAAATTTGTAACGTTTGTACAGTAAATACTGCTTAAAAAATTCATTTTATTTTGCAGACTTTATTCAAAGGTCTAAGGTTGTTAATAAATCTATATGTTTTTCTGACATTAGAAACCTGTTTACTTGCGTTCCGATTTCAGAGACTATAGATATCTGTACAGACTGTTTATATCGTAGTCAGATATCGCCTCCTCCCATTTCTGAAAGCATATTCGTTGAGCTGATAAAATTTGCCACTACATCTGTTGGATTCAGCTTCAACGATGTAATGTATCAACAAATAGGTAATAATATCGGGATGTTTGTAGTGCCATGTCGCGCATGGAAAGGGACCCTTCACTCATTCCCGATGGGCTTTCCTGAGGCCAAAGTCCTAGTTGAAGAAATGTCAGCTGATGGTCTACTTGTGTTGCATGTCTGATGCCCTGCATAACCTCTTGTTCAGCTCTCCCTCACCTAACTGAAACTCTTTAAAAACATGATGACAGTACAATAAAAAAAAATAAGCTTAAACCAGGCCTAGGGACAAACAAATCCAACTTGCCTCCTCCCTTGAGGCTTGCATTCACTAACATCCGTGGGCTTAGAACTGATTTAGCTGATGTTGAAGCATTTCTCCTAACAAATACCCATGGATATCTTAGCACTAAGCGAGACTAACCTACACTCCTTGATCCCCTCTAACTACTTTAACATGCCTGGCTATCTCCCACTCTGCCGTACAGACATATGCACGGACTTGGAGTCTACATTCGTAACACCCTCCCCTGACTAGAGAAACAAACCTAGAAACGGACGATCAAGCCTTTATGTGCTTTAGACTAAACATACAACACAACATTAGCTACTTTTATTTTCTCTACCGCTCTCCCTCGACCTAGGACTGCACCATAATAAACAAAGTCTCTGACATCATAGACACAGCACCCTCTTTCGACACTAGCGCACAAGTACATGTATTTGGTGATTTTAATGTTCACCACAAAAACTGGCTTGGATTCTCTACTCACACAGATGCAGCGGGCAGCACAACTCATAGTTTTGCTATATCTCACTCCCTATCACAAATGGTTACGTTTCCAACCCGTTTCCCTGACCAGCAAGAACAACACGCATTACTTCTAGATCTGTTTCTGACTACAGTTCCCGAGGATTGTACAACAAATGCTGACAGCCCACTCGGGAACGCTGACGATGCAGTGATAATGGTAGAAATCGCCCTAAATTCTAGACCCAAAACTGAAGAGCCAGTGCTCAAAACAACGAGATATTATAAAAAGGCTGACTGAGAGGCCATCAGAGATCTTATCAGAGATGCCCCATGGGGAAATATTTTTTCTCTTCCTACTGAACAATGCGCAAATGAGACCACTGAATGGTTCAAAACAGCAATGGAAGCACATGTTCCCATGCGGAAATTTTATAGCAAGCCCCACTCTCCCCAATGGTTTACTTCGACTTGCGCAACTGTCATTGCTCAAAGGCAGCATGCATACCGCAGATTTAACCGACATAAGTCCAGTTCGAACAAACAGAAGTATATAGAAGCTAGAAGTAACGTTAAGAAAGAAATAGCGACAGCTAAGAGAGAATTTACTGAAACCACTAAAAAACGCATCGAAGCACAAAAATTAGGAAATCGTGACTTCTTGAAAATCTACAACAGTGTAGTAAATAATGGGCAATCAACAATTCCCCCACTAACCAACAATCACGAGGTTGTTTGCTCAGCAACCGACAAGGCTAATATGCTTGCCAGCCGGTTTGCCTCGAACTCCACACTGGACCCTTCCAACCACCCCCTGCGTGACTTTCCTTTGCGGACAGACGCTACGCTAGACGATCTAAAAATCACCCCTGCTCAGGTACACGCTATCATAAAAAACCTTGACACTTCAAAAGCATGTGGACCTGATCTCATCCCAGCTGTGCTATTAAAAATGTGCTCAGCCGAAGTAGCTCCAGTTCTCTCCAAACTCTACAACAAATGCCTTAATGAATCATGCTTTCCGGGCTGTTGGAAAACTGCTTCTGTGGTACCAGTATTCAAGAATTCTGGCGAAAGAACTGACCCATCAAATTATCGCCCCATTAGCCTCCTCCCACTTTCCGCCAAAATATTTGAGACCATAATTAACCATGCTCTAGTCCGGCACCTTACAGATGCTAAACTTCTGACTGACAAACAATATGGATTTAGACAAGCCCGTTCTACAGCAGACAACCTCACTGTAATCTCTGAACGTATATACCATTCACTGGACAAAGCGGGGGAGGGAAGAGCGGTAGCTCTAGATATATCTAAGGCTTTTGACAGGGTATGACACAAGGGTCTCCTCAGGAAAATTAAATCATACGGTATCACTGGTAGAATACTTAACATAATTAAATCCTTCTTAGATAAGAGAAAAATCCAGGTTGTCCTCGACGGTCGTACATCTAAACAGTGTGATATAAATGCGGGAGTGCCTCAGGGGTCTATCCTTGGACCTCTATTGTTCCTATATTTATTAATGACCTCCCCGACAAAACTGCCTCTGAGATGGGTATATATGCTGATGACACCACACTCTATAACAGGCATGACAGGAAAACAAATGAACACATAACTAAAGAAATGGCAAAAACACTCGAGGATGACCTCCAATCTGTGGTGGAATGGGGACATAAATGGATGGTCACATTCAATGCTGCCAAGACTAAACTGGTTTCCTTCAATAATTACAAGAAACCTTCTCTGCCACCAATAGCAATGGCCAGTGACTCCCTGTCTGAGAGTACATCTTTCAAACTGCTTGGCCTAATGTTCACAGGAAACATGAGTTGGAACAATTATATTGAAAACATTGCCAGGGCCGCTGCGAAAAAGGTAGGCTCTCTCTACCGTGCTAGAAAACTACTGACACCTGAAATTATCCTGTACCTCTATAAGGCTACCATTCGCCCATGTATGGAGTATTGTTGTCACATTTAGACTGGTGGATCTGCTACTAGTCTCTCGCTCCTAGACAAGGTTCAAAAGAGAGTCGCCAATCTGATAGTCCCTGAACTGGCATCTAAACTTCAGCCTCTGTCCCATCGACGAAACGTTGCATCCCTCTGCCTGTTCTACAAGTATTTTAATGGTGAATGCTCTGACGAACTGCAGACACTTGTGCCCCCACGACGTAGACACCCTCGACAAACTCGACAGGTAGCTAAATCCCACCTCCACACAGTAGAGATCCCTAGATCTAAAAGATCTTTCTACTATAGTAGTTTCTTCCCCAGAACCGCTAGACTCTGGAACTCCATTCCAGTTTCCTGCTTCCCTAACTGTACTGACACGCAGAAGGTCAAGTGTAACGTGAACCGACATCTTGCTGCCCAAATTCCAACATAGTGCCCCAGTAGTTGCTGCCCCTGATAGTAGCCCCCTACACCAAAGTGGCAATGTGCCTTGTTTGGGGTGAAAATGTAATAATAAAAAATAAAATAGGTGTGTCGATTGACTCAGTTTTCGGGCCGATATTGGAGAATATTTTCGTGGGTTTCCAGGAAGAGCAATTGCTCTCTGGACCCATGAAACCCTTGGTCCACTTTCGCTATGTGGACAACACATTTTGCCTCTTCAACAATCAAATAATGTTTTTCTCCTTACTTAATAGGATGCATCCCGCGTTACAGTATACTTATGAAGGAGAGTTTAACTCGTCCATAGCTTTCCTCCATGTATTGGTAACAAAAACACCATCCAGTTACCTTACATCAATATACCGTAAACCTACATTCACGCAACTGTATGCACGCTGGGATTCATTTTGTCCCAAAAAATGTCAGATAAATTTAATTTGGACCCTAACACATCGTGCCCTTATGATCTGCTCAAAATCAAAATTGGATGAGGAATTTAAAATAATTACTATCCAAAAATGGGTACCCTGTGGATCTGATTAGGTCAATTATGCAAAGTCTTAAAGTCTTCCCTTCATGATTGCGATATATAAATTTTGTATCCCTCACAGAATCATGATATATATGTATGTGTGTGTGTGTGTGTGTGAGTGTGTGTGTGTGTGTGTGTGTGTGTGTGTGTGTGTGTGTGTGTGTGTTACAGCGGAGCAGGTATTGCCCACGATATAAATAAAAATTGGAAAATCTTTTGTGAAATATACATTTTTGAGTTTGTATAGCGTTTCAGTATAATTTATATCTTTTGCTTTAGATGTTTAAAAGCCAAGAAATAACGTTTTACCTATGTCAACATTGCAAATGAATATAGAAAAGAATTAAGAGTTAAATCATATAAAAAGCAAACAAGTAAAGAATAATGCTCTAAATTATACCCCAGCGTCATATGTAAATTGGACTTTATTCAGTTCATATATATATATATATATATATATATATATATATATATATATATATATATATATATTGATAAGAATATTGTACTCACATATGGTCGCTTTCTTTTACACATTTCTCCCATTCATGGGTTTATGGTGCAAGCAAACACTGAAATGTCGGTTTGTCTACAGAAATATACGCTGATCTCCGTATTTTTCTCATTTTCTGTTCATTCATAAACACACAGACACGGTAGTGCATGGCAACAAAATGGCCGCTTCAGCAATTCTTCACGCATCCCGCACCTCCTCCTACTTACGGCCTACCTGTTGACGGGTTGGTGTCAGTGGTGATCGGGAAAAGGGTACAATTTTAATCATCCATGCTAGTAGAAGAATCCGTGTAGCTCGGGTGGTTTAGTTCGGTTTGTTTTATAGCATATCGACTCTTTCTAGATTATAACATGTCGAATAACAAAACCTACTGCAAACAATTCGTGACATGCGATTAATTAAATATCTGGAACGTGATCGACTGAGCTCCAATCTCTTAATACTCACAGCAAGGACTCGTCTTCAGTCACAACTGAAAATAACTTTCGTTTCTTACTCCGCGTACCTAACACCAATGATAATAGTAGATGATAACATATAGAAACCAAAATGTTTATAGCGTCTAGATCGATTCGAATCGAAATCAATTTTCAAACGCAAAAATAAACGTGGCACAACGGACACAGTGTTAAGCTCTAAATGACAGATGTTGAAAGGGCAATCCTCAGTGAGGACGATACTAATAATATTGTTGAAAAATACTTAAGATTTCTATCTGGTCATGGCTGATAGAACAAGAACTATCTACCACTGAGTGGTCAGTTCGAAATTTCGTACAGACTCCAGAGTTCAGCAACACGTAACCATTGTAAGAATAACATCAGAGATTAAAAAAAATAAATAAATAAAAATAAAACATCAGTCCACATAATATAAATTATCAACCTTCATCTACAAAAGAATTTCGAACTATAAGAATTAATTAATTATCCAGAAAATGACTGACTGGATGGTCGAATGACTTCGGTTTTAAAGACATGAACAGTTTATGAATTATACGGCTACAATATACGCCCTCTGGTACGCAAGCAAAAAAACTTTGCTTATCTATTAATCGGATAATTCCGGTCTTATCACTGGAAACATATACACGAATGAATAGAACGTATGAAAAGAAACTGGAATCTTAGGAAGATCTCCATCATTCCAGTAATTATGCGAGTAACTGGACTCATGAAAAAGAATTTTTTTTTAAATACAGAGCAAATATACCCAGTGAACCAAGTGTAAAAGAGATGCGAGCAATTTCATTTAAAGGGACGATTAGAATTTTAAAACGATCTCTCGGTTGGAATGTATGAGATGTCTGGCATCCGGTTGGGTGCTAAAACAAAATGATTAGAAAAATGAAAAAACAAATGTGTTATTTTGGGCCATTTGTTCTTTCTAAAAACAATCACACTCTCGCTTTCTCTTTCTCTCTCTCTCTCTCTCTCTCTCTCTCTCTCCTTCTTTTATCTTTCTTGCTTCATACAATCAATTTCATGTTCACGTCTGAAAGGCATGTTTCCATTGCAAATGCATAATGATATGCTGCATAAGGTGGGCTTGGGTGTCCTTCAAATGGCATTGTTAAGCACTGAATTGTTCAGTTCAGATGAAGATAATGCCTGCTCGATGTTCAATTTTTTTCATTTTCCATGGATGCATACATTCCTTTACTTTGATACATATATACCAGTCACAACCAAATAAGATACGTGGACGTTCATAAACATTACGTGTGTCTACCGCATTCAACTACAGCAATGCTTTGTGGCGGAGGCAGTCATTCCACAACTATCTCTGGGAGTGAATTCTCGCTGTAAGTTGGACACAACAACACAAAGAAAGAAGACTTAGAAGAAAGGGCTTTTTATCGGGCTGTTATTATTGTCTTCTGTTAACGGTGAGACGCATTTCCGATGTGGATCATTGTGGCCCTTGTCCCCCTAATTTATCGCCCATGTTAAGATGTTATCTACACATCGTGTTCGATTCACAAACTTCTAACCAATTGCCTCCCTTCTTACCTCCTCCCTCTTCTATTCATGTGACGTCACGCCTGTTTCTAGTATACGTCGGGTCGATATGACATTGAATGCACTCGCTGACCCAATGTCCCGGTCATTTATGCATGTGTCAACATTGGCCCACGAATCAAAATTACGAGATCAATACTAGAAAAGTATTACTTACTGTTTGACAGCGTAAACAATCTGAAAAAGTATATAATAGTAAATTATAGAACAAGAAATAATAAAAAGTAAAAATAGATAAAGATTGATAAGTTGTATTATATTTTTAGTATCGCTAGTATTGAGGATTGTGCGGTGAACCCGTGTCGCAACGAATAAAGTGCTTAATTAGTTTTAAGTGGCATTCTTCTGCTGAAGATTGCATCTTTAGTACATGCGATACTAAGAATATAAGAAAGAAATACTTATCTGGTTATGGCTGACGGAATGAGGGCAGTTTACCCCCGTGGATTAAATAAAAGATCCATTCAAAATTTCGCAAAAAAAAAGAAGAAAAAAAAGAAGTATATTTTCAGTCAATGCGAAAAACTAAATTATTTTTCATCAAAACATAAAAAGAATCCAGTAAATATTTAACCTCAAGCTGATGGGAGCTTTTTTTCTCGTACTATATGAGAAATAGATTTCTCTCCCTTTGAGTTCAATAATCAGTGCCTCGTCTCTATGATAATATTCTACGACTTTTATCAGTTTAAACAATACATACACTCCTTAAATGAAATGACCATTTCTTGCAATAAACTCATTGGAGAATAATACACACAAGTTGAACAGTCCATACTCCCATAATCAGCCAGAGCTTGACGCTTGTTGAGTTTATTTCGATTGAAATATTTTGTACACAACTCTATCGCCAAACAAACGTTTTCAATCTTTTATATTATTACCTCCTGATGTTTGTAAATAAATGTATATATTTTCATTTGTACGAAGTATGTTATTAATTTAGTTTCGATATGTGTGCAAATAAAACATACATATTCAAAAGTACCAGAAATATATGTTAACATTCAACGCTACCAAGACAAAGTGCATTTCTTTTAATAGCAAACCTTTTCAATCACAGACGGCTATGGCCGATAACAAACTTCTCGAGAATTCGACGTTTAAACTCCTCATCCTAGTAATCATATGTAACACGAATTGGAACAAATATGTAGAAGATACTGCCAAGTTTGCTGCAAAGATGATGCCCCCTTTTTCACACCTGCCACTATCCTATATTTCTATGAACCCATGCGTATTGTTACCACGACTGGACCGGTGAGCCAACCACCAGTCTCTCCGTGTAAAAAAGTCTCTAATTTAATAGGTTCCATGCTACCCACAAAGCCCCAATTCCTCCTCTATCGTCACGTTGTTGCATCCCTGTGCTTCTTTTACAAGAATTCCCCCGGAATGTGCTCCGAGGAACTTTCTGAACTTGCATCCCACTAACAGTAAAATCCCACCATTTCGTGTAGAGGCCGCATAATGCAAGAAAACTTTCCACTTTAATTGCTTATTTCCTCAGACCGTTTGTCCCCCATGCTTCCTAAAAATGTAAATGTAATGTGAACAAAAACCTCATTGCACGACATCCCACTTAAGATGCCGTCTATAAATCTGACCCATAATACAGAGTTGTCCCTCGTTTGGGGTGAACAAAAGTTAGCACAAACAAATCATATCAAAATCATGTGCATTGATTGCTCTACACATACAAACTTTGTACTTAAGCAGTTCAATATTGGCAGAACACAAGGGCATTTTTTACTTGTTTATCTTAAAGATGTCCATGGGATTCACACTAGTTGTGTTCATCCCTTCTATTTTTCTAGCATCTTTCCTTTTAGTCTTCTTCGATCCCGCGATGGTAATTGGAGGCGCATGATTGGCTTGCTGGATACCGTCACGGATTATGAAATCGCCGTTCGTTTACCTTTTTGATTTTATTCATTTTTCATTTATTTCTTTTATTACTTTCATTGCCCTTATTTCCTTTCTTCTTTCTTTTTCTTCTTTCTCTCTTCTTTCTTTTTCTTTCTTTTTCTTCTTTCTCTCTTCTTTCTTTTTCTTCTTTCTTTTTCTTTCTTTTTTCTTCTTTCTTTTTCTTTCTTTTTCTTCTTTCTCTCTTCTTTCTTTTTTCTTTCTTTTTCTTTCTTTTTCTTCTTTCTCTCTTCTTTCTTTTTTCTCTCTTTTCTTCTTTCTTTTTCTTCTTTTTCTGATTATTTTTCCTTTCGTTTCTTTTTGCCCCTTCCTTCTCTCTTCCTTTGATTACTTGTGTCTTTTGTTTTATTTGTCTTTCGTTGGTCGTTCATTCATTATTTTCATCATTTTTTTCTTTCCTCTTCATCATATCGACCTTGTCTTTTGTTTTCTTTCTTAATTTAAACATTTCTTTATCTTTTCTTTTCCTTCCCTTTTCTTTCTTTCTTTCTTCAAGTGTCCCTTTTTTCTTCCTCTCTGCCTTTCTTTACTTTTGATTTCCTTTTCTTTTTCACTTTTTACTTTCTGTTTTATTTACTTTTTTGCATTTATTATTTTTCTTTCTTCTCTTACTTTTTTCTCGTTTTCCTTTCATTCATGCTTTTATTCATTCATTATTTTCGTTATGTTTTAACATTATTCCTCACGTTTTTTCCTGTTTTTTTCTTTTTTATTCCCCTTCATCTTTACATTTCTTTCTTTTCTTTTTCTGACTACTTTTACTTTTACTGTCTCTACACACTTCGTTTTACTTATTTATTTTCATTCATGTTTATTTCTCTAATCCTTGTCTTTCTTTAAAAAAATTTCTTTCGCATTTCCTCCCCCCACCCATTCTTTCTTTCTTTTTTTCTTTTCTTTATTCATTTCTCCGTTCTTTTCTTTCTACATTGCTTCCTTTCTCATCATTCTTCTTTCTACCCCTCCCTTTCTCATCAGCCTTACCTATCTAATCTACCTTGGGGGAGCAGAGACTTTCATCTCTTTCTTACAAATCGACCAGTCTGCAACCAATGCGTCGTGGTTCGCTCCTCTTCTTTCACGTGCACAGCCAACCGCTACTGCCGCAAATTACATGTTCGAATCTCCATATCTCCATCCCTGTTCCGCGCGTGGTGAGTCATACTCACTCGGTTGCATCACAACCAACACCGACAGAAGCGGAAACAGCAGAAGCAGAAGCGCCACTAGTGCAACTAGGAATCTCTTTGACCGGCATCATCGCTAACACAGACGACAAGAGTTGGGTTCTTTTTTTTTTCTTTTTTTAGTTAAAGACAGCAGTGGTGCCCGATCCCCATCTGCCGTCGCTTCCCAGACCAGGCAACCTTTTTTCTCATCCATAAACAGTTGTCAGAGTGAAGCTGTAAACATTTGCGAGGTGCCCGGTCGGACGTGATTAACATAGACGGAGTAGGGGGAGAAGGAGGGAGTGATCTAGGGTTGCGGATGGAGTAGCGACACACAAAATAAATTGCAGAAATTGCATTGTTTTCATCAGACAACGTAATACTATTTCGCTCTATCCAATGTGGATAGTAATATGTATATGCAAACTTGCCATATATTTTTCTACTAACTGTAAGCTCTACTCACACATTGAATACTGTTGAAGTAAATTGCTTAACAAAATTATATAGACAATATTTTATCTAATAAAATATATAATCTATATATCTATAAAAGTGAAAGTGTGTGTCTGTCTGTGTACATTTCCCTACGCAATAACTATGTCAATTTTAAGTCTAAAGACTCGAAATTTGATATACAGGGTACTGAGATGTGGAAACATCGATGTGATCGGTTTTCGGCCAGAAATTTGGCGATTAAGAGGTCAAAGTTCAACGATCTGACCTTTGAGAACTCTACCAAACACCTCCGGACAATTTTGGGTCTACACACTTGAAATTATAGATATAGGTTCCTTGGACATGGATCTAACTGAATAACTTGATTTGAGCCCAAAACAATAAATGTTAAGGGGTCATAATTAGGGGTCAAAGTTTAAAAAATTGACCGCTTTTTCTTTTTTTTTTTTTTTTTTTTGCTCAACATACACATCCAAATACCCGGGCAACGCCGGGCTTAAATGCTAGTACTCTCTCTCTCTCTCTCTCTCTCTCTCTCTCTCTCTCTCTCATATATATATATATATATATATAACATATATAACAGAGAGTGAGAAAATGAGAGGGAGAGAGAGAAACGCCCAGGAAGAGATATTCATTTACGTGTAGTCAATGCTATTAAATAATAATGATAACAACAACAACAACAACAACAACAACAACAACAACAGTTGCACTACGGTGCTTCGAATCGTTCATGTGTTAGCTTATTTTTAAGCAGACAAAACTTTCAATGCCGCTTTTAATATATATATATATATATATATATATATATATATATATATATATATATATATATATATATATATATATATATATATTAGGTTAAGAAGAAAGTTCTTGCGGTATTTTAATTTTGTTCTCTAGTGAGAGATCGGAAAGAAAAAAAAGAAAACGTGATAAATAGACGCCTCACGAATTGGACAACAGCCAAAAGAAACGCCGTTATGAAGTGTCATCTTACCTTCTCTTACGCAACAAGAACGACCCGTTTCTTGACAGGGTTGTGACTTGCGATGAAAAGTTGGTTCTTTGCGTCAACATTCAGTTCAGTTGTGAGACGCTGACGAAACTCCACGACACTTCCTGAAACTAGAGTTGCAACAAAAGAAGGTAATGATGACTGTTTGGTAATCTGCGACTGTTCTCATCCATTTTTTATGCAAACGAAGGCAGATTTTTTATGCAGGCGAAACCATTATGGCAGAGAAGTACTGTCAACAAATGGATGAAATGCATTAGAAACTTCGACAGCAATACCCAGTATTAGTCAACAGAAAAGGCCCAAATGTTCTTGACGACAATGCTCGATCGCACGTTGCTAAACCGACTCTGCATAAGTTGAACGAATTGGGCTACGAAACTCTGCCTCATTCGCTATATATCTCAGATCTCTTACCTACCGACTACCACTTTTTCAAGTACTTCGACAACTTTCTGCGCCAGAAATATTTCAAAGGCCTTAGCGATATCAAAAACGCCTTCAGCGACTTCATCGAAACCAGAACGTAAGATTTTTATGTTATTGGACAAAATACACTTGTTTCGCGTTGGCAAAAGTGCATCGATTCTGATGGTGCTTACTTTGATCAATAATTTTTTGCTTGAGTCGAGATATGTTAATCTCAAATTAAAAGTTAAAAACTGCAAGAACTTTCTTGTCAACCCTATATATACACGTACGTGCTAAATATGTGTATAGGTTTATATATTTGTAGAATCATATTTATAAATTGACTACTAAAATACTGAATCGGTTATCATAAATTTTGAAACACAGCTATTAAACGTAAGGTACGGTAATGTGGATTATATTTAGTTTCATTTAGTTTTATGCAAAGCAGGTAAAAAAGAAGATAGTGAAAACCTATCAAAGACATCCAAGGATTTAGGGGATATAATATAAGCACAAGTTTCCATTTAAAAATTTAAATTTGCATTGGATTTGATCCATAGTCATGAGACACTAATTTAGAAAGATTGCTTGAATTTTATTTTTTCTCGAACATTGCATGTAAGATAGTTTCTAGAATTAAGATCATGAAAGGGATTTTCATAAAAGCTGGAAGACAGATCTAGACATATGGTTTAGTATCATTATACTTTCATTTTAATTTTTGTAAAGGGTAAAAACTGTTCGGCGAATTTAGCCAACATTAACAACTCTAACCCCCACCCAGCAACTATGATCCAAAATCCATGATGATCGTTTAATTAGTTTAGGAGTGAATCTAATACATAGAAATATAGAACCATATACACACGTCTAACTTCATATGGGTGTAATATAAGTCAAGAATAACACCAAATTAAACAAAAACTGACGATTGTACAGGATTGCTAGTAAAATCGGGAACAACTATTTGACAAAGAGCTTGAGTTATA
>NC_136487.1:110440612-110445612 GCF_053919585.1 Euprymna scolopes | reverse complement strand
CCTTGGTATAAAGAGCATATACCACCTCCCCCAGTTGTGGTTTTTCCCTATTACGTTGACAAATAAATCTGTACATACCAAGATATAGCTTTTTTAATATATATATATATATATATATATATATATATATAGAGAGAGAGAGAGAGAGAGAGAGAGAGAGAGAGAGTAATTTATAAAATTACTATGGCGATTAAGCTACACTGAATATTCTGCGTTTCATCCAACTATAAGATTCGTCAGGCTTATGCGCATAAGCCTGACGAATCCTATAGTTGGATGAAACGCAAAATATTCAGTGTAGCTAAATCGCCATATATCTTATCTATATATCTATCTATATCTTCTATCTATATTCTTATAAATTCGTTTTTCTTTTGGGTGTATTGATATTCATATTAAAAACCCCTTTTCTACTTATTTAAAAAGAAAATACAATTTTCTTATATATGGGTTGTGGAATTGCATCCATCTGCAAAAGATCTAGCTAATTTGCATATTCTTTTAAACATTTATTTTAATTAATTTCCTATTAGTTTTTTTCGGTTTTCTTATGGGGTGATCATCTTTATTTAATTATTACGTGTAATTATATTCATGCAGATATTCTACATGATTTATACTTGCGTAATATTTGCGTAAAACGTTTACAGGAAACACAAAATTGTTTCCATATATATTTATATATACGTATATATTTTTGTTGCACAGATTTTGCCTACCAAACTCCTCCTAGAGTTTTTGGTCTACGGACATAAAATTTCATATATAAGATGTTTGAATCCATGCAAAACTTTATATTTGGGTTTTAGCCTGGAAAAATCCGCGCAAAAGTGTGAAAATTAAAAAAAAATGAAATTTGCCAGGTGAAGGTCGAATGCCGCCATTACGAATGCATAATGTAGTTAATATTGGTTCATATTTTAATTTTTAGCCTTGCAGTAAACATGTTTTCATAGCCCAGTCATTTATGGCAGAGGCAAAATAAATCGTGAGCTGAACGTTTTGGTTTCGATTCTCAATGGTGGCGCATGAGTCTTTTTTTTTTTTTAATCATTATTATATATTGCATCCAATCTATCTATCTATCTATCTACATCTATAAAAGTGTAAATGTCTGTCTGTCTTTTCTCTATGGTAATTAAGGAAGACTATTATACAGAAATACATTACTTTACATATTCACACTTTTTAATATATACATATGCACATAACCTTATGGACACTATATAGGGCCCGAGCAAAGCCGGGCGGAATTGCTAGTATTTTATAAATTACTAACTAGCTCTACGTATTGAGCACTTTCGAAGTAAATACTTAAAGTTTACGCATAAATCTATACTTTCGTATATTAAATTTATGTGAATAAATGAAGTAGTTTTATATATATATATATATATATATATATATATATATATATATATATATATATATATATATATATATATATATATATATATATATATATACCAATATGATGGAAATAGTATTCCGACAAAATAGAGAAATAAAAAGGAACAAACCGTATTATGTGTTCATCAACGTTTCGTCTTTATTTCGAGACTGTCCTATTCATTCAGAGGAAGTCTCGAAATAAAGACGAAACGTTGATGAACACATAATACGGTTTGTTCCTTTTTATTTCTATATACCAATATATGGCTTTGTTTAGTCTTTCTCGAATAGGCTCCTATATGGTTGACTATTTAAAAAAAAAACTGATTACATATAATGATAGAAGATGTATCGAGGATCAGGAATGGGTATGTTTGATCTGACAGAACGGTGGTTCATAAAAAATATGGGGTCTGCGTTCGCGTCTGGAACCCAAAGTATGGAAATAAAAAATGGAAAAAAACGTTTACAAGGGTTTTGGATATAGATGTACGTAAGAATACTTTGATAAGCATGTTTTAACTTAAATAGGGATGGTATAATAAAATTGTGGGGTCTGCGTTCACGCCTGTACTCCTTGGAAATATGGCACAAACTTTAACAAAGACTTTTCATATCTATTCGCGTAAGTATACTTTAATAATTATGTTTCAGTTTGAAGAAATATGATATGATAAAATTATTGAGTGTTCGTTCGTGCCTGACCTCCATAGAATGTAAATATGTCACAAAGTTTAACAAGGTTTTTTAAAAGGGGTGAGGGTCCACGATAACACCTTAACTTTAATCTTAATTCATGTTAGCTTTTATTTATTTTTTTTGATTTGAATCATATTGTGTCGAATAAATTCACCCCATAAATTCACGTTCTTATTAAATGAAAGCCAAAAAAAAAAAAAAAAGGCGGAAGTTTAGACAATTCTCGACACAAATTTTGCATAACTCTGTTTTTTTTCCTTCTCCACTTGCACGTGGCACTCTTTCGAAAATAGATAAATAGATAAATAATAAAAAATAAGAACGTTACTTGCTATAGTGTTTATTTTGTTGTTTTTTTTACATAGGCATCACCACTTATCAAGGCCAAGAGGCCACTCGAGGATAAGGGTTAAAGAGTGTACAGTAGAAATTGGATAATATAGTAACCGTTAGTAATGGAGATTTCGTAAATTTATTAACTTATATGGAACGGCTCATCAAAAACTTGTTTACATTAGGCTTGAAGAAAACCATATTGTAGTCAATATAGCCATACTGTAGCCATATTGTAGCCATATTGTAGTCAATATAGCCATATTGTAGCCATATTGTAGGAAAGCAGAAAAACGGAAGACAATTCCACAGGTGTGCAGTTCTAAGAAAGAAGATTTGCTTATGGAATCTACGTTTAGGTTTAGGCACAGATAAAGAGTGGGGGAAACTAGTGATAGTGTTTTCTGCTAGACGGGTGTTTCTTGTGAAAGTTCGGCGAAGGGGGGGGGGCATAGAAAAAGCAGAGACAAACTCGCAACATCTCTTCTGTGAGATAGAGGTTGCAGGGAAGAGAAAAGGAACTCCCCCAACAGGTTACGAAGTCTATTTTGAACTCTATCAAGGCAGGATAAGTCCTTTCTAGCAGCTCCTGTCCAGATGTGGTAACAGTACTCCATCCTTGGACGTACCTGGCTCTTATATAGATAGAGAATTGCATTAGCAGTGAGATATCTACTGGATCGATAGAAGGATCCCACCATTTTTCCAGCGGCCTGGGTAACGGATTTAATGTATGTGTTCCATTTAAGATAAGAAATAAAGGCCAAGCCCAGAAGCTTGTCAAAACATGAGGCCTCCCCAAGACGAGAGTCATTCATTTCAATTGATGCCAGATGGGGACCTAACCGTTGATTATGTAAATATAAAAGCTTGGTTTTAGATGCATTAAAAGTAACAAGCCACCTCTTTCCCCATTGTACCACTTGCTCCAGGTCAGAGGTAGCCTCCGTCGAGAGATTCGCTAATCCTATGAGATATAGCTGTAAGCACATCTGCTATAGATCTAGCAGAACGGAAACCATATTGCGTGTCACTAAGAAGGTTATTTTTGCTGAGATGGTTGATTACTTCTCTATTTAACACAGATTCCAGCAACTTACTCATAATGCACAGGAGACTTATTGGCCTGTACTGTGAGGGAGATGAGCGATCACCTGAATTCTTAAATACGGGGCATACTGATGAGATTTTCCAGGGTGAGGGGAAGCAATTCTCCTTAAGACAACGTTTAAACAGTTTTGTAAGGATGGGCGTAAGTTCTGGTTGAAGTCTTTTGAGTACTATAATTCGAATAGCGTCAGGGCCGGATGCTTTACTGGAATTAAGGTTTTTGATTAGCTTGGCAAGATCACGTACAGATATTTGTATTTCACATAGCGTGTTTTCTGATACAGGAGGAAATATTGGAGGTTGGCAGCCTGGGTCGCAAAGGTTAGAATTAGCTTCAAAGTTCTTGGCAAAGAGTGTGGCTTTGTCTGATGCTGAGGAGATTACCTCAGGTTCATTTATGAGAGTTGGGATAGAACATATGCTTCTGTTCAGAATTCTGTTTGCTATTTGCCAAAACTGGTGGGAACCAAGCCGCTGCTCAGCTACTTTGAACTTGACGGACTGAGCATACAACTCTCTTGCATTCTTTACTATTTTTTTACAGTGGTTGCTGGCAGTTCTGAAAGCGGCTTTAGTCTCAGTACATCTATTACGTTGGAAACAATGGAAAAAGTGATTTCTGTGCGCAATGGCAGGAGCACATTCCGAAGAGAACCACGGCTGGCTATTAGGTTTTTGCTTGAATTTTTTCGAGGGTATGAAACGGTCTATACCTACAATTAACCATTCTGTCAGGTCTGATACTATAGAGGACACATCCTGTTTAAACATGGAACGCAGAGGTAGAACTGATATAAATGTGTGGAAGTTATCCCAGTCAGCCATAAAATATCGATGTACTGTACGATGGAGAGGTACACCTGGGGACTTATTACATTTCATTTTTATCTTAACTGATACAATTGAGTGGTCGGAAGATCCAAGTGGAGACAGAACAGAGCTGGACACAGTTCGGGGCAAGTTGTAAGAAAGAGGTCTAGCAGTCTTGTATACTGGCCGTCAGTATCGGGAACACGGGTGGATTCGTGAACAATCTGAGTGAGGTCATAAGCAATGGAGAAATCATGACAGAACCTCCCCTCTTCATCGGTCTTGTTTGAGTGAATTAACCATTCCACATTGTGAACATTGAAGTCTCCACAGAAATGAATATTAGCTGAAGGTTAAGCAGATAGGGCGTGGTCAATTTTCTCAGATATGCTTTTAAAGAGAGTAACTCCGCTGTTGTGGGAGCGATAGAGAGTAAATATAAATGCAGTAGTTTGAGCTAGTGCAACCCAGAAGCACATATAGGGTAAGTTAGGATCTTCTGTGGACGTGTTCCTACCACATGGAAAGCCATCTTTAATATAGGCACATATTCCATGTCAATGGCGATCTTGGGGATCAGATTTGCAAGTTAAATTAGAATATCCTTTAATTACGAACTCATCTAGGGAAATAGTCTCTCCAATGTCAGTTTAACT
>NC_136487.1:110425612-110435612 GCF_053919585.1 Euprymna scolopes | reverse complement strand
GTGTGTGTGTGTGTGTGTGTGTGTGTGTGTGTGTGTGTGTGGTCACGAATAGGCTCCTATATGGTTGACTATTTTAAAAAACTGATTACATATAATGATACAAAATGTATCGAGGATCAGGAATGGGTATATTTGATCTGGCAGAACGGTGGTTCATAAAAATTATGGGTCTGCGTTCGCGCCTGGAACCCAAAGTATGCAAATAAAAAATGAAGAAAAAAAAAACGTTTACAAGGGTTTTTGATATAGATGTACATAAGAATACTTTGATAAGTATGTTTCAACGTAAATAAGGATGGTATAATAAAATTGTGGGGTCTGCGTTCGCGCTGTACTCCATGGAAATATGGCACAAACTTTAACAAAGACTTTTCATATCTATTCGCGTAAGTATACTTTAATAATTATGTTTCAGTTTGAAGAAATACGGTATAATAAAATTATTGGGTGTTCGTTCGCGCCTGACCTCCATAGAAAGTAAATATGTCACAAAGTTTAACAAGGTTTTTTAAAAGGGGTGAGGGTCCACGATAACACCTTAACTTTAATCTTAATTCATGTTAGCTTTTATTTATTTTTTTTTAGTTGAATCATATTGTGTCGAATAAATTCACCTCATAAATTCACGTTCTTGTTAAAGTGAAAGCCGAAAAAAAAAAAAAAAATAGGCCGGAACTTTAGACAATTCTCGACACAAATTTTGCATAACTCTGTTTTTTTTTTCTTCTCCACTTGCACGTGGCACTCTTTCGAAAATAGATAAATAGATAAATAATAAAAAATAAGAACATACTTGTTATCGTGTCAAAAAAAGGAAAAAATCCTGCTCACGTTATTACGTGTCTTTTTAAAAACATTTACATAATCTTTTTATTTTTATTTATATATCTCTTTACGCCTTTTTTTTTGTCAGTGTACGAGAAGGAATTCAGTTTCTGCGTGTTCTTTACATTGCAATAGTACAACCTTGAATCTGACGGCGCAATACTACACCGTTCAATACTGTAAAACTGAAACGAAGCTGTTCTGCTTGAAAAGGGCGCCATTTTCTTCTTATCCATATTTATATCGATTCTTTGCTTTAAAAAAACTAAAGTAATTACGTGTTTACTTTTTTAATATCCCATTTTGCTGCTTCGGATTATTTTACTAAAGTAAGTAAAGCTTCATTATTTTTCAAAACAGTTTTTGTTTCTTTGTTTTTCGATATTTCGTCGATATTATTTAGTAAGAGTGTTTAGCAGAAAGCCAACAAACGACTACCCGTTCAGTTCAGTTCATGGTTTTTTTTAAATAGTTTTTAATGCTCTTTACTTTAAATAATTTTAGCGAACCGAAATTAAAACGAAATTTGAGGCAATAACTACTTAAATGAATTTTTATGTAAACTACACATGCCATAATCGAATATTCCTCAAGCACAAAATAACGGAAAACATTAAAATATGTTTATAAATATTCCTTACGTAGACGGAACTCTCTTAAATTGTTAACACAGAATTCTCAGGTGCCCCTCCTTCAAATTGAAAACGGGGCTCTCCATTTCAATGTCGCTGACATTTTGATTTTTTTTTAAACCGGTTCGTGAATTAAAAAAAATATTTTTTTTACAAACTACTTAAAAATACAAACCAATGAATTTTTCGACCATAAAAGTAACTTTTATTGACTATGGTAACATTTATTTCTTGTATATTTATATATAACATTTTCTCTTTGTAAGGAAACATCATTTTGTTGGTCACTCTTGGCTACGAAACGAAACAAAGTTGATATAAAAAATATATTTTCGCGAAAATTATCTTTACTTTCATCATATTTTGCTTAGGGTAAAATTTTTGAGTATCAAAACCTATCTCTTTACAACCTCCTCCTTTTCATAACCTATCATACTTTCATCAATCACAGTCCATTTTCTGTAGGCTGTTTTTGAACCCAGTGAACGACGGGTACTTCTGCAAGTATATATATATATATATATGTATATATATATATATATATATATATATATATATATATATATATATATATATATATACTGGCAGGTCGCTCGATGTAGCCCGGTCTTAACATACGCGCTTAAGTATGGTATTTTTATTTTGAACGTTTAGTATTTATTATTATACAACTAATTCTCTATTGGTTATTATATTGTACCCAATATGTAGCAGTGATTTCAAAAGTATAGAAATATGATTTGGCTACTATCAATTAAAATCGAAACAAAAACATTTAGTTCTTCAACCTTATTCGCTATCATTTTCGCTAAGGCCACATACTTATCATGACTTTATAAATTAACCCACAAATAAATATATTTACACAGCAGTAAATATTTACTCCTGTGTAAACGGTACAAGTTAGTTCGACTTACGCCTGTCATTCCTAATTAAATTTTGACCACTTTATCAGTTTTTTTTAGGTTAAAACCCAATGGAATTTGTTTCACAGATCCGATTAGCCTTTATATCAAGTTCCAAGTCTGTAGATCAAACATTGGCAGTTTTAGTTTAGTAGAGACCGTTCCGCACACACACGCACGCACACACACACACACACACACATTTGTGTGTGTTTGAGAGAGAGAGAGAGAGAGAGAGAGAGAGGGGTGAAAGAAAGATAATAGAAAAATACGCGTTGCACGACGGGGAAAAATTAATTCTCTGAACAATTTTGTACCATTTTTCTGCCCCCTTACGAAGATTAAAGTTAAGATATACTGATACTAAACATAATGTCTAGAAACTTTATTCCAGTTTTGATTCCTTATATGATTTTGATTCTTTATATGATTTTGATACTAGAAAACATCTTAAGCTTAATAGATTAAGAAGAAATTGCAATTTAGATAATCTTGCTTAATTGGATCAAATTCAATACAGATATGAAATATTCAACTTTTCAAATGAAAAGTTGTGCTCAGATTATTATTCTTTTTTTAAATATTCCAGACGAACTGGAATTTGAATGGAATTCATGTCTAATTCCTATTGTTATAATATCACAAAATTCGAAGAGTTTCCGCCGTCTTTTTATCCCTTTAGCATGAAACTAAATTAGACTTTATATATATATATATATATATATATATATATATATATATATATATATATATATATATATATATACTAGCAAGAAAACTCGACGTTGCTCGGGTCGACATAAAGTTCGGTTTGGACATACCTGCTATACTAAGGATACTGAGCAGAGTTTCATTATGATACGTTAACTCCATCGTTACCCCAACAAAAATTTCAAAAAATAAAAGAACGGATAAAAACACGAAAATGTGATCGCTCACAATAGAAGTACGTGACAACCTCTCCATCAGATATTTCGGTAGAAGCGATACGAAGCTATTCTCCGGATATTGAGCACTTTTTATGACTATATACCAGTTTAAGCAAATTTCTTTAATGTTACCTCAGTCTAGAAAGATCTGCCTGTTGCAATAAATACAAACTGTAAATAATTCAGTTTCCAAAATACCAAAGTAGAATTTGTGTTAACCGAAATAAACGTTTTTATGTTATAAAAATGATTAGTTAATTGTTATTAAAAGAAAAAATTTTAGCAATTACGATGTAAAAAAAAAATGTGATTTACGTAACCCTCGAAATGCCAAATAAAAAATAATGCAAAGTTGATAACACTTTTAACCCTGTTTAAGTTCAAATAAAAAAATTGTAAAAAAAATGTAAATGAAAGTTTTGTTTTTGTTTTTGTTTTAAATAAATAATCGTAATTGGGTTGAATTGTTTGGTTCTTTTAAATAAAAATGTAACCCTCTGAAAAAAAACCGAACTAGAAAAATTGTTTTTAGTTTTAATATATTTATCCGCCGAAAATTAAAAAAAAAACTGTTTAAATGCAAATAAAAAAAAAATGACCACAAGTAGGTGTACGGAGGGAAATATTGTATTGTTGCACTATAATCAACATGTGGCGCTCCGGGAAAATAATTGAAACCGGATTCTAAAAATTCGATGCAGATAATAATAACTCCAAATAAATTGAATTAAATATATTATTAATATAAATCAACTTTAAATAAGAATCTTAAATAGTAATCTTAAAATAATTCTCTTGTTAAAAGCGGTAACTAACATAGAGCTATTTAGTAAAATCGATTTTCCTTAATGTAATATGCAAATGAAGTTACCTCTTATGTGTATATTTTGCAAGAATCATACTATATATAGAAATAAATGAAATAAAGATTATGCAAGTAAGTTTTCAGAATGAAAATTAATTAGGAAAGTAATTGACCTTTTGTATATAGTAATCAAAGTGTTAACAAACATACAAACAAACAGACAGGAATACGAATATATATATATATATATATATATATATATATATATATATATATATATATATATATATAATCTTAAGAATGTGAGAGAATATATAAAAACTCGAGTCTTAGACTTCCAGTTTGTTGGCTGTCATTACTCTTGTGAGCTGCGACGTTGTCTGGCTGTGGAAATATATATATATATATATATATATATATATATATATATATGATTGATATGTAGTTTGCTTGAAGCATCGTGTGGGATAGGTATGTAGTAGAGATTTAGAAGGCTATCACAATGCGAGGAATGGTGAAAGAAGGTGAGAACAAGTGGCGATTTTACAAATCAACAAGTACATACATATATGTCTCTCTCTCTCTCTCTCTCTCTATATATATATATATATATATATATATATATATATATTCAGTTGTATTAGGTAAAAATGTCTTACTGCGACAATAACCATTACTAATTTCGGAAAAACATTCCCTTTTCGATTCAAAGCAAAAACTCTTCATGTAAAATTTCAAATGTTTAGACTCAAAATTGGCTGAATAGTTTGCTAGAGACCGCTAAGCTCAAATGTTTTGAACTTTGACTATTGGGCAGCCAAATTTCAGGCCAACAACTAATTAAAAATCTTGCCCTATGTCTGAATACCCTTTATGTAAAATTTCAAATGTTTAGACCCAAAATTGGCTGAGTAGAGACCGCAGAGGTCAAAATTTTTTAAAACTTGACCCCAATTTTTACCCTTTAATATTTATTGTTTTGTGCTTAAATCAAATTAAAGTAATCTACATCTAAAATTTCAAGTGTTTAGACTCAAAATTGGCAGAGGAGTTTGGTAGAGTTTTCAAATGTTAAATCCTTGAACTTTGACCTCTTGACAGCCAAATTTCTGACCAAAAACCAATTAAAAAGATTTTCCCTAAATCTCAATACCCCTTATGTGAAATCTCGTGTCTGTAGACTGAAAATTGACAGATTAATTTGGTAGGGAAATGTACACACGCGCGCAGACAATTTCACTTTTATAGATATAGATAAATATCAATCTTATCCACGTGTATCTTGTCGAACTCGTGAAACTTTGTGTTGAACCCTGCTTTGACAGAAATATTCACCAATTTGACAAGATACACACGAAGCAGGTTTGAGGTTATATCACTGAAACATTATGCAAATAACACTCTAGATGCAAACAGTAGTCCGAAAAATCCAAATATTGCAAATAATCAGTCCTCATCTAAAAGAATTTCAGAACCGTAACTGTGGCATATTATTTATGTATTCTTTCTGCATAACGAAAAATAAAAGTCTCTTTATTTCTATATTATTATTATTATTATTATTATTATTATTATTATTATTATTATTATTATTATTGGCTCACATAGGTCATCAAAGATCTCTCCTTGAAAATAGCCTGTGGTGTTTCCAGGCAGCTGAGTGATAAAAAGTCTCCTAGATTTCCAGTAAATCCACCTCTTTCGATAACATTTCGAGGTGGCGGTGGTCGTATAATTTGCATTATCGCAACAGCTGCTTACCATTGATTTCTCGTTGGCAGCGGCTATTGGTTTTCACTGGAATTTGAGTGGCAATAAGCCTTCCCAAGGTTCCAGTACTTTTCGCACTCGTGCAGTGGAAGTTTGGTTAGTGCTTTCTCTCATCAACCTTTCCTTCCTCCTTGATCCTCCTCGATTATTGATATGGCTTATGCCGACACTACAATTGTTTTTTGGTGGGTGAGAGGGGGCATTAAGTTTAACTTACAATTACATTTTCAGTTTTCATGATTCCATGTGATGTTTCTTTGTGTATTACATTATCGCGGTGGCGGTGGAGGTGGTGGTAACATTGGCGAAGGTTGTGGATGTGGTGGTAGTGGTGGCGGTAGCGATGACAGTGGCAGTGGCAGCAGTAGAGGTGATGGCAGTAGTGATGGTAGTAGTGGTAGCGGTGGTAATGGTGGCGGTAGTGGTGGTGGCGGTGGTGGCGGTGGTGGAAGTTAGTGGTGGTAGCGATTGGTGGTGGCTTGCACCGATCACACACTAGCTGGTAATAACTAACAAACAATTGTTTATTGGGATTTTTTCTTTCTAAAGGAAGGCAGCATTATAACGGTTGGGACGATTTGAAATATTCCATTTCCACTGTAATGGATGTGAAGGATGATAACGGTCAGCGTTAATAAGCGTATTAATATATAGATTATAATTATTGTTGTTGTTTTTGTTGTTTAACAACATTATTAACTCTACTTTATATAATCGATTAATAATGAGCCAGCCTTTTATTTACAAATTACTACATAATACCACAGAAAAACCGCCCCCTCACGAATTAATGTTATTATTATCGGTGCTGTTTAAATGTTGCCTTAAAGAGAAATACTTCCCAACACCCTGGAAGACTTTATCAGTTGTCCCCGTATTCAAAAATTCCAGAGAGCGGTCATCTGGTTCTCAGTACAGACCAATCAGTTTCCTGTGTGTCATGAGTAAGTTACTGGAATCTGTCATAAACAGAGAAGTGGTCAACCACTTCAGCAAAAAAAAAAAAAAAAAAAAAAACCCCGCTTAGTATGGTTTCTGTTCTGCTAAATCTACAGCTGATGGGCTAACTGCAATATCACATAAGATTAGTGGATCTATAAATGAAAGCTTCGTTTCTAGACCAATAGCTTTTGACATAGTAAAGGCTTTTGATAGGACGTGGCCTATAGGTCTACTTCCCAAGATCGACAGTTACGAAATAGCTGGAAATGTATTCTCAGTTATTAAATCCTTTCACTCTGATAAGCTTATAAGAGTAGTTATCGATGGGCAGAAATCAAAAGTTCATAGTATTAATGCGGCCGTCCTTCAGGTTTCCATCCTGAGCACAACTCTTCTTGATCTTCATCAAAATGATCTTCATCAAAATGATCTTCATCAAAATGATCTCCCAAATCACATTCTTAGGTCATTCGTAGGCATTTATGCTAATGAGCCTACTATCTATGGAAACACCTCAAAAGCCTGCAATGACC
The DNA here is from genome assembly GCF_053919585.1 of Euprymna scolopes. Lineage (NCBI taxonomy): Eukaryota > Metazoa > Mollusca > Cephalopoda > Sepiida > Sepiolidae > Euprymna > Euprymna scolopes. The sequence continues at coordinate 110,428,271 of NC_136487.1, read as the reverse complement.
AAGATCTTTCTGATTCTATCTCTTCTGATCTTCAGTACGTGGTGCAATGGGGAAAACGGCGGCGGGTTAATTTTAATGCAAGCTTCTCTCTTTTCATCATAATCATTCTGATATCCATCAGGTTCCAATTGAAATAAATGACTCTCATCTTGGGGACGCACTGTGTCTTGACAAGCTTCTGTGACTGACCTTAACTCCTGGCCTGAAATAGAACACGTACATCAAATCTGTTGCCAAGATTGCTGAAAAAATGGTTGGATTATTCTACCGCTCCAGTAGGTATCTCGCTGCCGATGCAATCCTCTATAAGTGTAAGAGCCAAGTACGTCCTAAAATGGAGTACTGTTGCCAGTTGCCACGTCTGGCCAGGGGCTGCTTGGTGTACCCTATCCTGCCTCAATAGAGTTCAAAACTAGCTTCGAAACCTAATAGGTGATGCACTTTTTTCTTCCCTGTCGCCTCTTTCCCAGAGAAGAGACGTCGCTAGTCTATCATTGCTCTATTGTTATTTTCATTGCAAGTGCTCGTCTGAACTTTAATCTATGGTCCCCGCTTGCCAAAATTTTCACAAAAACACCGACTAACTACAACCATTATTAACAATTTCTTTTATTTTCTATCTGTGCCAAAATCTAAACGAAGATTTCATGAACACAGCTTCTTTCCTAGAACTACCCGCCTGCGGAACACAGTTTCATTCGTCGTCTTCCCAGCCGACTACAGTATGGTAGCCTTTAAGTCTCATGTAAACAAGTTCTTGTTGAACCCTCCCCTTAAATAATCGAATTGTACCCAACTTACACCATTAACAATTACTACATTACTACATCCATTCATTAACCTTCATCCCCGAGTGGCCTTCGGGTGTTGGTTAGCGGCGACTCCCTTGTAAAATAAGCATTGGAAGAGCAACTAGTCGAGGAGAGAGTAAAACATTAAATTTCTCTTTGTTATTGAATTTAAATAATTACTGTTAGTGATTGCGCAACCCTTACGTCACTATAAATTTCTCGTTGCACAGGTACCCTTTGAACATGTATTTATAACACTGACAGTTGATTCCAACCTGATCAGTTTATGAGAAATATCGGCGTGATTGATTTGTGGCAGGTTACCCGAAAAGATTTTGATTAATTGAAGAGTAAACGCCAAAACCAACAGTGCTGATTGCACGGAATTTTTTGTAAAACAAACAGCCGAAATGTGTATTATGTTCTAAAACGAACAAAAAACAGTCTTTTTATTACGTATTCAAGACTAGAAGGGCGGACTACCTGATGTTACCCGGATAAAAGTGTGATCTATTTCTTTTAAAAACTTCTATCGCCCTACCTCTCTCTATCCGTCTTTATTTAATAGATTAGTAATGAGCCGGAATTTTCTGTCCAAGTTAGTGCATGATAATACAGAAAACCTGGCCCAGTTTACCTCTAGAGGATGAATAATCCTTTGTAAATTTTAAATATTATTCATCTAACGCAACACCGACGAATAATATACCAACTTTGTGGGTGTTTGCTCTGTAGTTTTTGACTTTGATCCATTTATGTTAATGAGTATTTACGTTAAAAAAACATTTACCTTATATTTTTGCTTTCGCGATTACTTTCTCGCCATTCCGCGATGTGCTCCACAGTGACGTTTATTCAACATTTTGTGCAGCCTAACCCTAACTCGACGCATGAAAGTAAGTCAAGGTAAACTCATTTTTCTATTAGTAACGGGGTTCTCTACAAAAGATCGAATTGCTCGACCATTACTTCACCATCAATTTCCTGTTGCGCACACAGCCTTTTAGAGTGTATCTATTGACTATCGAAACAGAAAGGAGGTCAGTCATGTAGACATGTGTGATGTGTGTCAGACGATAACTTTATTTTAGACTGATTTGGTTGCGCCATACACTTGTCATAAGTGGACAATGTTGGAGCGAGGCGTTTGTTAATGTCATTTATCTCACCTGAACGACGAACAAAGAGGAAAAAGAAACCACCTGTCACTAGAGACACTAGAGACACTCCTTCAAACGACACTCACACATCTAATTCAGATCTTTTCATACTTTGGCGAAAATCAGATAATTCACCTCATTCTTACTGATAGGTTTGATCGCACATTTGTATTAATTTTTCTTCTTTTAAATCAATTCAATCCCAAAACGTATTTTTTTTCACCCTAAACAATGCTTATTACCACTTGCAACGTAAAGAGCTACTATTTGGAATCGGGTCTAAAAATGCATTGTGAGGAGTTGAGCAGCGAGATGTCTGTTCATATTACATTTAAAATCCTGTAGGTTAGTACAATCATGAAAGCAAGAAACCGCGAGAAAATTCCAAAGTTTACCAGTCCTTTAAAAACTATAGGAGTAGAAGGCTTTCCGGCATCTAGTGACCTATACAGTAAAGAGGCAGGATTTTTGTTTGTCGAGTTAGTCGAGAGTATGTACGTCAAGGGAGGGGGCACGGGCACAAGTGCTATGAGTAAATCAAAGCATATTCCATTAAAGTACTTGTAAAACAAGCACAGGGATGCGACATTGCGACGATAGGTCAGAGGTTGAAGCTTAGTGCAGGATCTATTAGATTATATTTTTTTTTAACCTGTTTAACAGTGAGAAACTAATGGTACATATCGTAACAATACTTCATGTATGTGC
>NC_136487.1:110395612-110423112 GCF_053919585.1 Euprymna scolopes | reverse complement strand
GGATCATAAGTTTCCTGGTGCTTTGATAGATGAGTTTTTTTGTTTTTTGTTTTTTGTTTTTTTTTTGTTTTGTTTTTTTTTGTTTTTTTGTTTTTTTGGTTGATGACGCGTCCAGATTATCTTATTAGGAATATTGTTTAAGTGTTTATTTGTTTTTATTAGGTTTATAACATATAATATCCATTCAACAACTTCCTCCTCCTCCTCCTCATCCTCCTCATCCTTATCTTTCTTCTTCTTCTTCTTCTTCTTCTTCTTTTTCTTCTTCTTCTTCTTCTTCTTCCGTTTGAGTGTCTGCTTTCAGAAATGCCATGCATTTATGATTAACTTGTTTACCAATTCTCTCATTTGATGGTTCATTTCCGGAATGCCAGGTATTTACAGTTAGTATGTTTACGAAATGCTCTCATCGCTGTTTGATCGGAAAGTTCTATGCATTTCATTGTTTCAAGTTTTATTTATCTCAACTAATACATCTTTTTTCTACTCTGAATTGCAATTCTTCATATCTAGTTGTGTTTATCAGTGTTTCTAGTTTTTTTTTTTTTTGTTTTTTTTGCTTTGCGTCGCTTATAATGTCAGGTCGTTCATACACATGAGCTCGTTCATTTTCTTTTCTTTGTGTCCGTAAATATGCATCCTACATTAGCATCGAGTGGATATATAAGCTATTTGCTTTGGAAATTTCTCCTCCTTTTTCTTTGTTAGGTGCTGTCCCCCAACTGTCTGTTCCAGACTCCATATTCGTATCGCTTTTCCCATTCAGTTGGCAATGTTTAAACATTCAATTATCCATGCTTGGGAGATTGTATTACAGGCTTTCCTCTAATCGATTGTGCCATTTTTTTTCCTTTTAATATTAGTATACTTTACTCATTAGTGCTCACGAGCAATTATCACTGATAAGAAGAGGCAGTGTTCCTTGGAATCTGAGTGACATCAAATGTCCCCGAATTTTCAGCATTGCAGACTCCTTTTAATAATCATTGCAAATCACTTTTAGCGCTCGTAACAATTGTTTATCATTAATTTATCGCTAATAATAATAATAATAATAATAATAATAATAATAATAATAATAATAACAACAACAATAACAACAACAACAATAATAATAATAATAATAATAATAATAATAATAATAATAATAATAATAATAATAACGACTGCGGGATTTCATTTTAGCGCGAAGTTCCATGTATTTGCTTGATTTTTCTGCATTCTTCATCTTCATTCTGTGATCGGCTGGGACGACAAAACATGCAATTTGGCAGGGATTTTTCTTCTTGTTGTTGCAATTTTCTTGCTTGTACCAGCTTATTCATTTTTATGTCCATGTGTTAAAGGATCTCATTCTTTTCATTTTCTAATAGTGTCACCTGTACCATTTGCCTGCCTATTCAGAATGCAATCGTTTACACAGTTTCTAGCGATTATTATTATTATTATTATTATTATTATTATTATTATTATTATTATTATTATTATTATTAGTAGTAGTAGTAGTAGTAGTAGTAGTAGTAGTATTTATGCTTTATTATCCATTGGGCATCTCGTTCAACTCTTAAATCTAACTTTTATGTTTCTTTGAGCATTTCTGCCTTTCAGCTTCATCTCAACTAAACGCTTAGAATATATATATATATATATATATATATATATATATATATATATATATATATATATATATAGACAGGCAGAGACATGGGGAGATAGACAGACTAAGAGAGAAATCGTTGTATAATTTTATTCATAAAAACATTATTGACTGCATATGTGCATACATGTTTCAGTTGTGATTTCTATCGAAATCCAGCATCACCAAGCCTCTAGTTTCAACTGGGTTCAAATGCGATCATACAGACTTCTTTTTCCAAAACAAACACTGTATATTGTAAGCATTAGTTTTGGAAAAAAAAAAAAACAACTGTATCTTTCGTATATTGAAATATTTGTAATCTGAAAAGTATTTTACAAGAAAATTGTTCAAAGCCCTGTAAAAATATGCTTTAATTTTTATGATAAGGGTAAAACCAGAATGAAATGAAAACCAAATAGTATCTAACCTAAACGTTATTGCTTCCATTTGCTTTTTATTGTTTATCTTTTTTTCTTTTTTCTTTTTTTTTTTTTGGCATTCAAGTATTTTATTTAATAAAAAATAACTGAGATATTTGACATAATTTTGTAAATTGTCATTTTGCTCATTACTCGTAAGGTCACGACCTCAATCAAATCTATGAGCATGCAGGCGTGCAGAAGAAAAAGGGTTCAAAGTGAAATGGATTATTTACATTCTTACAACTAATTTGCGAATTTTAAGAAAAATAATAAATTTCTTATCCGCTTGCAAAAATGTTAGACGATCTACGATAAAAAGTAAAACAGAGAAATTTTCTTAGTATGTATTCTACAAATGTGATTAAAATTGTAATGCGTACATTAACTTATCAATTTTAAAATAATTTTAATTTATGGAAGGATGTAAATAGAAAAATAAATTCCAATTAAAAACATGTCTTCTGATAAAAATCAACACAAACATTTCCAGAAAATTACTGGAAAATATTTAAATCGAATAAAACGCTGATTTTAAAAAGAATTTCAAAAATTTATATATATATATATATATATATATATATATATATATATATATATATATATATATATATATTCATTACACAGAAGGATATCTATAATAAGGAAAAATGCAATAATTAAAGTTTAAATCGTTGTTATCGCCTTCCCCCTCCATGAATATATTAGCTTATGCAAAAGAAGTTTTTTGCTACTTGTGGTTGGAAAATGATTTCTTACTGTAAATCTCTTACAAAGATTGGAGTTCAGTCGAGTGCCTTTTGTGGAAATAACGAGAGAATAGAGTGTGATTGATGGTGTCTTTTTTTGTGAAAATGGGTTATAAAGAACAGAAAAGCTCATCCTCACTAGATTGGAAAGTCGATTTTGTTCTCTGCCAAGGTAAGAAGAATGCTTTGAGCGGCTTCTCTCTAGATACGATGCGGTAGTAATACTGCATGTTAGAATGTATTTGATGCAGGTGGAGGACTGGAGGAGGATTGCATCAGGTTTGTTTTGCTCGCCAGTTTTATGATGATTAGTTTTTAGTCTGATACGCATTTTAAGCTCGACGTTTAAAGGTATCTTATGCGGCAACTAGAACGAAAGAGAGAGAGAGAGAGAGAGAGAGAGAGAGAGAGAGAGAGAGAGAGAGAGAAAGAAATAGTGATGGAATGTACGAAGAGAGAAATGTGTGATCGGACGAAGTAGACAAATAAGATGAATGAATGGACGATGCAGAGATGCTTTTGAATGGAATTCAATCGAAACTATTCCAAACAACGATCTAACAAGTCCCGGCGCACGTGCGTCTACGTGTGGATATCTGCAACAGATTTTTTTTTCTTTCCTTCTTTTTTGGCAGGCGAATATTACACAAATATGAAACGTTAATGGAAATCTTTACAATCATTTAGTCATGGAAAGCATCCATTTGTACTTAAGGATGACCAAAATATTTTATCATTTTTTATGAACACTATATAAAAAAATCAGTTACTAATATTCAGAACGTTTCGTTATCCGGTTGTGTTTATACTAGTCGACGATACGTCCTTGGCATCATTCCAGGAAAGAGAGAGTGCCACCTCGCTGGTCAGCGGACCTTTCTTTTGTCGGAATGAGGCATTGTTCAGTTTGCTCTAAGAGATACACCCTGCCAAATATTACTCCCTCTTTCGGGGTTGGGGGTGATTTTAATCGCCTGAGACACCTCTACCAGGGAATGCTGAGATGATTTTCCACCACCTTCAATCATGTGCCACAGATTTCTGCTGTTGAGAGCAAATAAATCCAATCACAAACACATAATTATCCAAGCATAATGAAATGTTAAGAAATCATATATGTTATAAAGAACTAGAAGAATACCTATCTCAGCATGGGCAGGAAACTGAGTCCCAATTTTATGCTCCCTCCCCCGCACGAAGATTAAAAATCAAAATAGTAAATCTTATGTCTATAATTCTTATAGTTTTGATCAAACTCAGTCACATGTGTATTATTCTAGAAACTGTCTAAAATTTATAGCTTAAGGGGTCATAAGAAGAAAGTGAAATTCAAGGAATATTGTTTGATTATTAATTCATCAAACTTAATATAAACTTAAAATATTTGTATTTTCAAATAGAGGATGCCGATATTATACCTCCTAAGAATCCTTTAAAATACCCCAAAGAAACTTAAATTTAGGAAATATTTATTAATTGATGTTTACTTTTTATTGCTAATATCCCAGACAAAATGAATTTTTATCAATGGCTTCTGCCACTCTTTACCTCCTTTAACTAAATTAAACTAAATAGAGTCGCATTATGATCCTTTACGCGTACAATTTCTGTTACAAAATCCATAAAGAGCGACTATTTAATTTAGGGTTGAATCCTATATATAGAAACATATAAATATCTATAGCTGCATACTTAACTTTATGTACATATACCCCATGAATATTTACATTTATTAACAAATAATGTGCCTCGGTGTGTTGCCTAGAATATATTTTCCAAAATTCATAATGATCGGTTCATTAGTTTAGGACTCATCCTGTTTAACGATATATATATATATATATATATATATATATATATATATATAACAGAAAAGCCCCATTTTTGGGTTGAGCACTCTTGGTAATGATCTCGTCTGCTACTTCTTTAGCGCAGTGCAAAGCTGTTTGTACATAAAAACAAATGAAGCACTGTGGGAATGGTGGCTGATGTTTATATGAAGCAGTGTTATATATTATTGCTGACGGCGCCGATCCGTGATTTGTTGGGTAGAGATATCAAGTCGATGGTTGTTGGTTCGATCTCAGGCTTGTGATAGGTGCTGGTCTAGCCACACTAAAGAGCTGTGATACAACAAAACAGTCTGTTTACGGATGACTATATATACTCAGTGACGTGTTTACTTGGCCCCAGTGTATGTGTTTTTGGTGGTGGCGGGCTATTTGTATTTAATTTACATTTTAACAAAAGAATAAAATGCCTGACATGTGTATGAATACATCGAAATACATTATGGTGGAATTTAATTTCGTAACAAAATTCATGGAGAGGAAGAGAGATACTTGTTAACTTATTTACATGACCGAAGCGTGTGTGTGTACCTGTGTGTGTTTGTTTGTGTGTGTATTTGTGTGTCTGTGTGTTTGTGTGTGTTTAATTTACAATGGAGAACTTGAAGGCAGAAGCAAATTGACCTGGAAAAAGTGGAAAGACTATTTTAACCGAAAATGCAAATCTTGTTTCCACAGTATAACACATATTCGTAAACGGAACTGCGAGTGATGATAAAATGAAAACATTTATTGAATTAGAAATAAATAATAACGAATAGCCCTTTTGCAAAACAATATAAAAATAAGTTCATTTTTTTTTTATCCTGTTTCGAATATCAATTTGTCGCTTTGATATCACTGCTAAAGCCTAAATTATTAAATATATGTCATTGTAATAAAAGTAATTTTTTACTGGTTTCAAACCAGGCTAAAATATTCGCTGATGTCAAATTTCTCACTGTATCTGTTGCAGTATTGGGGTAAATATTTATTTTATTGAAAAAATAAAAATTCCAACAATAAAAATGTGGCACAAGGCCGAAAATGGGGGGGATAATGTGGTCCTAACTAACATAACTTTAACTTAACTAGAATTAAAGGATACTCCAACTTAACATCTAAATCTGACTCTCAAGATCGCCATGAGCATGGAATATGTGCCTACATCAAAGATGGCTTTCCATGTGGTAGGGATATCTCCAGAGAAGACCCTAATTTACCTTACATGTGCTTCCAGGTTGCACTAGCTTACACCACTGCATTTATATTTGCTCTCTATCGACCCCACAACAGTGGGGTTACTATCTTTAAGAGTATATCTGAGAAAATTGACCACACCCTGTCTGCTCATCCCTTAGCTAACATTCACATTTGCGGTGACTTCAATGTCCATAACGTGGAATGGCTGACCCACTCAAATAAGACAGATGACGAGGCGAGGTTCTGTCATGACTTTGCCATTGCCTATGACCTCACTAATATTGTTCACGAACCCACCCGTGTGCCCGATACACCCGGTCAATATGCAAGCCTTCTAGACCTTTTCCTCACAACATCCCCTGAGCTGTGTTCATGTTCCATTCTATCTCCTCTGGGATTCTCTGACCACTCCGTTGTATCAGTTAAGATAAAAATGAAATGTTATAAGTCATCAGATGTACCTCTCCACCGTACTGTATATCGATACTCTATGACTGACTGGGATAGCTTCTGTACATTCATATCTGACCTACGTCTGCATTCCATGTTTAAAAAGGATGTGTCCTCTATACTATCAGACCTGACCGAATGGTTAATTGTAGGCATAGATCGATTCATACCATCCAAAAACTTCCAACAAAAACCTAACAGCAAGCCATGGTTCTCCCCTGACTGTGATACTTGCCATCGCGCACAGAAATTACTTTTTCCATAGCTACCAACGTAATAGATGTACTGAGACTAAAGCTGCTTTCAGGACTGCCAGCAACCACTGTAAAAGAGTAATAAAACATGCAAGAGAGCTATATGCTCAGTCTGTTAAATCCAAAGTAGCTGAGCAGCAGCTTGGTTCCCACCAGTTCTGGCAAATAGCAAACAGGATCTTGAACAGAAGCGTGTGTTCTATCCCAACTATCATCAATGAACCTGAGGTCATCTCGTCAGCATCAGACAATGCCAGACTATTTGCCAAGAACTTTGCAGCTAATTCTACTCTATGCGACAATGACCATCAACTCCCTGTAATTCCTCCTATAACAGACAACAATCTATGCAACATACAACTATCTGTGCGTGAGGTCGCCAAGCTAATCAAGAACCTTGATTCCAGTAAAGCAACTAGCCCTGACGGCATTCCAGTTATAGTGCTGAAAAAGCTCCAACCAGAACTTGCCCCCATACTTACAAAACTGTTTAAGCGTTGCCTTAAGGAGAAGTGCTTTCCAACACCCTGGAAAACCTGATCAGTATGCCCTGTATTTAAGAATTCAGGTGAAAAGTCATCTCCCTCTCAGTACAGACCAACAAGTCTCCTGTGTGTCATGAGTAAGTTGTTGAAATCCATATTAAATAAAGAAGTAGTCAACCACCTCAACAGAAACAACCTTCTTAGTGACATGCAATATAGTTTCTGCTCTGCAAGATCTACAGCAGATGTGCTAACGGTTATATCACATAGGATTAGTGAATCTCTTGACAAAGGCTTTCTTTCCAGGGCAATTGCTCTTGACATATCGAAGGCCTTCGATAAGGTATGGCATAAGGGCCTACTTCACAAGATTTCCAGCTACGGTATAACTGGTAATGTTTTCTCAATCATGAAATCATTTCTCTCTGATAGGTTCATAAGAGTAGTGGTTGATGGGCAGAAATTAGAGGCCCACGGTATTAATTCTGGAGTCCCCCAGGGGTCTATCCTGGGCCGAACTCTCATCCTGATCTACATCAATGATCTCCCTAAACACATACTTAAATCATTCGTTGACATCTATGCTGATGACACGACCATCTATAGCAACACATCAAAGGCCGTAAATGACAAAGTTCTCTCTAATTCTCTCTCCACTGATCTTGAGCACGTGGTACAACGGGGGAAGAGGTGGCTGGTCACTTTTAATTCATCCAAAACCAAGCTTCTATCTTTGCATCATCAACGCTCTGATCCCCATCTGGTATCAATTGAAATGGATGACTCTCGTCTTGGGAGGCCCCATGTTTTGGCAAACTTCTGGGTTTGACCTTTACTCCTGATCTGAAATGGAACACGTACATCAAATCTGTTGCCAGGGACGCTGGGAAAATGGTGGGATCCTTCTACCGCTTCAGAAGATATCTCACTACTGATGCAATTCTCTATCTGTATAAAAGCCAAGTACGTCCAAGGATGGAGTACTGCTGCCACATCTAGGCAGGAGCTGTTAAAAACAGCTTATCCTGCCTTGACAGTGTACAAAATAGACTTCATGGTTTAGTGGGGATGCCCTTTTCTCTTCCCTGCAACCTCTCTCCCACAGGAGATACGTTGCGAGCCTGTCTTTGTTTTATCGTTATTTCCATGGCAGGTGCTCGTCTGAACTTCAATCCCTCGTCCCACCTCGCCAATCATTCACGAGAAACACCCATCTGGCTGAAACTACTGTCAATAATTTTCCCCACTCTTTATCTGTGCCTAAATCCAAACGTAGATTCCATGAGCAGAGCTTCTTTCTTAGAATTGCCCGCCAGTAGAACTCTCTGCCGCTTGCCTGTTTCCCACCTGACTACAACTTGGACGTCTTCAAGTCCAACATGAACAAACTCCTGACAAACCGCCCCCTTTAATAAGACACTCTATCAAACCCCCTAATACTAATGATTACTACAATACTATCTCATTGATTACTGTACACGCAATACCCTTATCCCTGAGTGGCCTTCGGGCCTTGATAAGTGGTGACCCCCATGTAAAAAAAAAAAAAAAAAAAAAATAGACTCTTTCACCAAAATACCAGAATCGCTCTGTAGACATCCTAATTAAAACCCGAAAATATATACATGATATGGGGTGTTTGGGGATAAAAATCTTAGTTACAAAAATGGATGAAAAAAATTTACAATGAAAAAACGGTGGTTAGAAAAGAACCCACTCACTAATAAATGTGGCAGGTAGAAAGTTTTGTCAGTCGAAAAGATGTAGGTCCCCCGAAAACGGACTTTATTAAATAAACACCTCAAAAATGGGCCTACATCACTGACAAAACAGCCTATCTGTCACATAATGGGGCCGGGAGTGGGGATTATCAGACCAAGGGGGAAAAATAAAGCAATTATGTTGCAATATTGGCGTATGATCCCACACAGTCGGGCGATTCTATTTATAGACGATTCTGCTAGGAACTGACGAATCGAATTAATTCACGTTATGCTACCAACCAATCAGAAACCAAAATTGCTCCATAAATATTAAACCTTTTCTGTAGCAATTTCGTTTTTTTTTTTTTTTTGTCTCGACACGTCTTTTGCTTTGTAGATTCCAACTCAAGAACTGTCTACTGCAAACCAGTCACCTCTCAGGACTTGTGTAGAACAACGAACCATCAGAAACTGTTCTGAAACTAAACATGGCTTTACTGATTTAAAGAAACTTATAATTTCGCTCTGTGCGAAACAACGAAACAACGTGACTAATACACCTATTTTATAAACTCTTAAATAGCGCCATTTTGTAATCAATTTAGATCGTACAAAAGTTGCTTTGTTGAATAAAGATTTTCATAAAAAATAACAAAGATGAACTGTCCGTGGATCCATTTGAACTCCATACTAGTAATGCTATTCATATATCAAAATGGACGGTCGTCTAAAGTGTCAGTTTGTAAGGCTCAATATTGATGGTTTGACAGTTTTCTACCCTTCCCAAAATGTAACAAAAATGGGAGGAACAAATATTACAGCAATACAAAACGTGCGCCATTGATTCCGTGTATTCACTTTGGTTTATATCAAACGTAAAAACAATTTCTGAAAAATACTTAATTTTGATCGGTTAAATACTTCATCCCGATTAGGCACCGAAATTGAACTGCAACTAATTAGAAAATAGTTTCCTGTAGAAGTTAAGCACTTGTTAGCGAGAACCCAAACATGGCCAGCAACTGGACTCACCATAATCTCATGTCTTATTGACAGTATAGCAACTTTGTGCAAACCAATTACTATTACAGATTTTGCGAGCTAACACAAGCCTAACCCTAACCCTGCCCGCGAAGCCACAGGCATCTCGGCAGATGATGCTAAAGACATGCACGAACCCACTCACACAAATGTCTATACATGTGCGGACTAAACCAAAAGCAAAAAAAAAAACACACAACACCCCACACTTACACTTTGTTATACGCAATCACCGTATGGCAATACTCGAAATAAATATATCTGCTCGATTTTTCCTGACAATGTCTTCATTTTGAACTCTTAATAACTATTTTAGGCTGTTCTGACAAGTCGTCATTAAAATCGTTATATTTATATATGGGTAGATCGTGTCACTCATTAGATATTGCCTTTTGTGCCACATAATAACAATAGAAGAACAAAAAATACAAAGACAAAACTATGCATTTATTCATTGGCAACGTTACATATCATGTAGCTCTGTATGATAGCATCATTTTTTATGGCACAAATTTAAACGTCCTCAGTATTAAAAGTGTGAGACTCCATTTGGGGGAATGGGGAATCGCTTTTTATTTACCATTGCTCCCAGGTCCATTTTGGCTCGAAGTGTTGGGACATCTGGTGCTACAAGATCAAATTGTCTAAGGATATTGGCTTCCTTGCCAGAAATGCACCAAACATTGATGTTATGGTATTTTTTCCGTTCAAATGTGAAACGTATTCTGTATCTGCTTTTTGTTGAACCCAACCCGAAGCTTCTGTACTTTCGACCAATTCCAACAATCGCCACAACGTGAGAAGTTTAGTCGACATTAAACCTCAAGGCACATAGCAACTAAAAAGGAGTTTCCGCATATAAATAACAATAGTTTGTTATTTTAAAAAAAAAACAAAGTTTGAAAAATGCTTCAATTGTGTCTATAAAAGTTGTCAAAAATGCTGACGATATCTTTCTGTCATCTCTAAAAGGAAATACAATAACACTTTTCTTTTTTTTCTTTTTTGCCCGGAAAACAAAACGGAAATTCTTTAAGTGCACACGTGTCATTGAGGAAAGTAAAGGAAACGATACAAAAGTGAAAACGTATTGAGAAAAAGAAAACCAAATGTTTGATAATTTTTTTAAAAAAATGTTATTTGCCTCCCAACGAGGGTAAAGTTAAATACGACTAACCCCAAAATGAACACGTTCACATCCTTCACAAATTAGGGTGCATAAGGTGACAAGCAACAAACCCATCTCCTGCAAAAAACTTATAGCCCGTTGCTTTAGAATGGGTGTTTCATGCAAAATTAACGGCTGAATATTATTGAAATTTTGTCATTTTACATTAAATACTAACTCCTATTAATTTCTATTAATCCCGAACTGCAAATACCATAATACTTAGTCCGTTGCACCTCATCATAAGAAAAACCTATGCGAAATTTCAGTCAGGCCGAACCAGTCGTTTCCAAGAAAAAACTGGAACTTTAATACTAATCCCTGTTAATATCTAACTAAGCATCCAACCGATAAAATAATACTTTGTTCGTTGCACCTTATCAAAACAAAAGCCCATACAAAATTTAAGCTAGATCGGCTGAGTAGTTTCCGAGAAAAGATGGAACGGACAGAAACAGAGACGTATTGAATTATTGGAATTCTATTGAGATGAGTAATTTGTAAATTTTATTTATTTGCGGACTATTATCCTTATCTTGATTATTGTTGTTTCATGACGTTTCAGCCAACTATTCCCCTAGCCTTCGTCAGGTGGTTAACCGCGACGGTATAGGAATGCTGAATCTTTAACTGTATCTTCAGTAATTACTGCCTTCCGTAGTTGTTGTCGTCGTAAAACAACACATATAAAGATGAGGATAATAGCCCGTAAATAAATAAATAAAATATACAAATTACTCATCTTAAAAAAGAATTCCAATTAATAAATAATATCATTCGGTACGGACCTGACAATGGAAGATCAGATAATAAAAACTTGGATTTACAAGACCAAAATAAATTGATCGTCGCAGTGTCTATCCACTGTTGAATCTTTACAGGTGAGCATTGTCTGAAAAGGGTGATTTCCATATTCCCTAAAGCCGGTTAGAGGATTAGTTGGAAGGCAGTAATCACTGAAGATACAGTTGAAGATTCAACACTTCTATCCAATCGCGATTAACAAACTAACGAAGGCCAGAGGAATAGTTGGCCGAAATGTTGTAAAACAACTATAAAAAGATGAGGATAATAGTCCGCAAATAAATAAATTAAATTAAACAGACGAACAGACTAAGAGAAATAATGTGTGTGTGTGTGTGTGTGTGTGTGTGTGTGTGTGTGTGTGTGTGTGTGTGTGTGTGTGTAAGGTACTATGAAAGTACGTTTTTATAGATATATTTTCAATATTCTTAATATTACGAAATTGTGCGTTATTGTGGTTAAATGAGAGTGAAAATGACCAAATATATTTTTGCAGATTGAAAATATTTACCCTGAAAAATCATACTTAATCCTCTAACTTTTACTGTAAATCCTACGAATATCCCTGATCTCAATACACCGAAACTAATCCAACTCTATCTAATCTATTCCCCTGCGTGGTAGACTTAATGACATTAACTCTAACCTTTCTTCTCAGCACTACGTATATATAGGCTCGACCCCGACCCGTATCAAAGTACTATCTCCAATAAATTATAATAAGAGGAAGCTTACATCTCTAACATCCCTCATCGCAAAACCCAAATTTAAAAACGTATCTATACATTGATTTAGTCTATTATGTTGATAAACAGTCTCATACAAACCAGGTTTTAAAACATTATGATCTTTAGTGATGATAATTAGATTTATGATTTCTTTGGTAAACGAAAAGAAGGCATAGAAGAATGTAAAGATATAACAAATTTGTCAAGCTCAATGATATACTCCCACTGTTACTTAAAATACCCAACTAGTTATTCCACCTTCTCATTTATAATTCCTAAATAGATTCGTATTCTTTATTTTGTACTCTTCGCTTTTCCTTTCTTGAACTTATTCTTGTTTTTATTTACAACATTAACTTCATCTGCATAAGCTTTTTCTTTCGAAGAGAAAAAGATGATGACAAATGAATGTTTCTGGAAACATCTTATTTATTTCTCTCTTTCCTCTTATATATATAAATTCAGCCACTCTGATGAGTGGTAGACGACGAAACACATGTCAATGGATAATTATATTTTAAAAACAATATATATATGTGTGTGTGTGTGTGTGTGTGTTTCACCCTTTCGGGAATCATCAGTGTAGGGTAACATGATTACTGCTGGTCGGGAGATTCGAACCCAGCCACGAAGCCATCTCTGACTCCATTAGCAAGGGGCAAACTTCACGGCCAATCTTAACCGCGAGAAATATCGTTGAAATTAAAACATTTATTTTTAAATGTCGTAACATCCAGCAATAATGATCTAATGCTTATAACATCATGATGTACGCATGCGAGCCTAAGTGACCGACTTTCATTTCAACTTTAAATTGCTCCACAATAAAAACCAAGTTTATAAAGCGACTGAAATAATTATTACTATAATGATTTTTAAATACGTATAGACACTAGTGTTTCATCCTTTCGGGACTCATCAGTGCATGTATATATCGTTTCTTTTTATTCAGAAAGAACCATAATGATGGATCGTTATATGATTCGAAAAAAGAAGAACGATGAAGAAACAGGTGGACAATCAACTGAAACAAATATTTGTGAAAATGCATCTTCCAGTAGTTAAGAATAATAACCTTAGCAAGTGACATCTAATAAGATGATGAAACTAACAAAACATTACAATATTTTATATTATTGTTTTACGAAATGGGTGGATCCTAATAGAAACAAGAGGCACAGTGATTCATCTGTGATGATATTCTTGCTAATGAGAATTTGAAACCTTCAAAACTAAAAAGACAATTGAAAAAACAAGGCAACGAATTTTCAAATAAGTATGTGGAATATTTTCAAAGAAAGAAAAAAAGATTAATAGTCATCAGGATTTTTACAACTGTTCATTGTCATCATCTATAACATAAATCTCACCCGTCTGTTTGAATGTATGTATGTATGTATGTATGTATGTATGTATGTATGTATGTATGCCTAACACTTTCAACAGAGGCGACGGATTTTCACGAGATACATATCGTTTTGAAGCTTAGCCCTTCGGACGACAAATATAGAAAAAATGGATAAAAACATTAATTCCTTCATTCTCAACTGGGCAGTTTTCTACAAGGAGGGGTCGCTTTTTCGCCGACATTTTCGAAAGTCATCCCCTCTTTTCGATTGACTAGCCTTAATTTAAACCTTTGACACTTCCAGTTTGGTGATTGGTGCAACGGCAAAAACGTCACGTTTTTTTTCTCCTTCGCGGTACGAGTTCGAGTCTGCCTGCCTACTATCACTTTTTTTTCTCAACACACACTTCCAAACACGTGGGAAACGCCGGGCACCCAGTCTAGTCATATCTAATTGATGTCGTGTAGCAAAAGAGGAACTGTTTCACAAATTAGCTGAAACGTTATTCTTCTTTCATGTTTGAATATTGTACGTACTAAGTTTGATGAAAAATCTACTGAAAAACTACCACAAGTACCAGTCAGTAACAATACAATATTGCGCAGAAATTGTTCAATTTCAGAGCATTTAGAAGAAATGCTTATTGCAAGACTGCCGTCTGGTATAGATTTCGCAGTACAGTTAGACGAAAACACTGGTATTGCAAATTGTGATACACTTTTAGTTTTTTATCATATATGTGTGACAAAATTATATGTTGGTAATTAAAATTGTAAATTTTATAAAAGGAAGCTCTCTTCACGATAGAATTTAAAATTTTGAGTTAAGAGATTGGAGCTGAATACACAATGGATCAAACAAAAACCATTGGTTGTCACAAAGTAAGGTAGTTACGAGGGAGTACGAACTTAGAACTGAGCTTTGGAAATAATCCTTGGTCTTTACTTTTTGAGGGTGATATATGGATTATCAAACGTAACTAATATGTTCGGTCTTACTAATGATGTAAGCATGAAACTTTAAGTGAAAAGCGGCAATATATTTCAACATATTGAATATATTGAAGCGTTTTAGAAAATGTTGAGCGTATTACAAGGAAGACTTTAAGATAATCCTTCTACCTATTATATGATTCCTATACTGTTAAAACACATTGCTGAGAATGTTGTCGATCACATATTAACATAATTAAAACTTCATATTTTGTCACATCTCACTTTCCTATCTCAAAGCTTTAATAATTATTTTCCTGGAGCGAAATTTAAGGAAAAGTCTTTAGATAATAAAAAAAGTATATACTTTACAAAGTCCTGAATCAATAACTGAGTCAAACTTGTTACCTAAATAGGAAGCTGAATTGCTGCATTATAGTTGTTTTTTTACACTTGAAAAAAATTTTTGAAATTAAAATTGTGCTCATTTTGAATTAAGAACAACGGGGAATTCCCATTACTAAGTAAAGAAAAAAAAAAGCTACTCTATCACTATGTCTTTTGCCAACTACTTGTGTGAACTGGGATTTTCCACATTAACTCAATAAAAGACTATAGACCGACACAGGCTGAGCACAACATCTGATATGCGTGTCGCATTGTCTTATTGTGTTCCCAATTGGAAACAGCTGTTTATGAATAAACAAGCGCACCCATCTCATTATTTTTTTTTAAATTATGTACTTTACCTTTATGTCAGAATTACCATCATATTTCTTTTCCTAAAAGTAACAATATTTTAGTCATATTAATAACTTTAGCAACGTGCAGTTCATGAGAAATCTGCATATAAATTGTCGATGGTGAGTGAATGAACCTAGTGCGTGATGTAAACTGTGGTTCTTGCTGTGGGTCTCAGCAAATAGAGTTTGGAAAAACGTGCTCTATCTCACATATACTATTAATCTACCCAGTCTATCCATTTTACCAACTCAATCATTTTTAACTAATGTTAATCAATTATTATTATTATTATTATTATTATTATTATTATTATTATTATTATTATTATTATCAATAATTTGATTTACTTTTATTTTATTACAGGTATTTTTATTATTTTAATAATAATAATAATAATAATAATAATAAGAAGAAGAAGAAGAAGAAGAAGAAGAAGAAGAAGAAGAAAATATAATTATTTAATAATAACAAGAATATTTTTAATAATAATTGATTTAATAATAATTTGTTTTAATAATAAGAAGAAGTATAACAAAAATATATAACGAAAATTATATAACTAGTTTATAACGCATTATTAGAATATTTTAATTTAGCTAATTAAATACATCTTTTGAAATTATTATTAAGTATTATTTAATTCCTAATTACATCATTTTTAACTTTATTACATTTTATTTTCTCTCAGATTTATTACATTCATAAATTTCTTTCCTTATTGAAAATTTTCATAATTGCTTTCATTAACGTTTCTATTTTAAATCTGATAGAGTTGTTTCCCTTTAGCATATAATAATTTCGCTTCCTTTCTTGAATGCCGATCCAGTTTTTTTTTTGTTTTTTTGTAAACTTTTTGCCCGGTGTAAGAGTTGTCTTCGCATTTAACGTTTGTTAAGATTCACAGTGTATTCCCTGTGAGATACAAACAAGTTTTATTATCAACTTATTACTTTACAGCATCGGATGCGATTTTCACTGTGTAGAGATGCCACATGCATAGCTGTTAATCCCCTATACATGCATATAAAACTTTGTTTTATTTTTTTTATCCTATGCTTACATTTTTGGGGACTTCTGGCTATTTTTTTACTCGAATATTTCCCCCTCTTTATGTCTCCTTCGTCAGACCACTGTTAGAATATGGTGTGTAGATCTCTTTACATCTAATATGTGATATTCAGCATCTAGAGAGAGTTCAAACACTGGCTACTCAAATAATCTTCCTTATGAAATCGTCTCTTGAGCTCCAAAGATTACATGATGATTTCATTTTGGCCTAGAGCTTCATCAACGGGCATTATGATGTGCTTCAGGGCCTGTTATTCACTCATGCACCAGAAAGGGGTCTATGCGGATACTATAAGAAACTATTTCGCCACCGATGTTGATTGAACCGAATGAGGGTCGTTTTCTCAATCAGAATGATTTGAATTTCTAGATGAAGTAATAAATGCACGGACAACGTAACAATTCAAAGTGAATTTGAACACTTACCCGGCCTTAGTATCTTATTATGTGTGCATTTCTAACATCCTTTTCCTACAGTTGAAGTACGATTGTTTTATTTTTTGTTATATAAATTGAATTAAATTAAATATGTTGCTGTCTATTATTGCGTAAGAGTTGATTTGTGACCACCGAACCAAATAAATGTAGCAAATGTAAATATTTATATATTTTTCTGTGCTTGGAATTATAACGTTTAATCTTTCTTATGCTTTGGTATTATAACATTTATAATTCCCCTTTAAAAAGGAATTGTTTTTTTTTAAAAACTGCTTGTAATTTTCAAAAAACATTATTTTAAGTAAATTTTTATAATTTCCAAGATTAGTTTAACCTTCTGATAGGAATAATATTTTTCTTTGAAAAATTCGTATATAAAGGACTCACGTTTGCTTTGTTAAAAATTAAAAATTGATTTGTAGAGTTTGGAAAATTATAGCTTACAGAACCAGAATTTTTAGCAAATGGAACTTTTTTCCTTGATCACCGTTTTCCATACGCATGGACGGAGGTTTATTCACTAAACATGAGCGAAATACTGCCTCCCTTCCTTTAGAGTTATACACACTTGATGTTTAGTATCTCTCGTCACTTCATGTTGCTTGTTTCGTTCTCCTCCATAAAACACGTCACACCTCTTGCGTCTACTTCTGCTTTCCTCTACCAGTAACAGAGGAAGCACACCTTTTGTTTCTTTGAGGTGAGGTTGTTTGTAGCATTGATACTACAAAATATCCAGTCTTGGTTATTTTCACGCTTATTTAATTATTGTAGGTTTTATATTTGAATTTCTTTCAGAAACATTATTTTCAAAACAAATTTTTTTTAATTTATTGTTTGAACAAGGAATACAACTTTTATAGTACTTTCCTTAATCAATAGATTTTCGATGTAAGGCTCATTTCATCACTAGCAAAATATTTATTATAGATTGATATAATTTTGCTATTTAGCCCATACATTGAAAATATATTAAAGATTAAAATCTTTTAAAATAACATAGAAAAAGACAGCAGGAAAAATGGAATGAAGAATAAAGAGGATATGGAGTTCAGGCATCCGATTAAAGTGATGCTTCTGGAATAGAAATGAATGTTGTTTTTATGTTCCAGATTGGTTAAGGATTCCCACGTTGAAGGTAAAATCCAATTTTGTTCAATCAAGCTGTGGTTTGAGTTGTCCCCCTTTGCAAATTGGCTGTTTGGAGAAATGGAAAACTAGATGGCTCTGGTTGATAGTCATTTTGCATAAGTGGAGAAATGGGCAGCATATAAACGGTACTATTTTTTTAAAGCAGGGTGAAGAGCGCAGAGAGTGAAACGACGGTTGGAAGAAGTGACGGTGAATTATTTTTGTGACGGTGAATTATTTTTGGACGTTGAAGAGCTCAACCTTTTGGAAGGGACAGCTGTGTCTTATATATTT
The DNA here is from genome assembly GCF_053919585.1 of Euprymna scolopes. Classification (NCBI taxonomy): domain Eukaryota; kingdom Metazoa; phylum Mollusca; class Cephalopoda; order Sepiida; family Sepiolidae; genus Euprymna; species Euprymna scolopes. The sequence continues at coordinate 110,404,684 of NC_136487.1, read as the reverse complement.
TTTTTAATTTCTTTTTTTTTCTACTTCGCTACAAGCTATTTCGGCGGGAACTATGGAAGCAAAGAGGATCAGCAGTGAAATGCTTAAGACGTTCTCTGGAGAGGGAGATGTTATAACCTGGCTGACCAAGGTTAAACTTGTCGCTAAGTTGCGGGACATCGCGGATGAAGCCAGCTTGATACCAGCCGGTCAGATACAAGGGCCGAACGTACTGCCTGACTAGGTTGGGTTTTGGCCTGAATTCTGCACCAAAAATCATGGCAGCGATCCTCAAAACGGTGCTAAGCAAGGAAGACGCAGTCAGAAGAGCCACCAGTTCCTACATTGATGATATTTTGGTGGATGAGACGGTAACCACTGCGGAGGACGTAGTAAAACACCTCAACAGCTTTGGGCTAATTGCAAAACGCCCGGAATCGTTGGAGGGAGGAGCTGTGTTAGGGCTCCAACTAAGAAAGGGCCAGATAGGACGGTTAGTGTTCTGGCGGGGAAATGAGATCCCGTAGGTGTCGGAAAAATTGAGCAGGCGAGAACTCTTCTCAATATGTGGAAGACTGGTGGGCCATTACCCTATTGCATGATGGCTACGGACTGCATGTAGTTATATCAAAAGGCTAGCTAGTGGAGCGAAGTGGGAGGATGGAGTTGATAAAGAGACTGTGGACATTATGAGACAGATTATTGAAGAGGTGAAGAGGGAGGATCCAGTAAGAGGTGTTTGGCATGTACCCAACAGTGCAGAAGGTGTTGTGTGGTGTGATGCAAGCTGTATAGCAGTGGGGGTCACCTTGGAGATAGGTGGTGTTACTGCAGAAGATGCTGCTTGGTTGCGGAAGAAGGACGACGTGGTTCACATAAATGTGGCGGAACTGGATGCGGTTATGAAGGGCATGAACTTAGCCTTGAAATGGGGGCTACAGAATGTTGAGGTGAGGACCGACTCAGCCACTGTGTTCTCTTGGATCCAGTCCGAAGCTACAGGAGAAAGAAGGGTGAAGACGAAAGGCGCTGCCGAGATGCTAGTAAAGCGTCGATTGATGATGTTAAGGGAGCTGATTAGGGAATTTGATCTTCAACTTAGGGTCACTATCGTTCCTTCAGCGAAGAACAGAGCAGATGTGATGACGAGGGTGCGGAAGACCTGGCTAAAGGCGCCGAATGAGGCGGCTGTTGCAATATGTTGTTTGAATGAAGACACTCTGAAGGATTTGCATGACATGCACCATTTTGGAGTGGATAGAACCTTGTTCTTGGCCAGGAAGGTGGACCCCAAAATCACAAAGGAGGCCGTTAGGACAGTGGTTGAGAGATGCAGCCGGTGTCAATCAATCGACTCTGCGCCGAGTAGACACGAAGCTGGTGAGGTTCAGGTGGCAGAGAACTGGAGCAGGTTGGCGATAGACGTAACGCACTATCGACAGAGGCCGTATCTGTCAATAGTCGACTGTGGACCAGGAGGAGTAGCCATTTGGAGGGAGATCAAGGCGGAAAATGCAGGTGAAATTGCAAAGGTCTTGGAAGAGGTGTTTTTGGAGAGGGGTCCAGTGACGGAAGTGCTAATGGACAATGGAACTGTCTTTCGCTCAGCTGCCATGGAGAATGTGTTGGATAAGTGGGGAGTGTGGTGCTATTTCAGGGCTGCATATAAACCAGGCGGAAACGGAATTGTGGAGCGGCATCACAAGACCATTAAAGCTATAGCTGAAAGGGGCCAGATTTCGCCGCCAGAAGCTGTCTTCTGGTATAATATGGCTTCAAAGTCAGGGCAAAAAGTGGAGTCAGTGCCGCAGAGGACAGTCTTCAAGTACGAGTGGCGGCATCCCCGAACTGCACAGGTACCCGCGGAGGAAGGCGAGAAGCGAGCGACTGTGCGAGTGGGAGAGGAAGTGTGGATCAAACTGCCTGATGCTTGCTGTACCACACGCTGGGGGAGGGGCATTGTGATAAGTGTCCAGTCCCCGAACAATGTATCTATCGACGGCATCCCTCGACACATCCTTGATGTGCGGCCGGTAGTGGTGTCATCAGAGGAAGACAGCGACGTCGAGCCAAGTAGCGACGTTCCCGAAGAGGCTCCGCGGAGATCGCAGCGAGAGAGACGGCCACCATGTTGGTCGAGCGACTACTTGATGGGTTGACATGATCGTGTAGATCAAGGGGGCGTGTGGTTTGAGTTGCCCCCCTTTGAAAATTGGCTGTTTGGAGAAATGGAAAACTAGACGGCTCTGGTTGATAGTCAATTTGCATAAGTGGAGAAATGGGCAGCATATAAACGGTACTTTTTTTTAAGCAGGCGTGAAAAGCGCAGAGAGTGAAACGACGGTTGGAAGAAGTGACGGGGAATTCTTTTTGTGACGGTGAATTATTTTTGGACGTTGATGAGCTCAACCTTTTGGAAGGAACAGCTGTGTCTTATATATATTTTTTTAATTTATTTTTTTTTTTACTTCGCTACGCAAGCATCCAGAGTAAAAAGGCAAAGTTCATTTGCAAAAGTAGAATCTTTGAGGTAAGAAATCCCATTTTTTGATAATGTAGAGTCTGTAGAAAAAGTTCTATTTTTATACGGTAAAATCCAACTGGTCAATATTAAAATTCCAACTAGCAAAAATAGTTATGATGAATTTAGAGTAATTGAACGTTCAAGAGGTGGAAGTTGTTATATTTCTAAGAGTGGATATAAAAACTTTAAATATAGCAAGCACTTTTTTCGCTTTGCATTCCAAGCTCTATTAAATAAAGAGAAAAAATTATAATATCTGATTTATAGATACGATCAGTAAATGCTTAAAGAACAAGAGAATGTAAGAGAGAAAAAGAGGATAAATTAAATCAACAAGGGAACAAAGCATGGAATGAATATTAGGAAAAGGAAAGCGATTTACGGCCTTAAAGCCAGACGGGAGGCTGTAGACAGCGTATTATAAGTGGATTAAAGGGAGGGGGAGGGCGAAAGATGTATTAATAAGAGGGAGACAGCATAAGGCGTGAAGGTAAAAGAATTGAATGGGAGTAGATTGTTTGAATATTATAAATCAAGTTGAATATAAATATTGAGTGGGCTGTAAAAGTAGAAATTAAAGTTAAGTTCAAATTTCGTTTAAGGCAAATATTTTTATTTATTAGAAAAATATTAGAAAAGGCAGTATGCTGGAATAAAATTACTATCAAAATTAGATAATCTAAAAAGCGTTTAAAATAGCTATATAGCAAAATGTTTGATGATATACGAATTAGCTAAATAACAGGATCTATTAGTTATCTATAAGTCTCACCTGTCTGTTGAAATGTATGTATGTATGTATGTATGTATGCATGTATGTATGTATGTATGTATGTATGTATGTATGTATGTAAGCCTAAAACTTTCGTCTGAGGCGACGGATTTTCATGAAATCGGTATCGTTTTGAAGCTCGACCCTTCGGACGACTAATATCGAAAGATTCGCCTAAAACAATAATTCATTCACTCGCAACTGGGTACTTTCTACAAGGAGGGGTCGCTTTTTTCGCTGATAATTTCGAAAATTATCCCCTCTTTTCGATTGAAATTAATTTAAACCTTCGGCACTTCCGGTTTGGCGTTGGGTGCAACAGCAAAGACATCACGTTTTTTTTAGTTATTTTTTCAAATGTTTTCCTTCTTCGCGGTACGAGTTCGAGCCTGCCTACCTACTACCACTTTTTTTATATTTGCTCATCACACACCTCAAAATACCCGAGCAACACCGGGTACCCAGGATAGTCTCTAATATAAATCTCGCCTGCCTGTTTTAATGTATGTATGTATGTATGTATGTATGTATGTATGCCTAAAACTTTCAACAGAGGCGACGGATTTTCATGAGATCGGTATCGTTTTGAAGCTCGACCCTTTGGACGCCAAATATCGAAAATTGTCTACAAATATTAATTTTTTCACCCTCAACTGGGTACTTTTCTACAAGGATGGGGTCGCTTTTTTCACCTATACTTTCGGAAGTCACCCCTCTTTTCGATTGACTAGCCTTAATTTAAACCTTTGCCACTCCCGATGGACGCAACAGCAAAGACGTCACGTTTTTTCCCAAGTTCTTTTCCTCCTTCGTGGTACGGGTTCGAGCCTGCCGGTCTACTACTACATTTTTTTTTGCTCAACACACACCTCCAAACACCCGGGCAACGCCGGACACCCAGGCTAGTCTATTATATAAATCTTAATCGTTGGTTTGTATGTATGTATGTATGTATGTATGTATGTATGTATGTCTGCCAAAAACTTTCGACAGACGCGACGGATCTTGACTAGATTGATATCGTTTTGAAGTTCGACATCTCAGCCGACAAATTGGCTAAAAAAACATTAATTCCTTCACCCTCAACTAGGCAGTTTTTTACAAGGAGGTGTCGGGTTTTTTTCGTCGGCATTTTTGCAAAGTCATTGTCTTGGTTGGTGGTTATTTCAAGCTCAGGCTTTCCGGTCGCATGATAGAGATATCGGGTAAGACGTCACGTTTATTTTTTAACCTTCTTTTCCTCTTTCGTCTTACAGGTTTGAGCCTGCCTGCCTGCCTACTACCACTTTTTTAACACCTCTCTCCACCCAAACTACCTTCCATTGTTTTGATTCCTCACCTCCCGCTACTACCACTTTTTTTCACCCCACACTTCGGGTTCCTCACTACAACACACACACACACACACACACACACACACACACACACACACACACACACACACGGCCAACGCTGAGCACCTCCGCTACTATTGTTTTGATCTTCGCCCCCCCCCCTCCCCTAGAGTTGCTTACTGCGCCACCTTTACACACCTGGGCAACGCCGGGTACCCTCGCTAGTATACAATAAATTTTAGATACAAATTTTAAAAATTAAATGAATAAATTCTGCACAAATAATGGGGTAGGGTTAAAAGTCATATGTATGTTATGAGCTATAATATAAATGAATTATCAATTATAATAATCAAGAATAATGATAGTATTAGTTAGAGTATTTGGAGAAATCATATTAAATAGATGCTTAACACTCATATGAATAAAACAAATAAGAATTCTTCAAGCACTTTTTCAAAACAGAGTTATGTTTCAGAACTTGAACTTCTGCATGTCAGTATAGTTAGGGAAGGAGAATGTTGTATATCGAAGGGGGGCAACTCCTGGTTTTTAGTTAGAAACGAAGTAATTAGGATCGAATATTATTATTGAAGGAGAATTCTGGAATCGAACGCAGTTATTAAAAGTTAAAATGATTCCAGGAATGCAGTGAATTATCCATTGTAGTGAAGAATGCAAGCCAGAAATAACTTACAGCAAAGAATCTGGGTAAACAGAAAGTTGCGTTGGTTTAATTTGGGTCGAAGCAGGAAAAATGGAACAATGGAATTAAAGAATGTCAACAGAGAAAATCTGAGACTTGTGTTGCCAGGGCACGTGTTGGAAGCATGTGCACATGCATGGGATTTACATGTTTGGCCCGCGTGCTGACGTCACAAGGAGGTATAGAATTAATATATACACTTCAGTTAGACTCAGTCAGAGAGAGTCTGGAAGAGAGAAGCATTAGTCCGATAGGGCAACATGGGAAGACTAACAGAGTTAGCTGAAAGTTCTTAGAAGCGAAGGGGTCAGGAAAAGATGACAATGTAGCAACTTAGCATCGAATTTCAATTACCAGCTGGATGAATAAACGTCTTGTATTTGTTATCTAAGCCTTTGCCATTTATCTTTGCTTATAATTTAACCACAAGGTAATGTGTTTTGTCTTCAAGTTTATATGGATCATCACGCTGTCCCATCGTCTTGAATAAGCATTACACTTCTCTTCACATCTATCTCTTAGCACTACTGTCATAAGAATTGCTCTCCCTATCACTTCTATTAAAAATGTTGACTCCCCAAGTATTGGATCTCGTCTCTGTGTACTGAAGAATGAGACTTTTGGATATTCTCATTCTGCCAAGATACGCAAGTGTGGTTATGCAATATAAGTGACTCTTCTAAGCATGCGACGGCAACAAATAACGACAAAGGAGCCTAGTTGAATAGTTTGTCTTCATAAACTATAACATATGAAAACGTAAACTAACAATGTAGATTGTATGTGGAGTTCATAATACATGTCTCTGCACAATTAAATATGCATGTAATAAGGGTAAGAAGTCCTGTTATGAACATAAGTAATTACTTTCGGTCGAAATATGGATGCTCGTCTGTAAAGACTGAGTAAACTTGACGACACCACTCTCTATAATAGGTAGGAGGGGAAAACAAATGAACACATATCTAAAGAAATGGCAGAAACACTAAAGAAAGATCTTCAATCTGTAGTGGAACGAGGATAAAAATGGTTGGTCACATTCAATGCTGCCAAGCCTAAGCTTGTTTCCTTCAATAATTACAAGAAACCTTCTCTACCACCAATAGCAATGGCCAAAGACACATTACCTGAATGTACTTCTTTTAAACTCCTCAGCTTAACGTTCACAGGGAACATGAGTTGGAACAGATACATTGAGAGCATTGCTAAGGCCGCTGCGAAGAAAGTGGGCTTTCTCTACCGTACTAGAAAGCTACTTACGCCCGAAAATATCCTGTACCTCTATAAGGCTACCATTCGCACATGTATGGAGTATTGTTGTCACATTTGGGCTGGTGCATCTGCTACTAGTCTCTCCCTCCTGGATAAGGTTCAAAAGAGAGTCGCCAACCTGATAGGTTCTGAACTCTTCAGCCTCTGTCCCATCGACGAATTTTTTCATCCCTCTGCCTGTTCTACAAGCATTTTAATGGTGAATGCTTTGATGAACTACAAACACTTGTACCCCCTCGATGTAAATACCTGTGACAAACCCGACAAGCAGCTAAATCCCACCCCTACACAGTAGGGATCCCTAGGTGTAAGAAAGCCTTCTACTCCAATAGTTTCTTCCCCATAACTGCTAGACCGGGATTCTGCTTTCCCAACTGTACTGACATGCAGAAGTTCAAGTGCAATGTGAACAGACATCTTACTACTCATCTCTCTTCATAATATCCCTGCAACTTATGTCCCCGATAGTAGCCCCCTACTTCAAAGTGGCACTGTGACTTGATTGGAGTGAAAATTGAAAAAAAAAAAGGTCTATACAGATCGGTGAACAATGAGCAACATCGAAAAGAAAAAAATTAATCTTTGAACATCGTGAGCTTGTGATAGGGAAGATGAAGTCACATATATTCACACACGATTTGAGTTTCTTTTATCCCTTTTCTATCATGACTACAACCCTGACCCCCACAACTTTATTTCCCCAAAACGATAAAACTTTGTAGTCCTTACACTTTTTCATAACTTTACCAAATGGGAAAATTTTCTCAACAGCTAATTATTCTTTCCAAACAACTAAACCCGAGGTTTTTATAACTATACAACCATGCGCAATATACAGCACGTATTTCCTCGGAGTAAATCAAATCAGCGTTTGAATTGTTACTAAGTCTTCGTTTGGTTGTTTGTTTCTTCTTATTCTTTCCGTTTGTTTACAAGTCCGAAACCGTTTCCTATAAGAAAGTATTAACTCCAACTTACTAAAATATGTAAGCATTAATGATGCCATGAGAAGTATCCCAATCTTATTGAATAATCGATAAAACACGTCAAATTCTGATTGGTAGATCATCCATTCGCGATGAAGAGATTGCAACGATAAACATAATCGACACTTATGTAACACGCATTAATGAAATATTGATAGGCACGAAGGGTTCGTATTAAATCGATTTGTCTTGTTCTATTTCGAAAAGTATTACTCTAATTCATGTACACATGCTCGCATGCAATTACACACACTCACATATACGCAAACGCATTTTAATTTGTACCTATTTCATGCATTTGATAAAGAGACACTCGTAAGTTTTATAACATAAAATAAACATTGCCTTGAAATAGATGTAATATTCGTATAAACGAAATAACTCTGCTTAAATGCACACACAATATATATATGTGTGCGTATGTGTGTGTGTGTGTGATATACGTATATATGTATATATGTGTGTATATGTGTGCATATATATTTGTATATAAATATGTATATATGCGTACATATGTATATATGTGCGTGTGTGTGTAAGTATATATATTTCTCTCTCTCTCTCTCTCTCTCTCTCTCTATATATATATATATATATATATATATATATATATATATATATATATATATATATATAAGAGAAAGAAAATCACGTTGTGGCACATTTAGTTTATTGAGATAACTAAATTTCTATCTCGATGAAGAGTATTAAAAGAGGTATTCTGTATTTTAAAGTCGTATTATCTTGAAGGTTTCGTGTGAATAATCTTGTCTCTGTTAAAGTAATTAAGCCTCAAATATCTAACCTCTCTTTTATAATGCTATGTTTTTTTGCGTGTGCTCGTAGCAGTGATAAACATTAATATCTATTTCCTCTGGCAGTGGTCACACGATGACCAATCAGGCTATTTGGCGCAACAATTTCTACCAAACCTTCTTTTTTGTACCATTCTGAGACCTTTATGATTCATAAATCAAACAAGAAGTTTCTAGGCAGCCACAAATAAGACGCCTACACTAGAAACTCTGAGTATGCTTGATATCACATGACGATCTACATCTCCCGACACATAGCTACTCTATTTAATACATGTGAACAAAAAGGACACATTCGCGGTTCTTACTTTTGACCTCATACCCTCAACAGTGTATGCAATATACATTCATATATTTCTATAAACCGTTTGTTCATAGAAATGCCTTTTTTATTTTCTTCTTTAACAATCTTTTTCTTACAAATAAGAGAGTTTTATAATTCACATAAATTATGCGTTACAGAAGATCAGAACAACACGAAATAGAGTTATTCCGCCTACATCATGTATTTTTTAGAATCAGAAAAACAAGTCTGGTTTCATTTACTTATTCCGTGATAGTTTGTTCTATGATTTATCGTAGGCTATTCACAACCATTATTAATTTTAAATTATTATTTTTTTTACCTTTTTTCTTCGTTTTTTAATTATTTAAATTTTAATCTTAATTTGAATTTTTGTAATT
>NC_136487.1:110308112-110393112 GCF_053919585.1 Euprymna scolopes | reverse complement strand
ACGCACACACACATACACACACGCACATTTTTACATTTACAACCTGTGTAAGAAATATTTATATATATTCAAAATAGTTTGAAAGGAAGGAAGAAAGAAAAACAGAAAGAATGAAAAAAGTGTGAAAAGAATGAAAAAAAAAGAAAGATTGAGAATTCCATAGAACAGTGTGTTGTCAGACAAAATAGACGAAAGTGAATGGATATAGGAAGAATGCAAGTGAATGGAAACGGATGCAAATGAGGTTCTAACACGTGTTATTCGATTTCTCCTTTGGTTTCTCTATTTTTACATATCCACTGTGTGTGTGTGTGTGTGTGTGTGTGTGTGTGTGTGTGTGTGCGCGCGTGTGTGCCATTAAATCGCAGAACGCAACACCAAATGTAAACAAATTATTATATACGATTAATTGAATGCAAGTTACTATTTTACCTAAACTTGGACATAAATTGAGAGTTCATAATCTTCTCAACATTATTCTCTTAATATTATTATAAATAAACTATTCTGATATTGGTTGTTATTTTCACAAAGTTTCGGCCGATGTAGTCTCCAACTTTCTTCAACTGCATCGTTTCGAACTCGAAACTCTCTACGGATTTTCGAATCGCGGATATTAAGTTGGTCTTGCTCATACCAAATAAAGATACGCCCTCCACAATCAGTCTGACAGAGTTGGAGCCATTTTCGAGTCGAGAACTTTGTTCTGTCGAACTAAAGTATTGTTCTGTGTATTTATGAGAGATCCACCTTCCCAGGTTTTACATTGTTCTCTTTGAAAAAGGGTTACTTTATTGCTAATCGCTTAAAGTATCCATACTGGGGGATAAAGATGGGTTTTCTCAGGCATATTCTGTGAGTCAGAGTGTACGCATCTCTTGTGTACTGGCTTTGCTACCTGTGCCATCTGACTTTATGTCACATAGAGAGGGAAGTAACCACTAATCCTTTATTTAATCCGTAGAGGTAGATTGTTCTCATTTATTCATTTGAACCCAGCACAGGAAATACCATAGTCTGCAACAGTGTCCATTGCACCAATAAAGTACATGAATTGTGCAAGTAGAAAGGTAAACGTATTCTATGGGTTATTGGAATCTTTTGAGGTGAGTAATTTGGATATTTATTTATTTGCGAACTGTTATCCTCATCTTCATAGTTGTTTCCCGACATGGGATGCTGAGTCTCTTGACTGTATCTTCAGTAATTACTGTCTTCCATGGTTATTGTCTCACCACGTTTTGGCCAAATAACCATCTGTCCAGCTTTGAGTAGGATTGAAACCGCTATCTTCAGACAATGCTCACTTGGAACCATAGAGATTTAACGCCTCTATCCACTGGGCCACGGGCATTCAAGGTTGGGTATTTTGGTTTTATAAATCCAAGTGTTTCGTTCTTATCTGATCTGACGAAGGCCAAAGGAATAATTGGTCGAAACGTCATGAAAAAATAAGTATGAAGATGAGGATAGCATTTCGCAAATGAATGAATAAGTATTCTATGAATATTTAGTATTTTCTCGTACGTGTTTACTGTTTAATCCCGTCGCTTACCATTTGGCAATTTAGCTGAAATTCAAAGTTTCTTTTCCCGGTGTTGCTTTTAATACGAAGAGGTTGAATAAACGGGAGTGTGACCAGCACCGGCACGAAGTGGTTTGGGGAGGTAGAGACGCAATATGAACAAACGTAAAAAGTTGCTAGCTTGTATAAGTTACTCTCTTTCTTTCTCTTTCTGTTTAGCTTACTTTTTTCTTTTCATTTCTCCTTTTTTTGTATTAAATGGAAATGAGAGATAGTTAAAGCAATAGTTTAATGTTATGTCTTCCCCGCCGTCCGCGAAATAACAAAACATGATTTCACTTAATGGGGCGAATTCTAAGATTTTCAACTAATAAAAAAAGATTGTTGTTCGTTCAAAATGGCAATTAGCGAATCAGTGTAAAATTTCATTTTCTAATTAAATCAAACAAAAAAAAAGGGGGAAGCAGCGACAGAAATAAGATGGAATGCTCGTGCCCTGCCACTCGAGGCCATAGCATGCAAATGAATAATCGCTCACGCGTATTTTCACGGTTTATATTAGGAATAGTTCACTTTCTCCAATTGATGTTTCTTCGAGCAACAGCACTAAGCTGGATACTCTACCAAACTAGATGAATTATTGTCCTAGGATCCGGTAAAAATAAGAGATCAGAAGAAAAATATACTATAACATAATTAACTAGTCAGTTAGGAAGATTGTTGTTAATCTCTTTTCGAACTGAACGTTTCAGAAGTAAAGGAGAACTTCAGTTTAACACTCGGATATCTATGTATCTCATGTAGAGAGCAAGTATCAGACCCAGGAAGGTTCAAATTGATTTCTAAGATTTTGCATTCAAGAAACAACAATCATTTTTTTTTCATTTTACTCATTCGCCCGTATAACATTTTAGTTAACAGCGTGGAGTTTGGTTTGTTTCTAAGACGAGGTTGTCGTCTATATCCTATTTAAAGCCAGGACCCATATGGAATCGACGGGGGCATTGTAAATAAATTAATTATCACCAAACGTCAAAATAAAGACATTTTTGTTTCGGAGTTTTTTGTTTGTTTGTTTGTTTGTTTTATGAGAATTGATAATTTGAATTATTTGGATTATCAGCTACTATTCTCACCTTGGTTGCTATTTTTAATAACGTTTTGGTCGATGTAACCTCCGGCCTTTTTTCATGCGCATTTTTCGAACTCTAGAACCAATACGGAATTTTGAACCGAATTAATTCACGGGAGATAGATTGTTCTCATTCCGTCAGCCATGGCCGCGTAAAGTTGTTTATTGTGTTATTCTTAGTTATTGTCACCTGTAGTAAAGATTGAACCTTTAACTCTCAGGACACTGCAGAACTGATTGCTAATTACCGCCTTTATTCATATATCTAAGATTTCGTACAGGTCCCCTAGTTTAACATAAAGATTTGCAAGTCTGAAAAGAAAGACGGAATAATTCAAATAAAATAAAGGACATTTTTGTACTGCTGTGGTTTAATGCAGATCGACTATGTTCGGTCAGAGAAAGAAAAGTCATTCTAAACTGAGGGAATTCTTAATTTTGTTCCAATTCAGAATGCCCATTTTTGGAAGCTGAATTTTCTCCACATTAAAGACTGACATTCAGATTACTGTTCTCATTTTGAATTGTACTCTTACAACGTTTCGACCAATCTCTCTCTCTCTCTCTCTCTCTCTCTCTCTCTCTCCCTCCCTCCCTCTCTCTATATATATCTGTCTATCTATTTTTCAAAGGTAATGGAGCAAAAACAAAATAAAGCATATGAATAGGCATTATAAATAATGGGAAATAACATCACATTTTGTTGGAGAGCTAAAGAGAAAAAAGAAAGATGGTTTGTGTGTGTGTGTGTGTGTGTGTGTGTGTGTGTGTGTGTGTGTGTGTGTGTGTGTGTGAGAGAGAGAGAGAGAGAGACAGATAGACAGAACGAGTGAGAGAGAGAAGAGAGACTAATTTACAATTTGGTCTCCATTTTTGTTTTACTATTTATTTAATATTTAACTGCACTTTTTTACTTATTCAAGCAATTTTACTTGAGCTCAATGGATGATCTACGAGTGACACGTTTTTCAAGTACAAATATGTGTCTTTGAAAATTAGTAGGGAGTGCCGCAATTTCATAATAATTATTGCATTTGCTTTAGTAAGAATTTTTTTCATTCATCCTTTTTTCCATCGTTCAGTTCCTTCATTTTTCTTCCGTTCCTGTATTCTCTCATTCCTGTTTCTTTCGCCATTTCATATTAATTTCACTTCTGTTACTGCCTTTTCATTCACGCGCACGTACACGCATACGTATACGCATGCCAATCTGTTACTCTATTTTTGGTCATTCATGGAAGTAGAAACACAATTTTTATATACTGAGTTTAGTTATAGCCTTCGTTTTGCACTATTATTGTTTCATGTTTACTAATGCGTCGCATGGTTTTACGACACGTTGGAGGTTTTTGGGGGTTTTTTTTGTTTTTGTTTTTTTTGCATCCTTATTTTTCTGTGTGTGTAAAGTACATAGAGTCGTGCTAACGGTAACCATATTTTAATAAAAATAAAAAATAATTTCCGTAAAAATTCCACACTTTAGAAAATCAATCTTAAATTTGAAAACATCTGTTCATGTGTCTTGGATATGACTTTTAAATGTCTTGTAGCTAAAAAGTATCAAAAGTATAGGAACAATTACGAAAGCACAGTTTCAGAAGGTCGTGGTGCTGCACCAGTTTGTGTCACTAAAACGATGATGTCATTAGAGACCGTCCCAACGTGTGACTGTCAATGAAAGTGAATAAATTGAATCCATTACATATTTTTCTATTATTGTATTACATGTTCTATTGTTTTGCTCTTATTGTCACTTGAACGTTATGGGCCATTATTTGAGATCATGACTAGCAGAGCATTTTAGAGAGTTGAGCAGCAAAACTTAAACTTCTGCGTATTAGTATTGCCATAAAAACAGGAAACAGGAAGGGAATTCAAAAGTCTAGTTGTACAAGAAAAGAAAATAATAGAGTAAAACGTTTTCTGGCATTTAGGGACTTCAACAGTGAAGGGGTATGATTTTGCTGCTTGTTGTGTTAATCGGAAGCATTACGCCGAGGGGGGCACAAATGCTAAGAGCTCATCAGAGCACATTCCATTAAGGTATTTGTAAAACAGGCACAGGAATGCAGCATTTCGGCGATGAAACAGAGGTTGGAGCTTGGCTGACAGTGTGGGGTGTATTAGATTTGAGACTCATTTTTGGGGTTCTGTCTAAATGTTTTAAAAAAAGGTGTCAAATGTCTAAAATATTAATTAATTTTTGTTGATTAATGAAACCTAATTATTTGATAGAATGGTTCGAATGTTCACAAATGGACTGGGAGACTGAGTTCCAGTCTTTCGTAGAGTCATACCAAATAATTTTTAAAAATTGGTACTCGATGCCCTCTTGCTAAAACACATAATATTATAAGATGAAAATCAATTGGTAGGTGGAATAATCTCGACAAAGGAGTACCATCCTCCCTTATGTTTCGATCTAGTAGCAAAGGAAAATTGTCGCTTTTCGACCACATTTTTACATGAAATAACATTGGTGACCCTGAATACAACTCTGAGTTTCCATATTGGAGAAATCAAAAATGTTTTTAAAGTGAACAGAAAAATCACTTTTTTGCAAATATCCAAAAGTAGATTCATTAATTTTCCCACCACCAACAAAGCAAATCATTAAAAGCCTAATTAATGATTGCTTATATTATTCAAGGAGTAGTGATCGTAGGGAGAAACAATTCAGACTTGTTTTTGTTAAAATAACTTTCTTTCAATATAAGTGTTTTCGTATCATTTTACGTGGTTCAGTCTTTCTTGTGACATTGAGCAAGTAACGAACAAAATGTTAACGACTTTTCAATAGGATGGAAAACCTTGATAAGTGCAACTTTGAAACCAAATATTATCAGTGTTGGCGTTATGGCTTAATGCTCAAAACCTAAGCGAGTATTCTTTGTAATCAAACTAATGTTATTAGAGGAGGATGTTATAGTTTGCTTGGAACATGTATGAAAGGAGTTTTGCTTGAAGGCTACAACAATGCAACACCGTGAACACTAGTCAATGTATTCCTTGAGTCGACCCATAAATACATGGACACGTACTCCGGCGGAGTCGTCTGTTTTCCTAATCCTGCTTCATGTAACCAATTAGTGTCACAATGCCGTCTCCAATTCCTAAATGCATTGGCTAACCTGAAGTCCCTGTGGCTACACCCTTATCTTTGGTGATTGAACCTTCAAAATGTAACCAGACACTTACTTGTCACTGTAACTACCGCTCAGAGCGCATAAAATGTTAATGACTCTCAGTACGTGTGGCAATACAGTTAGCACGATGGCTGGCCGTTCGTCGTCAGATGCTGTGGTTTGAGTTTTTCTCTTAATTGCTTTGGTGAATGGCTGGGTGTGGTGTCGGCGCTTTCAAATCAAAGCAATTCAATAATAACTCAGAGATCATTTTTTATAAACGATAATAATTATTCATAAGATGTTTCATGGTACATTTTGTGTATAAGGAAGGTTAATCTTTCGGGTTCTTAGCGATTCCAAGATGCAGGATCTTTTAAACTTACGTTCGGTCAGACAGCTTCTCAGCTAGAGGAGAAAGAGCTTTTCAACTTAGCTCTTTTGGGGATGTTATTTAGCCCTGGACAAGAGTCCAAATCTAAGGTGTGTATTTTCCGATGGCAAGCAAGCAAATCTTTTTTAATTTGCCAAACACAATAGTTTATGGAACCGCAATTCGGAATCTCTTTGAGATTAGTATTTCTTCTTCTATCGTTTAGGCATTACTTTTTCCCCTTCATTTTTTCTCTTCTCTTTTCTTTTTTCCTCTGGATCTATTCTCTCTCTCGCTCTCTCTCTCTCTCTCTCTCTCTCTCTCTCTCTCTTTCTCTTTAACCCATTTTTCTTTTTAATTCTCTTTTTCCTTTTGTTCTGTCTTTCGCTCTCTCAGATTCCTTCTTTATCCCAAAGAAACTTTATTATCACTATGTCAATGGTCATTCCATTTTTCAAGATAATTCATATCACCTACAAGGAGGTGTAGTCTGTTACTTAACATGAAACACGAGGTCCACTGCCGATATTTTCATGGATATCGATTTTACTTTGCTGAGACATTTTTTTTTTTGTTTATTATATCAGCTATAAAACATATTCATTCTTTTCTCCGCCATTTAGTCTGTCTCCAACCTCATGTCAAACACTCCACCTAACCCTTAGCCCGTAATCAAGGTGAATTAATATTGTCCGGCGCATGCAACAGCGTTACAAATGAAGTAAAAGAATAATGACAATATTGAAGCAAATTCAATAATTTTAAATTATATGTTTATTTATTAACATAATTTGTCACAGAAGATGGTTGATAGTGTGAAGTTCGCAACTTTGTAGGTTTTCAAATTATCTCTTTGTCAAAGGAGAAAAAAAAAGGTGCACAGCTATTGAGTTTGGAAACCAGAAGCCGAAAATAGGTATCAGATACGAAACCGGGCTGGTCCGCATACTTGTTAAATTAATTTCGGAAGTATGGATCGCGGTTGATGTTAAGTATTCTTCTTATAATATTTTCATTGATAATTGATATTGTTGCGTGTTTTGCTAATTATTGTTCACTTACAATTCTTTAATGTCCTGCTGTGGACATGTTCTGGTGATAATTTGGGGGTTTAATTTTTTTATTAGCAGTTATTCTTTCGCCTCAGATTACCTTGGTCTATTTCTATGACTAGTATTTTTTATTTGTATGTCTTTAATGGGACTGTGATTACTAAACATGTTTTTATGGAATGAGTACGCTTTGGTTGTAGTGTGTTCTTTTATGCGCATGTGCAATGACCTAACTGTGCTACCGGTGTATAATTCATTGCATATTGCACATTGTATTTGATACGCTTAATATGTGCGACCGCATAATCCTGTGTTATTGATGGGGCAATTTGGTAGAGTGCATGAGTAGTTGTTGGTTTCTCAGTTCTTGATAAGTACTGTTTCAGTGTGTGAATTGGATATCTAATTTTTTTTTCTCTGCAGATATATTTGCGGGTGGTTGATGTTATTCTACCATTAAAATGTGATAGTTTAAAGAAACATGTGTTGGGATGTGTGTTTCGTTGATGTTTTCTAGATGTCCTAGGGTAGTGTTTGATATTTGCAGGGTATCAATTCTGCTGAGTATTTGTTGAAAACGCTTCGTTGGAATTCGCTTTCTCTGTCACTTCCAAAGGCAAGTAAGTTTTTACGGGAACGTGTGAACTCAAAGCATTTTCAACTAATTAAAATTGTTTCACACCCCGAAAGTATCATGTCTATGCCCAGTGTGAACTTAAAAACTCATATATTGATCAACAAAATCAGTTTTATCCGAAATACTCAAGTCGGACCCACTTAAAAGACATCAGAACGTACACTCAACGATCCCCGTGCCTTTGACTTGGTAAGCTGGGCGGAAAGGACTCAATTACTTACATACCAAGCTCTTTCTCATTTTTACACACTAATGATAGCCAAACAAACAGAAGTGAACTACATCGGAAGAAATTTTCCAGAAACAAATTATCCGAAAGATAAACACTCAGGTCTGCAACATGAAGTTATTTTTGTTAGTGCGCTTTTTGTAAACATCCGCTTCCAGTTTATCCATTAGTTCCCAATAAGTATAATATTTAGAAATAGTTAACAATTGTTTGATTTCATTTCCAAATGTAAATTCTACGATGGGTTCTATTGTTTAGTTCTGACTCTGTGGACGCTACACATGACCTGATAAACAGTTCGTGAACCGTTTCCATGCATACGCACACTTAATGGAGTACTTTTAACAGTTAATTTCCAATTGATATATTGTAGAAATTGGTGCCAAGTGGACGAATAATATTACACAGAAATAGGAAAAAGATACATTTGAAAGGAAAAATCATGAGACCTCTTAGCAGTATTATGTCAGTTTTTATTCCAAAAGTGCAGACTTTGTGTTAACATGTTTGAAAGTGAGTAAAAGTATTATAAAAGTATTATAAAAGTATTATAAAAGTATTATATTATATTATACTACTGTAAAAACAAAATATGCATGCTTAGATCATTGCTCATATCCAGCTTTCATAACGGATGTTTTGTAACCCCCTTTTGTCTTTACTAGAGGGAGGTGTCGGTGATTACTTATAATCAAACTTGTTGCGTTCGATTCCTGTAAATCTCATAGCACTGCTTTCAATATAGACGACTGTTAGCAGTTAAAAAAATCGTTAGTTGTTCACTGGGGCCGCCATTTTGTATCAAGGGAAATAAATCTGTTGAAACATCTACGTAGATAAAATGAAAAACATAAACCTCTCTTGACGTGCTTATTCTAAATAGGGTGTCACAGAATATGTTGCTCCCCAGGGCTGAGTTACAATATAATCCAGAAGTTGTTTTTTTTTTAACTTTATCATTGTTTGAATAAACTGTTAGCGCTTATCGATGTTTTGAAAACTATAGACTACTAAGACTACACGTCACAATCACCAGCACTATTTGCTGCGCTTTGATTTCATTCGAAAGTTCAGGAACTTTGGCATTGTAATTCTTCTTACATAAATACAATAAGTCTTTTTACTTAAATATTATCCTTATGGATAATATAAAAGCAAAGAGACTTATTGTTTTGTTATCAAATCAACAAATGTGTTTACAGTGTGTACAAACACACTACATAAATTAGCCGAAAGAAATACTTTCTCTAAATAGTCAGTCGTAAAAAGCTGATATTGGTTGACTCAACATACAGAGGACAAGAGAAATACATTGTTAAATGAGATGTGTGTTTGTGTGTGTGTGTGTGTGTGTGTGTGTGTGTGTGTGTGTGTGTGTGTGTGTGTGTGTGTGTGTGTGTGTGTGTGTGGGACTTATTCAGTTCATTGCAAGAGACGGCGAATTAGAAGAATTAAAATCGAAACAAAAAACAACATTCAATCTTTGATATAAGGAATATATATTTTATGTGATTAAAACAAATGTTAATTGACTCAACTTTAATATAATAAAGAATGTCTCCCAAAGTGATTAAAACAAATGTTAATTGACTCGACTTTAATATAATAAAGAATGTCTCCCAAAGTGATCTACAAAGTTTTTGATGTTTTCATGACATCATTCCTACACAAAATCAGTTTCTTGAATCTGGACAATAACCCCCCCCTTTTTTAATTATCATATCTAATTTTAAAGTTATTGAACATCCTTATAATGTCTACCTTCAGTATACAGAGTTGATTAATTATTCTAATTCTTGTGAGTAGTTCGACTTTTAAATTTCTTGTTCTTTATTCTCATCAAATCTTTCCTGGACTTCATACATTAGATTTATTGCTTTTTCTGCTTCTCGTAAAATAGGTTCTCCTTGTTGCTCCAAACATTCTCGTGCGCCCGATACTGTTCTCTATTGTTTCAAATTTATTGTCAGACCGTGCATGAAGTACTGTTATGTTTCGGCTGGTGAATCGTTTGAAGTTTCTTAATAAGTTTCAAAAGCGTTTCTGTAATTTGATTCAAGCATCTGACGGTCCCGAGATTCTGTCACTGTTACCTACTCTCCTTCATCTTCGTAAAAGTTACTCCACACAATACCGTTCATACTTCTGGCTAATCGTTGACGATTTTCATCACTTCTTGCTGTGCGGGGTCTACCAGATTCAAGGAGATCATATGCTGCAACCACTGTATTAATGGGATTGGAACAAGGGGAATTTCTTGTGACGTGGCACCGAAATTTTCTTGGAGTTTCTTATATTGGCTCATTTAACTGAAAGTACCATTTTACGATAAATATCCGCTCCTCTGTGGTGTAACGACTCATGATGACTTCGGTAAGGTTACTCTAAATGCTCTGAAAAAATAAAAGAAAAAATAAATAAAAATTAAGGAAGTTATAATTTTTTCATTTTTTTTTTTATCAATAAGCTTCTTTTGGGATCCCCCCTTTCTCTCTCTCTCTCTCTCTCTCTCTCTCTCTCTCTCTCTCTCTATATATATATATATATATATATATATATATATATATATATATATATATATATATATATATATATATATAAAGATCCCCCTCCTCATATTAAAAATGTTCTTTCTAAATAGTAGCATTGTTATGTAGAAACTAAATTATCCATGAGGCTTGGCTTTGTTAACTATTCTGTTCCTACACTGTTATATGTTGCATACTAATCACCGACTCTTTTCGGCTTTGTTTTAAAATAAATTTTTAAATCAACTACAACGAAAATATTTGAGAAATTTTTTTAGCAAGATATACTCTTGCAATATACGCTCTCTCCCAAGTGTGTTTTTTTTTACATTTTGCCAAATACATGCGGACATTACACGCGGTGGGGGTACAGTCTTGAACGGTTTTAAAAAAGCATAAAATCTCTAATCAAATATTTAGACATTTTTAAAGAATCAAATCGGTACTTGTATTGGAATCAGTAATTTAGAACAGAATTGCATCAAAATGGGGAAAATTTGGAAAATAACACAAAATAAAAATCCCCTCGATACATGTAAGAGGCATATTTATTGTGTGGATTTCTACCATTATTTTGTTTGATTTTTGATTTTTGAGCGATTATCGGGACTCTCCAGATGACTTTTGCAGGTCGAACATTTGTTCTTGTTCTAATTTAAGGCACTGCACTACTTTTGTTCAAAACTAAATAAATATGCAGAAGAGTAACTTATCTTGCCTTTGGTAACATTTATTTGTTATATATTTGTTTTTAACTACTTTTTTGTTTCGTAGTCTATACTGAGAATGCCCAAAATATAATACAAAATATCAAGAAAAATATTGGAAATTTTATCGAAAATCAACTAAAAAAGTTATGACCGAATATTGCATTTATTCTTACGATAACAGAAAAAAAATCTCATGTAGAAATAATAATATAATAAAAAATAGCAATATTCAACAGGTTTAAATAATATAAAAAGAAATTATTTTTCAATTTTATCTGCGCTTTTGTAGACATTAAGAAAATATACAATTAAAAGAAAGATAATTCAACACAATAAAAAATCATTTAAAGATTTATTTAAAATTAATAATTAAATACAGTTTTAAAAATACGAATATCTCTTACTTCACTGTATTTTCCCGGCAAGAAATTCTGTCTTTCGTTTACACATGTTCCAATGGAAAATAATTACTTGTTTTTAGGATAAGAAAATACAGTTATTTTTGTAATTCCCTCTGCAATTTGGCACAACGCAACCGCTAGAGATATTTGAGAATTAAAAACGAAAATAGTCATTTATCTCCTCCTAGTATTTTGACTTCATTTTTTATTTTATTTTTATTATTTCATTTTTCTTCTTTTTTTTTTGTATTATATTTATTTGCTTCTCCACGAAAACAAAATGTGACACGAGGTCGTTTTTAATGTGGGGGGGGGGGGGGAAACCATCTCCCCGGATAGGGTCACTCCGTCTGTAGGCAAAAATACAAATTAGTTTCCCTACATTCCCTAAATACAAAGTAGTTTCCCTACATTGACTAAGGACAAAGTAACTCAAGTGTAGCATCAGAACAGATACTACACTTTTCTATGCCGAATTCCATTTTGGATATCCTGGCCAAATATTCTGGTCGTGTTTATTAGTGTTTCCAGTTCTGTCTTTGCTTTTGCAAATAGTTTCAGGTCATCCGTGTACATTAAGTGGTTCATTCTTTCTTCTGTGTTAGTGAACTTGTATCCGGCTGGGCATTTTCTTAGTATGTTATTCAGAGGCATCATGACTACAATGAACAATAATGGTGATAAGGAATCACCTTGGAAGATCCCTTTTTTTATTTTGATTTCAGTTATGTATTGTCCATCAGCCGTCAGTTCAGGTCTCCATGTTTCGTTGCATTTGCTATCAGATTGATTATATTACCTGGTATTTTATAAATTATCAGGCATTCTATTATCCATCCTTGCAAGATTCTATCATATGCTTTTTTATAGTAAATCCATGCCGTAGCTAGGTTCTTTTTTTTTTACTTTTGACTTTACTCAAAATTTTTTAGTCTATATGTAGACTATATATATAGTAATGTTATAACCGTATCACCTTTCACACAGATCTGTGTTTATACTAATTTGCATATTCCTTTAAAAAAGAACTTTTCGTTTTTTTATTAGATGATTAATTTCATTTCATTATTACCCACAGTATATTTATGCATAATTGCATAGTATGGTGAGATGAATTTAGAGTAAATCTTTATTTCTATCTCGAAACGATCTTTATCAAACTACTTTGTCAATTTTTGGTGTACATTATCTTATAACGGTCGCACAAAATCGATTTGATTTTTATCCGGAAAAATAGCTGCTATGAGTTTATAGGTCTCCCGGCGGAGTCATTACTTGTAGGATATGGGATGTGAGTCGGTGTTCACCAATTCATAATCGGAATCCGTCGATTTTAGAGATCAAGATTGCAGGTGCATGTATATTTATCAGTTGAAAGTGGTAGAGCATCACTGTGACCGTTAAAGATAAATTTAACAAGACCTGCAACTTACAGAAGGGTGCTACCAAGTCGCATCCACATCCACATAAATTAAAAAGAACAATTTAGGAAAAATAACGAAATTCGGCAAAAGAACTTGAAATCGCTGTACTTGGATGAAATAACAACACTAATTAACCTGTTTAAGAAACTAATTCAAATTATTTCAACGTGAAGGGATTTTTGCCACAAATGTTCATTAGACAGTCTTTGCTAATAAATGCCCTGTAAAAAAGGCAAAAACGTTTATGATTACTGATTTTCATAAACAAAGGGACACACGTGATTATTTTCTGAGATGAGAAAGTCATTAAGCGTGAGGCGTGCGTGTGTGGGTTACGAAAACAGTAGTTTGTTGAAAAGAAGAAATAATTCTCGTTCGATATGGTAACTTTCCATGGTGAGAATTTAAGGTGCATGATGCGCGCAAATTTATGTTGTGTGATTTAACGTCGCACAATGGTGGAGTCCGGCGTATTTTCTGAGGACGGGCAGTGATGATATCTACTCGTAAAACTACATCCTGGATTGTTTGATTTTCGCGGATAAAAGCTTCTATACCTGTGTTCAAGAACATTCCAAACTATTTGTTGTGTCACTGTGTGTAAAACGTAACGTAGTTCCTTTATTGCATGTGTGCGGATGGGAAAATTACCACGTTGTAAGCTTGCACGTGCTTTATACATGTGACGAGGACGCATCAGACCGTCTGAAACGTGTGTAAACGATTTCAATGACTTAAAAACATTATTACAATGATCCAAACATAATTCTCAATGAAAAACCAAGACACGGAATAATAAAATAATGTTAAAAAATACACATTGTTGGTGACTACTCCCTTATTTAAATATACATCTTTCTTTCGTTGGAATTTATTAACCCATTTTATATATATATATATATATATATATATATATATATATATATATATATATATATATATATATATATATATATACCCGTTCACATACACTTTTCACGATACAGCTAGAACCCAGAATTAGATAGAATCGAGCAATTGCATCGACAACGGACAAGGCTGGGTTCTAGCTTTATCGTGAAAAGTGTATGTGAACGGGTATATATATATATATATATATATATATATATAATCTCCTCTTAATGTCTAATATGTGTAGAAAAGGCGGTTCATCCTTCGTAGGGACGTGATGTCCCTCAACAAATAGGTTGTTCCGAAATCGTGTCTGGGGAGTCGGCTAATTTCAGTTAATGTTTGTAGATATGATATCTACCGCCTGCATGCCAGCAGTAACTATCTTAGTTGTATAGGACGCGTTGCTTGTCACATCGTAGAATGTAGAACTGAATAAAAATATAAGAATTTAAAAATCGAGGCTTAGCCAATAGATTGCGCCGTGACCCATATGGATAGGTCGTCAGTATTGCACACTTCATGCGTACCTATGTCGGAGCTCGTCGCTGATGAGATGCAGTACATCGAAGCCCACTTTGGGTCTGGCGTTGTCCGGTGTCGATGCAATTGCTCGATTCTATCTAATTCTTGGTTCTAGCTTTATCGTGAAAAGTGTATGTGAACGGGTATTTATATATCTATCTATAATCTCCTCTTAATGTGTAATATATATATATGTATGTGTGTGTGTGTGTGTGTGTGTGTGTGTGTGTGTGTGTGTGTGTGTGTGTGTGTGTGTGTGTGTGTGTGTGAGTGTGTGTTCTATGTTTTTAATCATCATTTTTTATTTTTTAAAATTACACGCAAAGTTAGTTGAAAACTCAACAGTAATTCTATAACCGTATAATGATATTTACGGTTATAAGTGTATGTGAAATATGTCTAATACATACTAAGCTCAACTCTCGAAAATATATAATCCGATATTTTTATTAAAACTTTTTAATAGCTGTTTCGTTCATAATAAATTGCACTTTTCCCATTGTTCATAAGTAAAAATAACAAGCGTATTTTTAATCGGCCGCATCAGTGCTTATTAAATCCGAAAAAAAAACATTGTCCAACAAAAAATGATTTGAAAAAATAGTATTCCTCCTCCTTTCTTATATATTTATAAGAGGTCATGTTCAGTGATTATAACTTTATAATAATTATAAGTATACCATAAGGAGACAAAAGCATCAAGTTTATTCCATAAATATAAAAAAATGAAATATTCCAAATTTTATAGTACAGATGAAATTAAGCTCAATTATTAGCCAGGAGAAAGTTATGCCGTAATCAACATTTTATGATCAAATTCTGAAAAGTTCAACATCAACAAATATTATCATATGCATATATTTCAAAGGTTTTTTGCTGTCCATAATCACTGCCACAGCACGAGAATTTCTTTTCTTTCTCCATTCATTTTTTCTTTCCTCTTTTTGTTATTTCTTTATCTTTTCCCTTTTTCTTTCTTTTCTTTCTTTTTATCTGTTTTTAAATCTCTCTTTCATCAATCCCCTTTTCCTTTCTTTCTTATCTTCTATATAATAAAAGTGAACTAACGTGCGTCTGGTTCGTTTCAATAATCACGTAGGTACGTTTAATTTTGATGAGTAAACGGGTTGGGGTGGGGTTCTTGATCTTATAAATAATTTAAAATTAAATCTGTACGATGAAAAAGTGATCTGAGAAGGGGTAAGGGCGGTAATTCCGTATTAGAGATGTGAAAATCAGTTAAATGAAAAAAAGAAAGAAAGAAAATTGACTGCAATGTTTAAATTAAAATCATTTTAACTAAAATTATAATATATTATCTATTAAAATCGCGAGAGGGAAACAGAAGGAATAGAGGGAGACTGAGATATATAGAGAGGGGTGGAGATAGAGAAAAGGTGGAGAAAGATTGAAAAAGAAAGAGGAAACGAGAAAGGAGTGAAAGAGTATTACAAATATACTGCGCACACATTTTAATTTTTCTATTTTACTGTCCATGCCCTCATGCAACGCCGGGTAGCTATGCTAGTTTACACTAGAGCCGTTTGATTAGACCTGAAGGCCGTCTGATTATAAAATAATGGAAACACTGACCCAATTCTGACCTTCAAGAAGAAATATACTCAACGTATTAAATCTCGGCTCACTTCAACAATGTTGACCATTAGTCGTTGCTACTCGAAATAGTACGTTTCGTGCATTCATTCACAAGAAATTAATGAATGAATGTGAACGTATGGAAGCCGCTAAGCACAGAGAAACATATTGCAATATGTTCATTACTTATGTGCAAGTGTGTTCGTACAACGATAGTTTACGCACTATAAAGGCGTAGAATACGCAAGAAAACATTGATAATTGTGATGTCTCTATCTCTCAGTACGCCTGTCTGTTTGTCTGTCTGAAAACAAAGTTCTATACCAAGTACATTTTTTTAATTATTATTATTATTAATAATTCAATGGTGGTTTCTATCAATTTCCTCCCCGTGAGAGTAAAGTTTAGGTTGCTAATTAGGGGAATTTAAGGAGCACTCTGCGTTAAGACAAAAAATAAAATGACTTTAGACTAGGATTTCCTCTTCGCTGACTGAAGACAGAAAATGTGAAGTGTAGTATCAGAACAGTTTGTACACTTTGATCCTAGCCAAAATAGCTATGGTTATAGTGGTATTCATTTTGTGGATGAAATATATGCGTATTTGTGTACATCTTCCGTCAGAAATGATGGAAAACATTATGCTCTGTGAGTGTTCGCACATGCTCCTGCATATTATAGAACTAGGTTAGTAATTTAATTTTTTTATGTATCAATTATTACCATGTACCATTAAATTTTTATTTAGCCTGAAAGATTTCTTTCCAAATTCATTTAAAAAAAAACGGCAACTGATTTGTTCTTTGATTTCTCTCCCATATCCTCTTGACTTGAAATGTTCGATTTTTCGTAAGTACGCTTAATAGATCGAATAGGCACACAATATATATAATAAAATGAAATATTACTTGTATATATATATATATATATATATATATATATATATATATATATATAAAGCTGAATGTGTGTGTGTGTGTGTGTGTGTGTGTGTGTGTGGTATAGGCTCCTATATGGTATGTTATTTTAAAAAACTGATTATATATAATGATAGAAGATGTATCGAGACACAGGAATGGGTATGCTTGATCTGTTAGAACAGTGGTTCATTAAAATTGTGGGGTGTGCGTTCGCGCCTGGTCCACAAAGTATGGAAATAAAAAAAAATTTAAATTAAAAAAAAAACGTTTACAAGTGTTTTTGATATAGATGTACATAAGAATACTTTGATAAGTATGGTTTAACTTAAATATGGATGGTATAATAAAATTGTGGGGTCTGCGTTCGCGCTTGGCCTCCATAGAATGGAAATAGGCACAAACTTTAACAAAGACTTTTCATATCTATCTGCGTAAGTATACTTTGATAATTATGTTTCAGTTTGAAGAAATATGGTATAATAAAATTATGGGGTGTTCGTTCGCACCTGACCTCCATAGAATGGAAATATGTTACAAAGTTTAACAAGGTTTTTTAATATAGATGCACAGAATATTGTGATAAGTGTTTCAGTGTGAACAGGTATGGTATAATAAATTATGGTGTTTATCTATTTTATTTTTACTTTCATCATATTTTGCTTTGGTTTTGATACCCCCAAATTCGAAGTTATCTCTTTATAACCATTCCTTTTCATAACCTATCATACTTTCATAAATCAGGGTCCCTTATCTGTAGGCTGTTTTTGAACCCAGTCAACGACGAGTACTTTTGCTAGTATATATATATATATATATATATATATATATAGTTTACGCGTAAAAAAGTGGCCACACACATACTTTTATTGATAAACAAGAATATATTCACATTTTTTACAATAGCAATCTATATATATAAATTCATATTTCTGTTTGTTTGTCTATTTGTTTGTTCACAATTTGATTAATATATACAAAAGGTCCATTACTTTAATGTTTCATTTATTTCTATATATAGTATGGTTCTTTCAATATATATATATATATATATATATATATATATATATATATATATATATATATATATATATCATTTGCATATTATATTAAGGAAAATCGATTTTATTAAATAGCTGTATGTTAGTTTAGGTATCTAGCGAGAGAGTTGCTTTAAGTGTTCTATTTAAGATTTTTAATTCATCAACTTTAAATAACAATTATTTGATAATATATTTAATTTCATTTATTTGGAATTATTATTTACGATATCGATTTTTTTTTTAGAAACGGGTAGAGTTATTTCCGCTGATGATTTTTTTATGTTGCCCATATATAATAATTTAGTTATCGCAATACGTTTCTAGCATGTAGACAGAAAGATGTTTTGCTTTATTTTTAAATATTAATAAATAAATAAAACACGAATAAACGAAAAGATCTCATTTGTTTGTTTTTATTATTCTAGAAACGACTATACCGAATCTTTGAGCCTTCCGGGAATTGACTCCCCCCCCCCCAAAAAAAAGAAACAAATCGAAAATTTCTTTTATTTACGAAAAAAAGAAGCCAGTGAAGATAGTACCTTTACAAAAAAAAAAAAAAAAAAAAAAGCCAATAAAAGGAATTCCATTTTGTTCTTAAACTTTTCAAACGTGTTAAAAAGTCGTTTGCAAATTAACTTTTCCCTTTATTCGCGTGTCAGGTTGGAGTCTGCCTACACGGCTATTTTTTTTTTCGGTCGCCCCGGCACTCGCTGCTATTTTTATTGAAACAAAAGCTATTTTAATTCATTTATTTTTTATTTTATCATGATCATAATCATCACCATCACCATCACCATCATCCCATTCACCATCATCATCATCATCATGACTATTATTATTACTATTATTGTTATTGTTATTATTATTATTATTATTATTATTATTGTTGTTGTTGTGTTTTTGTTTTGTTTTTTTTTGTTTTTTTGCTGGGTGGTATCCAGCACACGAGCAACAAAAAGTGCTCAATAGCTGGTTGGTTGGTTGGTTGGTTGTTTTTGTTTTACGGCATATAAACCCTTTTCAGGTTATTTAATGCCGAATCTAGTTATTTTGGAGAAAACGTTTTTAATAGAATATATATATATATATATATATATATATATATATATATATATGTGTGTGTGTGTGTGTGTGTGTGTGTGTGTGTGTGTGTGTGTGTGTGTGTGTGTGTGTGTGTATGTATATATGTATATATATACAGTGATGATCATATTTATTGGCACGGTAAAATAAAAGTTAGATTTTGTCTAATAAATTCTAAAAAGGGATTAAATTAAAGAAAATAACAAAGTATATTATGTATTTTTAACTGGCCTTTCCGATGCAGCAATCGGATTTTAGAAAAAATAAATAACAAAGGAACAACAAACATAATTGCAAAAAAACCCTTGTTCAAAATTATTGGCACGATTTATTTAATAATCAATTGTATAGCCTTTGGCCTTGATTACCTTCCTCAGTCGCTTTTCATAGTTTACAACCAAGTTGTTTCACTCTTCAGTAGTAATTTTAGCCCACTCTTCCTGACAATAATCCTCCAATTGAATAAGATTCTTAGGCTTCCTTTGCATTACCCTCAATTTTAATGTTCTCCATAAATTTTCAATTGGATTAAGGTCTGGGCTTTGTGATGGCCACTCCAAAACATTAATATGATTGTCCTCAAGCCATTTCTTAGTCAGTTTAGCCGAATGCTTTGGGTCATTATCTTGCATGAACCACCAACGACGACCAAGTGAGAGCTCTTTAGCAGAGTCTTTCAGGTTTTCATCCAATATTTTACATAATCTTCCTTTTTTATGCTACCTGTGACCTTAACAAGTCGCCCTGGTCCAGAGGTAGCAAAGGATCCCCAAAACATCAAACTGCCTCCACCGTGCTTCACTGTGGGTATGGTGTTCTTAGGCAGGAAAGCTTCGCCAGATTTTCTGTAAATATAAGACACTTTATTATGGCCAAATAACTCTATTTTCGTTTCGTCAGTCCATAGAACACGTTTCCAGAATGCAACATCTTTATCAATATGACGTTTTGCAAAGGCTAGCCTTGCTTTCAGGTGCATAGGCTTCAATAAGGGAGTCTTTCTTGGACGACATGCTTTTAAACCAGCTCTCTTCAAAACTCTACCAACTGTATGTCGAGATACATTCACTCCAGAGGTGCTCTGTTCAACAATCTCCCCAACAGAGATCCTTGGGTTTTGTTTTACTTGTCGAACAATTTTCCGTTCATCTCTTGGGGAAAGAATCCTTTTTCTCCCTCTACCCTCTAAACTCATAATGTGGCCTTGCGATTTGAACTTGTTTATTATGGCTCTAACAGTGGATTTGGGAAGGTTTAGCTTCTTTGAAATCTTATCATAGCCCTCCCCATTGGTATGGCATGCTACAACAAGCTTCCTGACGTCTTCGCTGTGTTCCTTAGTTTTAACCATGGCGATTGAAAATTATAATTTAGTCACTTATAATAGTTTAAATAAATCGCTATCGAAAAATTATCTGAAAAAAATTATTCACTGAATTAGCGTTAAACAAGCATAATATGGCTATTAAAAAGTTCAGAAAGCACGTAAACCGGAAATTGATTGATATTATACTGATACTAAAAGAAAAGCAAAGCCGTGCCAATAATTTTGAACAAGGGTTTTTTGCAATTATGTTTGTTGTTCCTTTGTTATTTATTTTTTCTAAAATCCGATTGCTGCATCGGAAAGGCCAGTTAAAAATACATAATATACTTTGTTATTTTCTTTAATTTAATCCCTTTTTTAGAATTTATTAGACAAAATTTAACTTTTATTTTACCGTGCCAATAAATATGATCATCACTGTATATATATATATATATATATATATATATATATATATATATATATATATATATATATATATATATATATATATATATATATTACAATCGGTTTCTATTTAACCGATACTTGAGACCCTAACAGACACTACCACTCCGGGTCAGAGTGAACCTGGGAGCAATGGCAATTAAAGGGTGGCTCCACACTCCCCAAAGCCCGCAAGCTGGGGCCTCACCATTGGATATAGTTTAAGGTAATATCCAGGACCTCAATATCCGGAGAATAGCTTCTTCTTTTTGTATCCATTCTGCCAAAATATCTGGTGGAGAGAATATCATGCACTTCTTTTTTGTGGTGGGGGGGATTACATTTACATGTTTTTATCCGTTCTTTTATTTCTGAAATTCTTGTGGGGGTATCCACGTTGTCCACTATGAAAATGATTAATATTCTTAGTATAGCAGGTTTGTTCCAAACGGAAGCTCATGTCGACCCGAGCATAGTCGGGTACCCATGCTAGTAGATTATATTTTTAAAAAAATTCTATTTCCCACGTGTAATATATACTTTTTTTTTAAGAATTTTTTGTAAAAGGAAAATTTTTATCAGTAAAAAAAGTGGTCGATTTAATTTTGGAATCCCAGATCCAATAAATAAAAAGTATTTTCAAATTAGCTATATATCATGGGAAACCATTATTTTAATCAAGTTAAAAAGTGAAATTATAGGAATGAAAAAGACCGGAAGTTCCATTCTACTGTTCAAAAAATCATAAGAAAGCATGAAAAAATATTGCATTACCAGTCACTTAGGGGGGCCAAAATAGCTAACAAGTAATCATGTAAAATTTCTAAATAAGGAACTCTCTGCCGATAATTATTTCATCATGTAAAAAATTAACAAAAAGACTATAATAGAATGCAAAGTGTTCCCATTAAACTATCAGAAACTATTTCAATGATATCGGTTTGTCCTTGGCATCGTTTCTAAAAACCGTTATTAAAATGACAACATAATAATCGGTTAGAGGCAAAAAATTGATAAAAATGTCAGAGGATGAAACCAGCGATCAATGTAAATTTAATCTCTATAATTCTGATGGAAACAAAAATATGTCGAAAGAAAGCTTGCGAACAAAACAAAAATAAATTGCGGAAGTGTAAAATTTGGAGGAGGGTTTATTATAGTTTGAGAATCAGTTTTCATAGATGTTAAAATGGATGCAGCTTATTACTGCAACATGTTAAGTTCTGCTTTGCCGTAAGAAAATTTGGTACATTGGCTCTTTACGAGTATATTTTCGTTCAGAAAAACGACCCAAAACCCAAAACCCACTAGCAATCTTACAAATGAATTTTTTTCGAGAAAATTCCATGACGATTGAAAGCTGTTCGGCACAATCATTGGATTGCAATCCCATCGAGAATTTGTGGGCAATAATAAAATTAAAAATTGACAATAAAATGTCGAAAAATAAACTTCACCCAAATCAGCCATAAATGAAGAATTGTCTACATGAAGATTTATCAATAGAGATTTCCTTATTAAAAAAAAAAAAAATTACATTATTACTTGTCAGGGGAGCGGGGAGGGCTTCCATTTCCACCTAAATGCCATATATTTCATGTTTTCTTATAATTTTTTGAACAGTAGAGAATGAAAGTTGTAGAAACCTTGAAATATCTCTTAGTGATTTTCGATCATTTTTCATATAATTTCACCTTTAACTTGGTCAGAATTATGTTTTCCTATAATGTATAGTTAAGTATTTGAAAATATCTTGTATTTGTTGAATTTTTTATTCAAAAATTGAATTGACTGCTTTTTTTTTACTAATGAACATTTTCTTTTAATAGTTTTTTCACATTTTTTTATCACAAAGAAAGTATATATTACACATGGGAAATAGAAGTTTCCTTAATATGATATATTGTTATTGTAAAATATAATATATTGTTATTGTGTTTATTAATAAAAATTTATTATACGGTAATGTATAGTTTAAATAAATACATATTTTGTATTAGCTCTTGTAGAACCTACAATCAAGCACTTGATTAAATAATTGGTGATACATAAGATAGCGATATAAAAGGTTATATTTCTGCCTGTCTGTCTGTTTGTCTTCATATTTTCAAACTCTATCTTTTCCTAAACTAAAAGTCGCAGAGCAGCGCTATGGGCCTCAGTGATTAGATTTTTATGGACCATTTTATGGACCAGCCGATAAATAATAGTTTTTAATGGGTCAAAATTTAAAAAAATCGTTATACATTTTGTGCATTCATCTTAGTTTATTTTTAATATTTAATTATAGATCAGTTCACATGCGTGTCGTGTTGATACAGTGGTAACGTCACCAACTTTGCTGTAGTTTTACTTTCCGTTTCGATTCTAGCTGATGGCACCTAAATACTTTTTTTTTTTTTACTTTTGAAATCACGACTCTATAATAATATATACAAAATCTGGAGGAATGAAAATGCCATATTTAAGCGTATTTTAGGCCCGAACAAAGCCGCCCCAGCCGCTAGTGCTATATATGTGTGCAAAAAAGAAAATGAAATCTTATATAAAACAAAATATATCCCAAAAATATTTTTGGAAAATATTAAAATAATCACGTTAAAAAAAGCAAACAAATGTGGACATAGAGAAACGTGAATTGCGAAATGTGTCTGAATAATAACGGGGGGAGGGGGCTCTGTGTGAGTTATGGAGGACAGACTGGAAGCGAATTATGCTAAGGTTTATGACTGCAATCATTGCGTTATTTGCATGATTTTGTTTACAACTTTTTTAGCTTGTTTAGTTATGAACACTGAGGACTGGACAATGAATATAAAAAGAACATCGCTGCCATATTCACCTGTATCACCTTTTTAATTTTCGCAAAGCTTCAGAAAAGTATCATCCTAATATACAACATTATTTTGCCGAATATTCAACGTTTTTTTATCGATAACCTATGTTATCCAACAATTTCCATATTTTATTCCGCATTACCAGTTCTTCATTT
Organism: Euprymna scolopes; assembly: GCF_053919585.1. Classification (NCBI taxonomy): domain Eukaryota; kingdom Metazoa; phylum Mollusca; class Cephalopoda; order Sepiida; family Sepiolidae; genus Euprymna; species Euprymna scolopes. Next base: position 110,369,173 of record NC_136487.1, on the reverse strand, counting down.
TTTTTCTTGAAAAATGTATTTGGTTTCACAGTTCTTCAAACACTACTTAATCCGGCTCGATAATTTCTCTAATCACCTTCACAGCATCTGTTGCTTAATTTATTAACAAAAAGGAAAATATTGCATTTCTTTATGTATCCCAGATTTAAGATAACAAATATTATATTTGTTTTTTCTATTCATATTTTGATCCCCCGATTTATCAGAGGGGCCTATGTTTTCAGTGGAGTCCGTGCGTCCGTGCGTCCGTGCATCTGTTCACCCGTGCTTCCGTGCAACCGTTAGTCCGGACTATTGACAGATAATCGTCCATTATTTTTTCCTGAAATTTTGCCACAAAATGTAGTTCATTAAATAGATGTGCACAGTAAAAAAATTATTTTTCAAAACCTCCCGTTGTGTCCCCAGGGGCTTTAAAGAGATCAAAAATACCCCAAAATGCCCCAAAATGACACGTTTTGCCCCATAATTTTAATCCATCCATTAGATTTTTCTGTAACTTGGCCAAAATGTGGAGCCCATTGTTCTTAATATAAATCCAATATGGGTGACTCTGGCAAAATTCTGGTTCGCGTCCCCCAAGGACTTTCAGTATTAAAAACGCAATTTTTGTGGCTCTTTTTTCATATTTCTCAATAAAAACTTGATATGTCTGACTATATAGTGGATTTTCACTGTGGTCAACTCAAATATACATATGTTAAGGCACCGTTATCCATTTACACTGTGATTTGGCGTCCCCATGGGGCTCAAATAGCCAAAAATGACACCTTTTGCCCCAGAGCGCTTGATCCATCCATTAGATTTTCTTGAGACTTTCCCAAAATATGGAGACCATTGTTTTTAATATAAATTCAGTATGGGTGACCCTGGCAAAATTCTGGTTCGCATCCCTCTGGGACTTTTAAGGCTATAAAAAACATGCCTTTTTTGGAGCTCTTTTTTCATATTACTCAAAAGCTTGATATGCATGTCTATATAGTGGTTTTCCATGGTACTAAATTCAAATATACATGTTTAAAGGCGTGAAACGGCACCGTTTGTCCATTTTCACTGGGATTCGGCGTTACCAGGAGCTTAAATGGATCACAAATGCCCCCAAATTGCAAAAAATGACACTTTTTACATCATAACTGTTGCTCCATCCATTAGATTTTTCTGAAACTTGGCGAAAATGTGAAGACAACGTTGGCCCTTCAGATTTCTCACATTCCTCATTTTATTATTTTTTTGTGGCGTCATCTAATATGCAGCACGTGAGGGGGGCACGCACGCGTTGCTTTTTATAATTGTTTGCATATCTTATTATTAATTAAAATAGTTTTCTTTCTAGAATGTTTCTATATTGTTGTTTTAATTAGATGTTTCTAAAGGCCTTCAGCATTAGTGAAGTGTTACTTATAAAAATAAGTCAACTCTTTTAATGAATTGATTCGTGAAATAAAAGTTTACTTAGAAACAATAATTTATTTACGAAAATATAACATTAAATCAACTACAATGCAAAAACAATCGGCTATTTTGCGAATAGCAACCGAGAAATGAAAACGAATTGCAACAAATAACCTATATACAAAAAAAATATTTATATCAACTATATACAAAAATATTTATATCCATTATATACAAAATTATTTATATCCGCTCTATACAAAAAATATGTATATCCACTATATACAATAAATATTTATATGCACTATATACAACAAAATATTTATCTCTACTATACACAAAAAATAGTTATATCCACTATATACAAAATTATTTATATCCACTATACACAAAAAAATATTTATATCCATTATATACAAAAAATATTTATATCAAATATATACAAAAAAAATATTTATATCCACTATATACAAAAAATATTTATATCCACTATATACAAAAAATATTTATATACACTATATACAAAAAATTATTTATCTTCACTATATACAAAAAATATATATCTCCACTATATACAAAAAATATTTATCTTCACTATATACAAAAAAATATTTATATCAACAATATACAAAAAATATTTACATCCATTTTATACAAAAATATTTATATCCACTACATACAAAAAATATTGATATCCACTATATAGAAAAAATATTTATATCTAATGCTAGCCGTACCCGGCCACGCGTTGCTGTGGCTCAGTTTGTTAAAATGGAACACATTCCTCATAAAAAATTGCATTTTGTATTGTTTATTTATTTTATTATTTTTGCAATAAAAGTTGTTTTTCCCCCCCCAAGAAAAGGTGAATTTTTTACCATAAATTGTTAGGTGAAATTTTTTTTTCAGGAATGTTTTTTTAAGAGAAAGTTGGCAGTAAACATTTCTTTTTGAAAACAGAATTTTTATTATAAAAAGAAAAGATGAATGTTTTATATGAACACTGTAAATAGTTAGGTGAAAGTAGAGAAAAGGTAGATTTTTTTTCAAGAGAATGTACAAATTTTTTTGTCAATAGATGTTAAGAAAATAAACGGAAAAAATACTGCCATCATTAATTAATTCTGCAAAAAAATAAATAAAATGTTGGTTTAGTGTTTCAACGTTTGAACAACGCTCTGCTGAATCCGTTGATTGCCGGTCGAACCCTAAACTAATTGGAATCCGGTGCGGGGAGGGGGGGTTAAATTCTGCATGAGTACCATTCTTTTTAATTTTGTCTTTTGTTCAATTTTTTTGTGTGGGCTTTTAGCGCTAGCAAACTAACAAATTTAACCAAAATGCAAAAAATTCAACAATTAAATTATTTTAATAAGTGCCCAGCTCCTAATACAAATCCTAGTAAATCAATCCCCCTTATTGGAAACACTGAAAGGAAGGACGAAACCAAATTATTGCCAGTATGTTTGGGAGAGGTTCTATAGGTGTATCAGAAAGTGGCAATTAAAAATGATGATCAGAACCTTAATAATTCAACTTACTATTTTTTAAGCTTATAACTACTTGAAAATATAATTCAAACCCTAATTTTTTTTCAATTAAAGGAGCAAAAACCAATTTTTTTTAAAATAACGGGTTTAATAGCAAATTATGCAATATTTGTTTCTTTAAAGCGGTTTTCTTTTTAAAAAATATAAAGAAAATCAATATATTTTGACTTGCTTATAAATATATGCATATATATGCCAAAAAATCACTTACCTAAAAAAATTTATTAAATGGGTAGTTCCATTCTTCATTGTTAAGAATTTATCCATATTTATATTTTAAATTCCATGTATTTTTTAAATAAAAGGATTTTTTAAAGCGAGGGTCCTAGAAAATCGCATTTTTGTAACATGTTTTGCACAAAGCGTTAAATAGCTGCTGTTACTAAAATGAAATTTATGAAGTATGGTTTCCTCCAAGGGCATAAATAATGTTTCTTTTTTATTGCGTGAATAAACCAAAATTAGTATCTTTCATCCTCCGTAGTTAAAAAAGAAACGCACATTCACTCATAAGCTTTTCCCCTAGAACAAAAAATCCGCTTCATCGATTTAAAAAAGAATCTTTTAATGAAATACACCAGTTTTTGATTGATATATTTTAATACTTCTTCATCAACTAATTTTACTTTTTTTAATATCTAAAAAAAAAAGAAAACATTCAATGAAATAGAAAAATTTGCCGTCGGCGTCTGGTATTTACTTGACGATGTAAGCATAACATGAGCTTTAATTTAAAAAAAATCAAAGTGTTTTTAAAAAAAAAAAGGTTTTACACTTTGGACTTTACATGTAAATTTCAAAAAAAAACTATTCTTTTTTTGTTGTTTTAAATTGGAATATTTTCTTTATTAATCTGTTATCTTCAATTTGTGATATATAAAACTTCGACACATAAATTAATTATTAAAATTTTAATAAACATTTCAAAATGGGGGTGTGAATTTGATAAAAAAAACGTTTGTCTAAAATATTATATTTGGTTTATTGGAAAGAGCATAAATTTCACACTGACCCTGAAAATATCATAAAAATTGAATCAATAGAAAAATTTTGATAGATTTTTAAAGTTTAAAAATTGAAAAATATTTAACTCTTAAAATTCTATTGATTTTATTACGTAAAAAATGGCTGCATGAAGGCACGCCGGCATTTTGTAAACATTTTGTAAACACTGTTTTTTAAAAAATAAAAAATAATATTTCTATTATTTTTTAAACAACTTTAATAGTTTATTTTGAAAGTATCTTCCATATAAAAAATAAACAACTCACTTTAAAACGAGAAATTACGAGTTTTTTTATATTTTATTCGCAATTTTCTGTTAGGGGTGTCAAAAATTTCTATAAATTTCTGATACATCTAGAGTTTCTATTCTTTTTCTTTCTTTCTTTCTTTCTTTCTTTCAATATTTCATACAGATTTGTCACTCAGCTAGCAGATTTGGTGCTTGTACACTTTATTGCCGAAATTGGAGACGCCATTTTTTTCACGCACTTGCTATCCAAATCTAGGGAAGACAATCATTATAAGGCCGAACGATTGCTTCCAGAAAGGGAAAGAATAAATTTACCAAAATTTACATTTATTACTTCCGGAAACGATAAATTAAACTAAATAAATTTACCAAAATTAACATTTATTACTCCCTTAAACTATAATTATCATTTATTACTTCCAGAAACTTGGTAAACCGATATTAACAATTCAAAAAAATATTTAAAATTATTTATTTGTTCGAAAAGAAAACCCAAAAACCAAAACACACAAATGAAAAAATAAACAAACAAAAAAAACAAAAAAACAATAAATGTTTTGGTTTTCAAATGGCGCTCGCCCAGGTTAAACTATTATGAATATGTCATTTCAATTTTCTGTTTTTAATAAAAAAAAAAAATGTTCCATGAAAACCTTTCCCGTTCTCATCAATTAAATCGAAACATTTCCAATTAAACAATTACGGATATATGTCCTCTTTCACTTTCTTTATTTACTTTTAAAGCAACACTGGACTTTTATAAAATAGTTTTTGTTTTGTTTTGTTTTTTTTTTTTTTTGTTTTTTTTTTTCGAGCAAATAAATAATTTTAAACATTTTTTTGAATTGTCAAGATTCATTTTCTCCAGTAATATCGGTTTACCAAGTTTCTGGAAGTAATAAATGATAATTTTAGTTTAATTTAACGCTTCCGGAAGTAATAAATGTTAATTTTGGTAAATTCTTTCCCTTTCCGGAAGCAATCGTTCGGCCATATAATGATGTCTCCCCTAGATTTGGATAGTAAGTGCGTGAAAAAAAATGGCGTCTCCAATTTTGGCAATAAAGTGTAGAAGCACCCCAGATTTTTATGGGTCGCTATTTTTGCCATAAATTGTTAGGTGAAAGGGTTTTTTTTTTCAGGAAAACTTGCACTTTTTTTTAAAAAGAAAGTTGGTAATAAACGTTTCTTTTGGAAAACAGAAATTGGTACTCCTTGGGCGTTGAGTTCCATGGCGACCAGCATAAAAAACACGCATGGCTCCCTTTCTGACGCAAGCGCACGTAACACTTTTTTAATTTACTGACGTTGTCGTAGTAACTAAACGATTATTTGTCACATTTATTTTGAAAAAAGTTTTACTCTTTATGAATATTAAAAGAAAAATTACTAAACATTTATTAATAATGCCTCACTTTTACAGACATTTGTTTTTAAATTTCTTTTTAAATGACGACTTTTATCGACTTTTTTTTAATAGCATTTGCGGATGGGTATGCTGACATTTGTTTTTTTTTAATTTCTTTTGAAATTACTTTTATTTTGATAGCATTTGCGGATGGGTAAAAAACGAAAAAATAACTAAGCTATTTACTGACAATTTCTCGGTATCTTGACTTTAATAAAATTTATTTGTTAAAAATATTTGTAAAAGTGAGAATTATCAGTAAATGTTTTTTTTTTTCGTTTTTTTACCCATCCACAAATGCTATTTAAAAAAAAGAAAGTAAATAAAAAGTCATTTAAAAAGAAATTTAAACAAATGTCAGCATACTCATCCGCAAATGCTATTAAAAAAAGTCGATAAAAGTCGTCATTTAAGAAATTTTAAAACAAATGTCTGTAAAAGTGAGGCATTATTAATAAATGTTTAGTAATTTTTCTTTTAATATTCATAAAGAGTAAAAATGCAATGGAAATTTAAATTTCGCTCCGTTTTAATCTTTTTTTTTTATTGTGCTTCTCCTAAACAAATATAAGCAAGAAAATAACATTCAACAATTGTACTTTATATATATAAAACACGAAATATTAAAAAAAATATATATATATTACCGAAAGAGAAATAATTCCATTTTTAAACGAAAAAAGTCAATTTGGTATATAAAAGTTCCGTTTAGTGATGTCACGTGATGACAAGCGGAGTGAAATAATTGTCCCCAAATAAAAAAAAATTATCCATCCGTACAAAAAAAAACAAATATTTATTATAGAAAAATTACGTATAATGTTATAATTACAAAGAGATATATAGAAACACGCATGCGTACCATAAACATATTATACTAAAATGTGGAAGCCATCCGTCCAGTGGTTATTTAAACTATTAATCACGAACGAACCAAGAGTTACATTTTTATATATATAGATATAAAAAAATATGTGCATCCACTGTATACAAAAAATATTTATATCCACTATATACAAAAAAATATTAATATCACCTATATACAAAAAATATTTATATCTTCTATTTACAAACAATATTTATGTCCACTATATACAAAAAATATTTATATCCACTAGATACAAAAGAATATTTATGTCAACTATACGAAAGAAATATTTATATCCATTATATACAATATATATATATATATTTATATATATACATATATATATATATATATATATATATATATATATATATATATATATATATATATATATATATATATCAACTATATACAAAAAATATTTATCCTCACTGGATACAAAAAAATATTTATATCCACTGTATACAACAGATATTTATATCCACTATATACAAAAAATATGTATGTCCACTATATACAAAATATATTTATCTTCACTATATACAAAAAATATTTATATCTACTATATACAAAAAATATTTATATCCACTATATACAAAAAATATCCATATCCACTATTAACAAAAAATATTTATATCTACTTTATACAAAAAATATTTATATCCACTATATACAAAAAATATTTATCTTCACTATATACAAAAAATATTTACTTCACTACATACAAAAAATATTTATCTTCACTATATACAAAACATATTTATATCCACAATATACAAAAAATATTTATATTCACTTTATACAAAAATATTTATATCCACTATATACAAAAAATATTGATATCCACTATATAGAAAAAAATATTTATATCCACTATATAAAAAAAAATATTTATCTCTATTATATACAAAAATATTTATATCAACTATATACAAAAAACTATTTATCTTCACTATATACAAAAAATATTTATATCCACTATATACAAAAAAAATATTTATATCCATTATATACAAAAAATATTTATATCCACTATATACAAAAACATTTTTATCCACTATATACAAAAAATATTTATATCCACTATATACAAAACAATATTTATATACTCTATATACAAAAATATTTATCTTCACTATGTACAAATAAATATTTATTTCCACTATACACAAAAAAAATATTTATATCACTATATACAAAAAATATTTATCTTTACTATATACAAAAAAATATTTATCTTTACTATGTACAAAAAAATATTTATCTGCACTATATACAAAAAAATATTTATCTGCACTATATACGCAAAAATGTTGATATCCACTATACAAAAAAATATTTATATCCACTATACAAAAAAATACTTATATCCACTATATACAGAAAATATTTATATCCACTATATACAAAAAATTGATTGTATCCACTATATACAAAAAAATATTTATATCCACTATATACAAAAAATATTTATATCCACTATCTATATATCTATAAAAGTGAACGTGTCTGTGTGTATGTGTGTGTCTGTGTCTGTGTGTATGTGTACATTTCCCTACGCAACAACTCTGTCAATTTTTTGTGTACAGACTCGAAATTTGATATATCGGTTATTTAGATTAGAGAAAATCGATGTGATTGGGTTAGGGCCAGATATTTCTCTGCGAAGGGGTCAAAGTTCAACGATTTGAATTTTGAGAACTCTACCAAACTCCTCCGACAATTGTGGGTCGAAACACTTTAAATTTTAGATGTATGTTTCTTGGGCATGGATCTAACTTAATAACTTGAGTTGAGCCCAAAACAATAAAGATTACGGGGTCATAATAGGGGCCAAAGTAAAAAAAAATTACCGCTTTTTTTTGGGGGGGGGGTGCTCAGCATACACCTCGAAACACCCAGGCAACGCTGGGCACGCATTGCTAGTATACAAAAAATATTAATATCTACTATATACAAAAAATATTTATCTTCACTATATACAAAAAAATATTTATATCCACTATATACAAACAATATTTATATCCACTGTATACAAAAAATTATTTATCTTCACTATATACAAAAAATACTTATATCCACTATGTACAAAAAATATTTATATTCACTATATACAAAAAAAAATTATATCCACTATATACAAAAAATATTTATCTTCATTATCTACAGAAAATTATTTATCTTCACTATATACAAAAAAAATATTTATAACGCGTTTTCGTTTTTTAGATTGACAGATTAATTACTTCGCAAAATTCTACTTTTCAGACTTTACATTACATTTGTTAGTCAACATGTATTATTAACATTTAATCAAGTTGACTCTCAGGAAAGACCGGGTAAGGACAGTTAGTTATATACATATATTGTTAAATATACAAGTGTAAACATTCCGCCATGAATGATGAGTAAGATTACGCTTTGCCAATGTTCGCACCCATATTCATACAAAATAACGTCTCAGTTTGTGAAGTTAAAAAAGAAATAAGAAATAAAGAAGATATCACACACTGAGAAGTTTAAAAAGGAAAGAAAACCTGATCTATCTCTTCGCGTCTCTTTCCCCTCTCTTCCTCTTTCGATGAAGCATGTGCGATGGACATTATAACAATATCAACATAGCTTTAGTAGAACACTAGGTCATCCATGTCTCGTTGGAAATTAGTAGTGAGCCGTCTTAAAAGAAACGTATTAGAGCTTTCGTTGCTGATTATAGTCGGCGACTCACTCTAAAATCTAGGGCAGCGAAAATGATATTAGAAACTAGATTAAATCGGGCAATGGGGCGAGAGGATAGCACTATCTTTATTATAGTTAATGCTGGAAAACAAAGAAGCTCACGGAATCTTAATTAAGTCTTTGTTAAAAGAAGCAACAAACATGGCCACTTCGTTGTGTGAAACGGAGCATCGATTGACATCGCGTTTGTCACGTTGCTGGACGGACGTCTTGTGATCACAAACGACTGGATCTTTTTTTTTCGCTATCATTTTCAATAATTTTTTACTAGATAGCACAGTCTCACAATGGCTCTGTTTGGTGTTTATTTTGTTGACTTTTCTTATTTTGGGGAAACCGAAGTGACTGGATACGAGGGGTGTATAAAAGAGGGAAAAGTCTGGAAGGTTCTCAAATAAATTGGGTTCGATAAGACTTCAAGAATCGATGGTTTATATATAAGATGTATTTGAGGTTGTCGCCTAATTTTTACCCTTGCCGATTATGATGTTGAACTCTTGATTTAGAATCGGGTCCATTCCCAGGTATTTAACCAGATCTATCATCAAAATGCTTCGCAAGGACATCAATAGTGGGGATAGTAATAAGTAATTTGCGGCTCTTAACGATGTTCCTATTTACAATGCCTCCCCACGGGACAGAGTTAGACACAAGGGTCGTTTTTTAACGTGATGTTAAATACAGAGTTAAAGATTTTGGCCTAGATCTTAGCTAATCATCTTGTCTTGTATCGTCCCATAAAGCCCAATTTTGTACTGGTAAGAGCCGGTCGATCTAAGATAATTTTTATACAACATATTTGATTAAAGAAGTCAACACTGGAAATGAGCAGATCGGTTAAGATCAGTCAAAACATTCCATAGGGAAAATCATCATTATTTGAAGACTGTCTTCGAACCGATTTAGTCCTCAGTTTCGCTCTTAGATTCGCCTTTTATGCAAACCCCGGTGCACTGATAGAGATGAATAATTTTAATTCGAGGTCTTTCATTTTGTCCAGAGCTATTAACCGGGATTCCTATTTTAATTAATGCCTTATGTGATTACGTTGAGCCTTTCACTCGCACGCTTAAGGTGAATCGGGCTCTTCGAGGAATTAGTTTGTCTGGATCACGATAACGTGACCGTGCTTGTAACGAGCAACGTTGAGATTATAGTCGGTGACATAAAAGTAAGACGTTATGAACATGTGACATGCTCCTGCGACAAGTCGGTGTTTGGAGGGGGAATAACATTTCAGAGATAATTTGGCTGCACGAATGAGTATTGCAAAATACTCTGCGTTTGCGTTAGTCCTGAACACCAGTTGGAGAAAAATTTTCGGAAGTATTGAAAGCTGTTAAGGCCACCGTCTATCTGTGGTTTTTAAGAAATCCTAAATTAAAGGTGTTTTGTCTGCGCATGTATCCTCTTATTCTGTACCGTTTTTCAGTGTCTCCACTAGCGGCAATCACTCTACTTTGTGTTAGTGATGACTTTTCTCAGGTTCTTGTGGCGTGGAAGGCATCCTATCGTTTGTCGCGTGATCAGCTACTTACATCCATCTGAAGGTTGTCTGGGTATGCCAAGCGTTGAGATTTGTCAACATATACTCTAACTGACTGAATACACATTGTGTGAGAGCAAGTGAATTCTGGATAGAAGATACTAAGCATTTACGGTTTTAAAAAGTGCTCACTTGCATGAGGGCGGGGAGAATGAGGTGTACATACTGATTACACCGAAACCGCCCATTTTACCGCGAGTGTCGACAGCCGTTGAAGTTCCTTTTACGAGTGAAAGAAAGATTCTCTCACATCCGAGTGGTGTTCGAAATGCATATATCTGGTTATAGTGAGGAGATCTGTTCAAGACGATGCAGTTAAGAGCTTAGACTGATGAAGGAAAAGGGCTTTGCTTACCTAATCTAGTCTTGATCGTGTTTTGGGTTTCGATCATTACGACTCATCATTTACCTGCCTGATAAGAAATGCCGTCTGGGTCGGCAACAAACGTTGGGCTTAGTAAACATACCGTTATGTTCCATGCGATAGCAGTGTCAGAAACTGATTTTAAGAATGCGTGACCAACAATTGAATAATTCGACCTCCTATTTTTACACGATTATAACTAATTGAAAAATGTAATTCAAACCCTATTTTTTCAGTTAAAGGAGAAAATAACAAATTTTAAAAATATAACAGGTTTAATAGCAAATTATGCAATAATTTTTTTAATCGGCTTTCTTTAAAAAAGATTTGAAGAAAACCAACGAAATTTTTCTTCCTTCGAGTATAAAAAATCGATATAAATTCCAAAAAATCACTTACTTAAAAAAAAAAAAAACAATTCAAAGTGTAGTTCCATTCTTCATTGTTAAGAATTTATCCATATTTATATTTTAAATTCCATTTCTTTTTTGAATAAAAGAATTTTTTAAACGACTATTTGAAAAACGCGCTATCATGGAAGCATTTTTAGAAAAATCGGAAGTAATCTTTCTCCTTGTTTTAACCTACGGATGAACAAAAGGACATAAAAACCACACGCTCGCGTTAGGCGTGTAGGCTTGTACCTGGAGAAATATGTGTTCCCGTAGTTTAAAAATAGTCAAATTTATTCCTTAAAAAAAAACTCTCCATGAATTTCTTTTCTTTTCTCAAAGAAATACATAAATTTTTGATTTATTATATTTTCATTTTTTTGTCGAGTGAATGTTTTTTTAAAATATCTAAAAAATGAAAATATTGAATGAAATAGAAAAAAATTGTTATCGTCCATTACTTACTGGACAATATAAGCAGAACATAAGTTTCCAATAAAAAAATCAACGTGGTTTAAAACTAAAAGTTTTACACTTTGGACTTTTCAGGTAAATTAAAAAAAACACTTCGTTTTTGTTTTAATTTACAATATATTATTTATTGATCTTTTATCTTCAATTTGTGATATATAAAACTTTGGTACATTAATTATTTACATTTAAATAGACATTTCAAAATAGAGGGGTTAAAAAAACGTTTGTCTAAAATATTATATTCAGTTTATTGGAAAGAGCATAAAATTTCACATTAGCCCTGAAAATATTGTAAAAATTGAATCAATAGAAAAATGTTGATGGATTTTTAAAAGTTTAAAAATTGGAAAATATTTAACTCATAAAATTCAATTGATTTCATGACGTAAAAAAATGGCTGCATGGAAGCGCGCCGGCATTTTGTAAACAGTTTTTTTTAATAAAAAATAATATTTTTATTATTTTTTATACAAATTTAATAGTTTATTTTGGAAGTATATTCCATAAAGAAAATAAACAGCCCGCTTTTAAAAGAGAAATTACGAGTTTTTTATATTTTATTCGCAGTTTCGTGTTAGGGGTGTCAAAAATTCCCTCAAAATTCTGATACAACTATCCATGCGATGTCTGGGTGGGAACTACAAGTCACATCCTTTTTACTGCGCTATTGTGCATCCGTTGTGTGAGTTAATTGAGGCTATACGGTTCGCATGTTGAGCGAAGAGTTCTTTGTTCTGGGGTCCCTTTCGAGTTGTTGCAGCTGAGCACCAAGGATGAATAAGGACAAAGATTCTTTATTTGCTAGCAATTCTGAGAAGCGTTATATGTCTTATTGTGGGGATTCGGTCTCCTCAACTGAAAAAGATCGTGAAGGCTCGAAAATTCGCAAAGTGAACACTTACCTTGAAATTGTAACTTTCAAGATCTGTGTTTTCAAAAACTTCTACAAGTTTAGCTTCAATCCTTCAAATCTGTGTCAGATGACCTTTTTTAGTTCACTTCAACGTAAAATTATTTAGTGAAATGAGTTTCGAGATTGTTCTTAAACTTATTATTAACGCAAACCATGCTTCAAAATAAATGTTACGAAGGTACTGTGCTATTTTTATAGTATTTTTAAGTTAAATTCAAGTTTTACGTTATATTTTGTTTATTGAATTGTTAAGTGAAAGTACAAAATAGTTACAAAATGTCCCCTATCCCATGTGAAGAATATCTTTAAAGATAAATAAAAAAATAAAATAAGCACATATTGTTTTTGATTGTTTAAATTTTAAATTTTAATAATAAATAAATAAACTTTTGAAGATATAAATATCTCTTATTTTACTGTATTTCCCTCATAAAAAACCTATCTCTTTTCATGTATTAAGATGGAAAATAATTCCTTTTATTTAAGAAAAGAAAATAGTCGATTTTGGACGATTTTGGTAATTTCTTTTGCAATTCGATACAACGGAAGGACGTCCGGTAGTGCATTCAGACTTTATTCTGTGACATAACCAACTTACGTGACTTTAGTGCAAGGGTCATCTGTAAGTAGGTCATGACACTTGTCTTTTTTAGACCCGGATAAATTAGAGTTGATTTACTTTTCTTATCTTCTCCTATTTACCTTAGCATTATATCATAAGGACTTTTTTTTCTTTTTATCCTTTCCCATCCGTTTTTTTTTTTTTTTTTTTTTACCCTAATTAGATGACAGATTTGCTATTTTGCGTGTCCACTTTTGTAAATTAGAAAGAAATTTATTAAATAAAGTTTTTAGAACCTACACAGGCTTTTTCAGTTGAAAAGATTATTTTGTTAATGTGCGAGCTTTGTATGCTCAAAATTGTTTTTACTATATATATATATATATATATATATATATATATATATATATATATATATATATATATATATATATATAATAGGACAACAATAGTATGAAATGAAATCACAAAACTATATATTGGTAGATATAGAATGGATCCATTCTATATCTACCAATATATAGTTTTGTGAATTCTTTCATACTATTGTTGTCCTATTGTATAAGCTTGGCATTATCCAGATGTCTCATTTTGTGGATTTTAACCCTCTCTTTTCCTCTTACGCATTAAACTATATATATATATATATATATATATATATATATATATATATATATATATATATATATATATATATATATATATATATATATATATGTTTTGAGAAAAATAGAAAAACCGAATGAAATTATTAAAATAATCAACGTTTCGTCCTTATTTCAGAGGACATCTTCAGGATATTGAAGTAAAAATGCAAGAAAAGAAAAAGTCATAGATCGTACGAAAAGAGAACAGTTTTTGAATCCTACCTATGTCGGGAAGGACAAACATATGTGTGCGTATGGGAAGGTTGGGTTGTTCGATGTCTATATATACACTTTTAAAAATGCGTTAAAATAAATATGTACATTTTTTTTCTCCTGTAAACTTATTCATTTTGTTGAAATATTTAAGGAAAAACGGTTAGCCAGGATCTGTTTTGATGTTTTGTTCTTTGATTATTATTTTCCCTATGCTAGGGGTTAAATCGTAGAAGCCTTTTCTTTGCGTAATAGTATTAGTATTTAATATTAGTGCTGATTCTAAAAGTCTTCTTTTAGCTCTATCTATCACGTATTTAATAATTTTCGCTTGATCTAAAATAATTTCTATTATATACTAGACCACCCGTTACCCGTTGGGTCAGTACGTTATATTAGCTATGAAATTCATGTATGAGCGTGACACTTGTGGCATAAAGAAAATAGTTTTTTTTTACATAACAGAAGCATTTCTATGAAAGTATATTAAAATGAAAAAAGAATATAGATAGATTTCTATGAGTCGTTCTGTTTATTATAATTGTTATTTTTTTTTAAATTACAGTTACTGAATTATAAGTGGTTGGTCATACTTATAGGTAAATATGCACTGAACAGGTATCATAATCCTTATTATAGTTAAATTCAAATTTTGATATATCATCTTTTAAATGAAATTGTTAGTTGAAAGTACAGAATAATAAAAAAAACACTCTCCACATGTTAATAATGGCTTTGTAAATAGAAAATGAAAATAAAATGTAACTTTTTTCATTTAATTTAAGCAAACATTCAGTACCCATTGTGTAAAGGAAAACACTATTTAATGTAATAGAAATGTGTGCATTTACCGATTCAGCTTTCCGTTTGGAAATGTAAGCAGAAATGTAAGCAGACGACTTTAAAAAACATGGGAAGAAGAAAAAGAAATTTTTTTGTAATAACGCCCTCTAGTAAAAAGGTCTGCATAAGTTAAGGGGGATAACTCTATCCAGTTTTACATCGCTCCCTTTTTCTCGCGTACGTAACGAAAACAGAGGGAGTAGGAGTGTTGAAATCTATTAGAGGGAAAGTGAGAGGTGTTTTCTTTCCATAAATTGTATAGGGTAATATTTCATATTATTAATAGATTCATAGATAAATAGATTTTATAATATATATTATAATTATCTATGAATCTATGTATTATTTGTATATATAAATAACTATTTGATCAAATTAAATGAAATTGTTTGTATTAAAAGCGATATAAAAATTCCGGAATTGGAATAACGGATTGAAGACGTTGCTATTTACGCATGCGCAACCGGATGTTGAAAACCGGAAATCTGATTGCAAACATACAAGATCCATAGACTTTTAGTATTATATATATATATATATATATATATATATATATATATATATATATATATATATATATATATATAGGAAGTCCATTGTTATATGGTGATTTAAATTTAAAGTTTTTTTTTAAGACCAGACAAGTGCAAGATTTTTTATAAACATATTTGTTCATTAAATTCTTTCGAATTCGAATCATAAAAGCTTCTTCTTCAGGAAATGTGTTTTGTTTTCCTCGTTCGTACTATCATTCGTTTTAGTATATACCATTTTTATTCTTCAACTTCCCATATTATGTTTATATTCTATTATTCTATTATTTGAGGATTATATTTATGGAATTATTTTAATTTTGTGAATACTATGATTGTGACGAGTTAAGATAATTAATGTTTCTTTTAATATAAGAAAATATTAATTTGAAGAAAATTTAGCTAACAATTACTTTTATGGTAAGAAGACAGAATATTTACTGTTAAAAAAAACTAATAAATCGTTGCAATCTATACTCCTATATATTCGTTTTTTATTTATTTATTGATATTCATGTTAAACCCCCTTTTTTCTATTTATTTAAAAAGAAAATACAACTTTGTTATATATAGGTGTGTGAAATTGCATTCACTAGCAAAAGATCAAGCTAATTTGCATATTCTTTTAAACATTCATTTTAATTAATTTCCTATTAGGTTTTTCGGTTTTCGTATGGTATGATCATCTTTAGTTAACTATCATATGTAATGTCATCCATGCAGATATGTTACATTATTTATACTTGCGTAATATTTGCGTAAAAAGCTTATAGTAAACACAAACCTCTTTCTATATATATATATATATATATATATATATATATATATATATATATATATATATTTATGTAAGCATATATATATTTGTTTAAAAAATTTTGCCTACCAAACTCCTCTGTCAGTTTTTGGTCTACAGATATGAAACTTAATATATAGCATATTCGAACCCCTGTGAAACTTTATATTTGAGTTTTAGCCGGGGAAAATCAGTGTGAAAATTTTAAAAAAATGGCATTTCCCAGGTGAAGGTCGAACGACAGCATTACGAATATTCATGCATAACGTAATAGTTATTGGTTCATGTTTTAATTTTTAGCCTTGCAGCACATATGTCTTCATGGCTCAGGCATTGACGTCAAAGAAAAAGGTAAATCGTAAGCTAAACGCTTTTGTTTTCGATTCTCTGTGGTGGTACACGAGTCTTTTTTTTTTTTTTACTTTTTATATCGTTACTATATATTGGGTACAATATAATATAATAATTAATACGAAACGATTAAACCAACTTCCAACGTAGACCCCTACTACCATGTCTCCTTCTCCAACATCAGGGGTCTACGTTCTAACCTTCCAGAGGTTGAAACCCAATTACAGGAGGCTAAACCAGATCTTTTATTATTAAGTGAAACTGGCATTGGACAGGCTATTTCCCTAAAAGAGTTTGCAATTACAGGATACTCTAACTTAACTTCTAAATATGACCCCCAAGATCGCCATGGGCATGGAATATGTGCCTATATTAAAGATAGCTTTCCATGTGGGAGGGACATCTCCAGGGAAGATCCTAACTTACCCTATATGTGCTTCCGGGTTGCTTTAGCTCACACTACTGCATTTATATTTACTCTCTATCGCCCCCACAACAGCGGAGTTACTATCTTTCAAAGCATATCTGAGAAAATTGACCAAGTCCTATCTGCTTATCCTTCAGCAAACATTCACGTATGTGGAGACTTCAATGTTCACAACGTCGAATGGTTGACCCACTCAAACAAGACCGATGATGAGGGGAGGTTCTGTCATGATTTCTCCATTGCCTATGACCTCACTCAGATTGTTCAGGAACCCACCCGTGTGCCCGACAATGACGGCCAGTATGCGAGCCTACTAGACCTTTTTCTCACAACTTGCCCTGAACTATGTTCAGTTTCTGTTCTGTCGCCTCTTGGATCTTCCGACCACTCTGTTGTATCAATTAAGATAAAAATGAAATGTAATAAGTCCCCAGACGTACCTCTCCATCGTACAGTATATCGATACACTAAGACTGACTGGGATAGCTTCCGTACATTTATATCTGATCTACCTCTGCATTCCATGTTTAAAAAGGATGTGTCCTCTATAGTATTAGACCTGACTGAATGGTTAATTGTAGGTATTGACCATTTCATACCCTCTAAAAAATTCCAGCAAAAACCTAACAGCAAGCCATGGTTCTCTCCAGAATGTGCTGCTGCCATTGCGCACAGAAATCACTTTTTCCACTGCTTCAAACGTAATAGATGTATGGAAACTAAAGCCGTTTTCAGGACTGCCAGCAACCATTGTAAGAAAGTAATAAGGAACGCAAGAGAGTTGTATGCTCAATCTGTTAAGTCCAAAGTAGCTGAGCAGCGGCTTGGTTCCCACCAGTTTTGGCAAATAGCAAACAGAATCCTGAACAGAAGCGTGTGCTCCATCCCAACTATTATCAATGGACCTGAGGTAATCTCGTCAGCATCAGACAAAGCCAAACTCTTTGTCAAGAACTTTGCAGCTAATTCTACCCTTTGCGACCAAGGCCGCCAACCCCCAATATTTTCTCCTGTATCAGAAAACACGCTATGTGATATACGTATATCTGTACGTGATGTTGCCAAGCTTATCAAAAACCTTGATTCCAGTAAAGCAACTGGCCCAGACGGTATTCCAATTATAGTACTAAAAAAACTTCAACCTGAACTAGCGCCCATACTTACAAAACTATTTAAACATTGTCTTAAGGAGAATAGTTTCCCATCTCCCTGGAAAATCTCATCAGTGTGCCCTGTGTTTAAGAATTCAGGTGATCGCTCATCCCCCTCTCAGTACAGGCCAATAAGTCTTCTGTGCGTCATGAGTAAGTTGCTAGAATCTGTGTTAAATACAGAAGTAATCAACCATCTCAACAAAAATAACCTTCTTAGTGACACTCAATATGGTTTCCGTTCTGCTAGATCTACAGCAGATGTGCTTACAGTTATATCACATAGGATTAGCAAATCTCTCGACGGTGGCAATCTTTCTAGGGCAATTGCTCTTGACATATCTAAAGCCTTTGATAGGGTATGGCATAAAGGTTTACTTCATAAGATCGCTTGCTATGGTATAGCTGGAAAAGTCTTCTCAATTATTAAATCATTTCTTTCTGATAGGTTCATAAGAGTAGTAGTTGAGGGGCAAAAATCAGAAGCTCACAGTATTAATGCCGGTGTCCCTCAGGGGTCCATCCTGGGCCCAACTCTTTTCCTGATCTACATTAATGATCTTCCAAATCACATCCTTACATCATTTGTAGACATTTATGCTGACGACACTACCATTTATGGTAGCACATCTAAGACAGTAAACGACCAAGTTCTCTCCAATTCTCTCTCCTCTGATCTTGAGCATGTAGTACAATGGGGAAAGGAGTGGCTGGTTACTTTTAATGCATCTAAAACCAAGCTTCTCTCTTTACATCATCAACATTCTAATCCACATTTGGCATCAATTGAAATGAATGGCTCTCGTCTTCAGGAGGCCTCAAGTTTTGACAAGCTTCTGGGCTTAACCATTACGCCTGATCTTAAATGGAACACGTACATCAAATCTGTTGCCAAGGCCGCTGAAAAAATGGTGGGATCTTTCTGTCGATCCGGTAATTATCTCAGTGCTGATGCAATTCTCTATCTATATAAGAGCCAGGTACGTCCAAGGATGGAATACTGTTGCCACATCTGGGCAGGAGCTGCTAGAAAGGACTTGTCCTGCCTTGATAGAGTTCAAAATAGACTTCGTAGCCTCGTAGGAGATATCCTTTTCTCCTCCTTGCAACCTCTATCTCACAGAAGAGATGTTACGAGTTTGTCTCTGATGTATCGTTATTTTCATGGAAAGTGTTCGACTGAGCTTCAATCTATGGCCCCCCCTCGCCAAACTTTCACAAGAAACACTCGTCTAGCTGTAAACACTATCAATAATTCCCCCCACTCTTTATCTGTGCCTAAACCTAAACGTAGATTCTATGAACAAAACTTCTTTCTTAGAACTGCACGCCTGTGAAATTGTCTTCCGTTTTCCTGCTTTCCGGCTGACTACAATATGGTTGTGTTCAAGTCTAAAGTAAATAAGTTCTTGATGAGCCGTTCCATATAAGTTATCAAATTTACCAAATTTTCATTACTAATGATTACTATATTGTCCAATTTCTACTGTACACTCTTTAACTCTTATCCTTGAGTGGCCCCTGGGCCTTGATAATGTGGTGATGCCTATGTAAAAAAAAAAAAAAAAGAAAGAAATTTGCATTATTCAAAATATCATATTTAAGTGTATTTTACGACCGGGCAATGCCGGGCGGCTTGTTAGTGTTAAATAAATATAGAGTGGAGGATAGTCGATTAATTTGTTTAAAGAATATTTAGCTGATAATGATAATTCTTTTTTATAGAAGAAAGAGTCGTTTCTTTTGTATTTTTTTAATGTTTTTTGATTATTCTTTCACTCTTGGTGTCAAGGGTCTATTGCCCCCTTGACTTTTGGTGGGTAGTAAGATTGAGGAACGCTTCCCATGAAGTTTTGTGGGAAGGAAGACAAAAATGAGGATAACGGTTGATAATAGATTTCTTTTTTATCTTTTTGTTCGAAGGGGGCGCAGTTGGCTCACCCGAATTTAAGATTAGCGATACGTTTAGGATACGATTCCAGTATTTTCCTTTTTGTATTTTGTGTGCTTTGGATTTTTCTTAACGGGCAATTTATCGTTTACCTATCTCAGCCAAATCTGAAATTTTGTCTTCAAAAGTCGGGAATCTTCGTTAAATTCGCGGCGCGTTCTTCTGCGCAAGCACCCACAAAGTTACTTAAATAGAAAGTATCTAAAAATCTTCTCCTTGGAATAGGAGGATTTTTATCGCCTGGCTTTAAATTTCAATGACATTCGAGAAACGATGCGTGAACGAGTACTTCAGCTGGTAAAATCGAAGCGGTTGAGAATGTTCTTTTCGACAATAATTGATAAAGATATGAATAGAGCTCGTAAAGAAAAGAATCAAATCTCAAAGTTTTATCCCGTTGAATAAACATAGAAAAAGAGAACGAAGGCGGGAATAACTATGACGTCAATAATAGCAATAACGTCATTGCGTGCAATGAATAACTGAGTCGTTCCCAAGCAACGTTTAAAATCACAAGACGCGTACACTTATGGCCATTCTTTTTACCTCTGTAGGCCAGCATTTAAAATTGCCCGACAAGACGCGGACGATCGCATTTATTACTACGAAAGTAATTAATTTTTTTAAAATAAAATTTTAAATTTACCAGTAGTAGAATGACTTGCAGACTTCCGGTCGGAAATGAATCTATACGGCGGGTTATGCCCCAACCATGGTCCCAGCCTGATACCATCAGGATGGAACCTGGACCACTAGGATGGCGCAGTGGAAAATGGGAGAACACTGAAAATGATAAGATACGGATGGGAAACTGGGTGGAAAACTCTTACGATACCAACCGTCAAAGATTGTCGCCGCCATTACCCGGTCAGGTCGGACTGATTTTTTGTTTTCAATTTTATTGCGATAAAAAATACTAACTTAATTTACCTTATATATATATATATATATATATATATATATATATATATATATATATATATATATATATATATATATATACTAGCAGTATTACCCGGCCTTGCTCGGAGGTTGCTTTGATGCCTTTTTTATGCTTATTTTAATCTGTATCTTTGTTAATGCCAATAATTGTTTTTTTTTAATCCTAAAATTATTTTAGTAAATTTCGGTTATATTGACACCTTACTGATCAACGTAGCCCCCAACACAGTGGATGCAACGTGCTAGCAACAATTCAATTTCTCTGATTTGTCCCCTTAGCAGCTATTCTTCCAGCTCAAAACCAACTATTTTGGCGAGGTTTTGAGGGCCATGATTTCTTGAATGTTTTCATTTCTTGATTTCGCTGTATAGTTCTACAATTAGTCCAAAATTCCTTATCTTATGTTGCTGGACATGCTACTTGTGCTTGGTTGTTGGGGGCCTACGTTTTGTAAAGCCGACAAATAAGAAACATTTTCACTAAATATGTACGTAGACTGCTTTGCAATTTCTTCATGATCAGTTGCTTGTTCAATGGATGCTCAAAAATAGAACCATAATTTTTGCCCTGTTACAAAACGCGTAAATTTTCAAGTCTTATAAAATTCTTTGCAGTTAATGAAAAAAAATTAAGACATTAATGTACGGAGTTTGAACCTACAGATCACGCCATACAAAAAAAACACGCTATCAACTTACTCACACTAAAATTTTCACGACCCGTTGTTCTATCATTGTTGCTAAGCGACGACATGGAAAAATGGCTTTATCGATAATAGATAAATTAAAATAATGGTTTCGATTATCGATTATCGGTAATTATCGGGAGTATTCTCAGACAAAACTTAACTAAGATCACTCCCAGACTTATACACTAAACTTCTGTAAATTTTAAAGCAAATCTGTTCGGCCGTTTTGGAGTCTATAAGGAACGAACTCAAACACACAATAAGAAAAGTAAATGTTGTGGAGACACCTACTAATTAATATAGGTGGGTGAGTGAGATATATAAAGGTATCAATCACCAATATCGGGGGAGTCCGGCAACGACCGTCAAATAGGCTAGACGCTTATGCTGCTTCCAGTAAGACATGCAACACGCCACCTGCCGGAATATCTCCAACTGAAGTATATCTGAAGACATGTAAATATGTATATAACTTTTCTTCCTAATATATTATTGTATACCTTTACTTTCGTGTTCTTGTTAATTATTTGTGCAGACACAACAGTATATATATATATATATATATATATATATATATATATATATATAGAGAGAGAGAGAGAGAGAGAGAGAGAGAGAGAGACAGACAGACAGACAGACAGACAGACAGACAGACAGGGGAAATATTAGCGTGATGGAGATGAAACCTGGAAAATGCTGCGTAACATAAACGCCATATTTTCATAATTTACTACCTTGCTCTACTAACATAGTGTTTAATTTCTCTCCACCAGGTTTAAATTATGCTTTTTAATACTTGCATTGATACAATGATTCTCTGGACAATTTTGAAACATTCTTTAACTTAAAAAAAAATGGTAAAAGTTCTTTGCAATTTTAAAGATTTTCAAATTAATTCTAATCAGTAATTTGTCATTTTATTGGCTTTCTCGAGGTGAGAAGAGCTTCTTTTAGAAAATCCATGGATTAAATTCAGTTGTTTATATTCTTTGCTTGAACACGTAATGATTTCATACATTTTGTAAATTTGCCAGTTTTATTATTCATCATTTAAATATTTCTTATGTTAATGTTTTATCTATAACATCGATTTTATAAAGATAGGATATAATCTAATTTATATAACACAATACGTTTGTGTCTCTATCTCACTCCATTTTTTCAAACTGAATTTCCTACGAGACGATAGGTCGATGAGAGGTGCGAAGAGGATCAAATGATTGCCTTTTTGTAGATTGTTCTTTTATATTTTTAGCCGATAAAAATAGCTGCTTAGGGGCAAAAATTAAAAGATTAGAACTCGACAGGCATAAGTCAACTTAACGTGTTTGCACACATGGGCAAATATATATTTATACGTTATAGTCTGTTCATTTTTACCTATTTCTTATTCATCTGACGATAGTTCAAGCGATAATGACTAAGACTGAAACGCTATATGTTTTGGTTTCGATTCTAGCTGATGGCACCTCAGCTATATATATATATATATATATATATATATATATATATATATATATATATGAGGGGCGTGCAATAAGTAATGCCCTTGACCCACTTCCCATAGCAGTAGAGCAACGAAACTTGGCACAGTTATTAGTCTTTCTCTACATAGAAACCACCCAATGTTATGCATTTCTTCACTCGTTTGATGCAGCTCTGGAGACCGTTTTTGTAGAACACCCCAGGTTGTCCTCCAACAACAACGTGACTTCAGAAATCAAGGCTGCATCATCTGGGAAACGCTTTCCTTTAAAAAACAACTTCATGGCTGAGAAGAGGTGAAAGTCAGAGGGTGCAAGGTCATGAGAGTAGGGAGGATGGGGAAGGATTTCATAACCACACGCCCGTGCTTCTGATCTGGCGACATGCGAGTTGTGGATCAGAGCGTTGTCCTGCAGGAGGAGGGTACCTTTGCTGATCTTGCCCCGCCTCTTGATTTTGATAGCTTCCCTTAATTTCCTAAAAAGTGAAGCATAATAGGCTCCTGTAATTGTGGTACCCTTTGCCAGGAAATCTGTTATCACTACTCCGCCTGGAACCAGAAGACTGAGCATGACCTTGCCAGCGGAGGGCTGCACCCTTGCCTTCTTTGGAGGTGGTGAGTCCAAGTGCTTCCACTGCATTGACTGGGCTTTGGTCTCTGGATCATAGTGATAGACCCCGGTTTCATCCTGTGCAATCAGTCTTTTGAAAAACTTTGACTCATCTTCTTGGCACATCTCCAAATTCATCCTCGAGCACTCGACGCCTTCTCGCTTCTGGAATGGTGTGAGCAACCTGAGAATCCATCTGACAGACACCTTATGCATATGCAAATAGTCATGAATGATAGTTTCTACAGACCATGTACTAATTTTGATATCTTGGGCTATTTAGCGAATAGTAATGCGCCGATCTTCCAAAATGGCAGCCTCAACTTGACGGACAGATGTCTCATCAATGGCAGAAGTGGGGCGACCAGGTCTGAGAGCTGTTTCCACAGACTTGCAGCTATGTTTGAATTCAGGATGCTAGCGTTTTACAAGGTCATATGATGGGGCATTATCACCATAAGTTTCTTTCATTTCATCAAAAGTCTCCTGTGGTACGCGTCCTTTCAAATACAAAAACTGGATCACTACTCGACATTCAACAGGCTCCATTTCACACCTGACTCCGTTCAAACAGCTGTATAACAGAAACTACAATTAGTTCAGAGCTGTAATTTGCCACATAACCCGTAGAGATATAAATCATTGCACATGCAAAATTTCAGCTAGATCAGACAACTGGAAATGGGTCAGGGGCATTACTTATTGCACGCCCCTCGTATGTATGTATATATATATATATATATATATATATATATATATATAATTTATTTATATAAACATTACTGGCTACATATGTGCATACATGTTTCTGTATTCACTCGTGCTAAGGGAGATTACGTCTTCAGGCCATGAATTATCTTCGAATATATATATATATATATATATATATATATATATATATATATATATATATATATATATATATATATATTAAATCCCCGAAACTGTTTCATGGTAAACTGATAATCCCTTTAAAAACATTGGTTCTACTGTTTGTTCATGTAAGTAAAACTATTCAGCTATACAGGAGATTAATTGAAGAGGTAGGTTTAGTACAAAAAAAATCCAAGTGTCTTTAAATCATTTTCAGTTGGACTGTGTTCTCGTCGGTTCGTACGTTGATTTGTTTGGAAAATTATGTGCGAGTTTGTTTATATTATTGTCATGTGCTGCAGAAGAATGAGTCTGAAACAAACTTTATTTGGAAAAAAAAAGGAAAGAAAAAATTCAAGCAGGGAGGAAAAGGGGCAAAAACGGCCCAGTCGCTGATCACTTACTATTTATGGCTTTTGGACTATTTATTCATGTGTATTTTGCATGTATATTTGTGTGTACGTATGTATATGCATGTGTGTATATGCGTATATGTGTGCCTCTACGTGATTATGTTTGTATGTGTGTGCACATGCATACTATGTTGGATAACTCTGTATGTACGCATGTGTTTATTTCCATGTGTATATGGGGTGGAGGGGGCTCCCATAAGCCGTGGTGAAGGCAACCCCTCTAGGAGAAGCAAGTCTCTGATTTTAAAAAAATCATAAAGCGGGAGACCAGTACCCGCATTAAGCTGGTCTGCAGTTTGACTTGTTGCTGGCTATCTTGCTCTTGCTTGTTGCTGGATGTCAACATTTTGAACCGAGAGAGAGATTTAGCTGTCGTACAAAGCTAAAATTCTGTAACACCATCAGGCATTTGTCTATAAAAAAATGGTCCTATTGCGATGGAAAAGTTGTGACGCGCGTAGGTCTAAAATGCTGGAAGCATGTAATAATTGATCTGCCATCATTATATGTATCTATGTATAGGTGTATGTATGTTTATGTATATGTGTATGTATATGTGTGTATATCTATATGTATATGTATGCATATATGTATGTGTATATATGTTTGTGTGTGTATGTATGTATGTGTATATATGCATGTATGTGCATGTATGTATATAGGCGTGTGTATGTGTATTTATGTATGTGTATATCTATGTAGATGTATGCATGTGTATGTATGCATATATATGTGTATGTATGTAATAGCATGTATGTATATGTGTATGAGTGCATATTTATGTACGTGTATGTATATGTAGGTAAGTGTATGTATATATGTATGTGCATATGTGTAGGTATGGGTATATGTATGTATATGTGTGTATGTATTTGTATATGTGTATGTATGTATATCTGTATGTATGCATGTGTGTCTGTATACGTATGTATGTGTATTATTCATGGTGTATGTATATATGTGTGTATGTTTACAGATATGTATGTGTGTATGTGTAGATATGTATATTTGCGTTTATATATATATATATATATATATATATATATATATATATATATGTATGCATGCCAATGGCCGTCTTGCGTATGTTTATGTATATATAAGTATGTCTATGTATGCATATATGTAATGTGTATGTATGTATGCATATATGTGGGTTATTTGTATGTGTGTATGTGTATGTATGTGTATATATGTATGCATGCGTGCATGTATATATATATGTATATATACCAGTGAGCGTCTTCAGTGTCATGTCTGCTTGTGCGTGTGAATTTTGCCGGCAAGACTAAAGTCATTTTCAGCTCATGGACTTTCAGTACCTGAGGGAGTGGCCTTCGTCTGACAAGACGTTGCAATCATCATATATATATATATAAATAATAATAATTCATCAAGCTCTAGTCCAGCACCTTATAATTGCTACACTACTGTCCGCCTAACACTATAGATTTAGGCAAGCCCGTTCTACTGCAAATATCCTAACTGTAATTTCTGAACGTATATACTATGCACTGAATAAGGCAAAAGGAGAGAAGGGTAGTAGCCCTAGATATATTCAAGATTTTTGTCAGGGTATGGCACGATAGTCTTCTCATAAACATCAAATCCTATGGTATTACTGGATGAATACTTAAGATACTTAAATCCTTCTTAAATAATAGAAGAATACAGATTGTCGTGCGTCAAAACAATATGATCTAAATGCAAGTGTCATTCAGGGATTGATCCGTGAAACTTTATTATTCCTGATATTCATAAATGACCTCTCTGATATAATTGTCTCTGAAATGGGATTATTTGCTGACGACACCACGCTCTATGACAGGCACGAGGGAAAAATGATTGAACACAAATTCAAAGCAATGGCGGAAACGCTAGAGGAGGACCTCAAGTCTGTTGTGGAATGGGGACAAAAATGGATGGTAGCATTCAATGCTGCCAAGACTAAGCTTGTTTCCTTCAATAATTACAAGAAACCTTCTCAACCACCAACAGTTAAAAGTACTTCATTTAAATTCCTCGGCTCAACGTTCACAGGGACATGAGTTGGAACAGATAAATCGAGAGCAATGCCAAGGCTGCTGCGAGGAAGGTGGGCTCTCTCTACCGTGCTAGAAAGTTACTTACGCCTGAAAGTATCCTATACCTCTATAAGGCCACCATTCGCCCATGTATGGAGTATTGTTGCCATATTTGGGCTGGTGCATCTGATACTTGTCTCTCACGTTTGGACAGGGTTCAAAAGAGAGTCACCAACTTGATGTCCTGAACTGTTATCTAAGCTTCAACCTTTGTCTCATCGACGAAATGTTGCATCTCTCGGTCTATTTTACAATTATTTTAATGGTAGATGCTCCGACTTACTACTACAAGCCTTTGTGCCCTACGACGTAAATACCCCCGACAAACCCGACAAGTAGCAAAGTTCCGCCTCTACAAAATGGATATCCCTAGATGTCAGAAGGCCTTCTACTTTAATATTTTCTTCCCCAGAACTGCTAGACTTTGGAACTCCCTTCCGGGTTTCTGCTTCCCTAACTGTACTGACATGCAGAAGTTCAAGTGTAATGTAAATAGACATCTTGCTGTTAAACTCCCTACATAGTAATCCTGTAACTTATGTCCTTGATAGTAGCCTTCTGCATCAAATTGCTGAATGTGCCGTGTTTGTGGTGAAAATGTAATAAAAAAAAATATATATTCCATGTGCAAAATGAAATTCCCATCGAAAAACAATGTTATCTACTTAATTATCATATCACAATTAGCAACATATTTCTGCATTGTTACAAAAATATGTATCTTCACGATTTCATGATTCATTGATCTACCATTATTATTATTATTATTATTATTATTGTTGTTGTTGTTGTTGTTGTTATTATTATTATTATTATTATTATTATTATTATTATTATTATTATTATTATTATTATTCAAATGTAAATTAAACAAGGAAAGTGACACCATTTGTTTTAATTGAAGTTCAATATTTCGATTTTTTTTTATTTTTGTTTGAATCTGAACTAGCGTCCATCATTTTTACTAGAATGAAATTAAAAAGAACGAAAGGGTTGATATGCCGTAAAACAAAACAAATAATGAATCAAATATTATAATTCAGTTTGAATCACCTTTCACTCGTTAATAAAAACCAAATATTGAACTTCTATTTTCTATCCTGCACTCTAATAAAGAGCAGAAAACTTTGATCGACGAATGCGGGAAAAGAGAAAATACAGTCTATAAGATGTTTTTGTTCCCCCCTCCTCCTTTCTCTTCCTATACGATTTATACATATTTTATATTTTTTTTACTCTTTCCTGTTTCTTACTCCATTAAAGTCCTGCTAACCTTTTTAATGTTAATAAAACTAACGTCATTTTATTACATCTAGCCCCTTTTCTTTTCCACACCCCAATAAGAAAATTTTAAAAATATGAAAAGCAAAGTCAACGTTTGGTATATATTTTTCATTAGGTATTCAGAAATAACAATTTACATATGAAAAATTAAATAATGACGTAATTCCATGGTTGTAAATGAATAGTAGTAAAGTATAACCTTTTTCAGTCATTTTTATGGAGAGTGTGCACTATATGTGTGTGTGTGTGTGTGTGTGTGTGTGTGTGTGTGTGTGTGTGTGTGTGTGTGTGTGCGTGTGTGTGTGTCACATATGTTCTGATATATGATGTAATTCCATCCTGTCACACAAAATAAAAAAAAAACAACAGTTGTTTTTTATTCTTCTATATAGAGGTCATAGAGAGTATGTTTCAGGATTATCTGGTATGTATAAATTACTCGTTGATCGCAACTATTCGTTATTTATGACAATGAGAACAATAAGATTCAGCGATTGCATGTAAAGTTGAGAAATTTTCACAAAGGAATGGTGCAGAAGCCATTCCCACTCCATTGATTTCCATGCTTAATGAGTCTTTACTTGCTACAGAAGCAGAGACGACCAGAACATGGCGATCCTGATGCTGACTCCTCCTGAATTTTCACCAGAATTCTGTTAGCTGAAATGGCCCTAAAACCGCTTGATGCTAACCTCTCTGCTATGGGGAACCTTCCCAGTAATCAGACATTTAATCGGTATGCATTAGACACTATCGATATCACGGTGAGAACGTGTTGGACTTTAATGAGTATTGCAACATTATGAAAGGTTTTTGGACGCAGATTATACTTAAATGCTGCTTTATATGTTTTACCATTTTTCTGAAAAAAAAAACTTGGTGATGTGTTATTCTTCTGGTAACATTCATATTATTTACTGCAATTTTTTTTTCAGATTTCGAACTACTTCCGAACCACATACGACTCGGAATATTGTAAAGGAGGGCATTCAATCCCAGTAGAGTTACGTACGTGGAAAGGTATTTCTTTTAATTATTCAGCTACATTTATATCTGTTTATTAGTCCTCGCGCGAAAGAACAGGACATAAAATGTTTTAAATAATAATAATAATAATAATAATAATAATAATAATAATAATAATAATAATAATAATAATAGAATGGCAATAACAAAGACTTTCGCTGGCGAGGACTACAATTGACCGTAACCAGTTATACAGTCCTTTTTCTCGTTATGTACTGAATATGTGTTAATGAAACCTATATGAAATATGTTCCCTATTAAATTTTAAAGATTTTCTATTCTGAAAGAAGTTTTAAAAAATTAATCTAAAAAAGTTATTTTAAAGTTTTTGTTTTGAAAAATTCAGATTTTCTCATTATTCAGACCTGTATTAAAAAAGGGGGTTGCAAAAAAATGAGTTGTGGTGTGAGGAGAAATACAAACTGAAATAGAGAGAAGGAGAGTTTTAAAATATAATCTTTAAAAGATAAGATACAAGTTAGAAAAGCATTTCATCCAAGGCATGAAAATTGTTAAACAAAATGTTTTTACTATAAGCTTTAAAAAAAAAGGTACAAGATTCAATTTGAAATTTATTTATCTTCAAAGTGCACTTTTATAAATTTTACAAAGTAACGTATAAAAATTTAATTTAAATTGAATCAAAAAATTACATTGGATTTATTTTATGTAATGTACATTTTGTTGCACTTTAAAAACATTATCTTTCATCTAGCAATTAATGATATAGATGTAAAATTTTCAATGACTTTTTTTGGTGAACTGGCTTCCCCCAAATGAGGAAGTGTCTAGGGAATACCAACTATATTACTCTAAATGGCGTTTTAGTGTTCTTTATAAGCTTTTTTACTTGATCATACTGTTGAACACTGGAAACTAAATTCTACGAACGAGATGTTTGGATCCTAAAGATTGTGAAGATTACATTGTCAATGCAGACATCTTTACCACATTTGCAACTGAGAAGCTGACAAGGGAGAATGATGGATCGGTTCATATTAAAAAAAAATATGGGTTACATAAATGGGATAGACATTGTCAATATTTAAGCAACTTAAGGAGTTCTCCATTCAGGCAAACTATTCAAAGGCAACAACAATTAAACTCCTTTATTTCGAAATGACGATTGAGAATTATTTTTTTATCTTGATTCTGTTGGGGTTGGATCATCCTACCAAATACCATAATCATCCATTTCAGTCATTTAAACCAAGAGATCTTTTTTTTAAGATTTTAACCACCCCTTTTACTGCAATTGTTTATATTTCTATTGCACTTGGTTCACCGAGTATATGTTCCAGGTAATTTTAAAAACCTTTATCATGAGTTCGATTGCTCCTATAATTACTGGAATGATGAAGATCGCTGCTTGTTGAGATAGAGTCAACATATCGATTTTTTAATATGTCGTTTTAAGCAAAAAAAATAATATCACTTGCTTAATTGACATGTCGAAACTAGTAATATATCCAAACACTACAGAGTAGACCGTTTAATGTATCTTCAGATGCTTCAGGGATACTTCCGTCCAGCAAAGCTAATACACATAGATATAATGAAATCATTAAAACATTTTTTCGCATAGTGAAAGTTGTTGGTGATACACTGTTGTTTGACGTTGCCTTCTACCATGGATTTGACTACCTATAACTTTGTGTAAAAAAATTAAAACGGAATTATCCTGAAAAAAAATAATTTCCAATTTTGCCAAAATGTAATTCAGTTTGAAGGAGTAGCTTCTTCAGAAAATTTTGCTCAATGCAATTACTAACTTTCCTGTCCTCAAGAATATAACTGATTCAGGGCCTTGGTTTGGATTAGTTCACCAAATAGCATTAGCATATTTCCTAAATCCCATCATGTCTTCTTTTCGGTACCTTGTCAAACTAACTTCACACTTAATTTGGAATCAAGATCTTGAAAACGCATTTCGGATCCAAGCAAGTAACTGTAAATTTTGCTAAAGAAGGGTATTACAACATTTGATATTAACAGAACAACCTACCTTTCTCCAGAATAACTGTACATGTCGAACCAAGAAAACACCAGTATGTTGCCATAGGTACTAGCACATCGTATTTGAAGGCAGTAGATTTTGCATTGCTGCAAAGTTCCTATATTTGTGGCAATTGTCTAGGTATTAGATAAAAGTCGTGTATATATCATGAACTGCCCTAACAGATCATCAGTCCTTTATAGGAGTATTTGACAAGAAACTTAGCAAGATATATAATCCATGCCTATTTAAACTTAAATAAAAGTCGCTCAGGTATTTTTTAACTATAATTACCCAAGAAAGTATTTTAATGATCTGATGCTATATCTCGCAATCCAGTCTCCACAATGAATGCCCTTGCCTTCCTATTTTTCGTGCATATTTTCTCTGACAAAATACATCATATGGTAAAGTGCGATGGTATAATTCTATCAACTGATTACATACATTCAACAGGTTGAAATGACTAATGATATACAACTGATCAATACGATACAACAAAGATTTTTATTTAAAAAGTTCTCTTCTAGTAAGAACGTCATCGAATCAGTACCGACAGTTCTTAGCACTGATGTCTGATAGAATTGCGGCGTCCAAATATCTCAGTGGGAAATCACTACATTATTTATCAGTGTGGTTGGCATGAAAAATTATGCCAATGACTTGGTATATTGGTCCGGTATGAATGCATCCATAAGTAATTTCAGAATCAATTGCTACGTCATCGCCTCAAGTCAAACACGTGAACCATTCGCATTAACCCCGACCCTAAATTGCCCTTTTCAACATATCATAGCTTTTTTTTTTTTACATTAGATGCATTTCATACCTTATCTGCGCAGATAGACTCTCTGGTTGGATTATTTTGTACCATCTAAAACCTACTCATACAGTCACCTAAAAACTAATATTTCCTTGTCAGAAACTGTTCCACACATATGGAGCCTCAGAGGAACTAAGCAGCGATGGTGGGCCACCTTTTTAATTTCAACATACTTCGACAGTTCCTGAAGACATGGTGTGTGAAGCTCAACCATTCCTCATTGGAATACATTCAATCTTATGGTCGAAAGAACTTGCTATAAAAACAACAAAGAGGATAATTTATGGAAATACGGATACTTGAGGCCTATTGGATAATGGCTGTTACTCGATCTACCTGACAATGTTGCAAAACTCCTCTCCAAGACATTGATCTATCCACAGCACAACTCTCACCCCATTATCGACTTCGTTCACTGTATAGACCACACGTAAAATGGATTTCAAAAATCGATATAATATCAAAACAAAAGTCAATGAGCCGAGTTATCAAAATTCTCTCAGTATGAGATCAGGATTGATAGTTCAGGTAGAAGCATTCTGCGAATCCACAGATTCCGCAGAGAACTTGGAATACCTGCAATTCCAGTCCCCATTCTTAGTGCCTTGGCCAAATCCCTTAAACCAATATTTTGGAATTCCATACATCTGGTACATTAGTGTTGTAGACCAGAAAAACAATGACATTATCTAGGCACCCAACATCACCAAATACCATAAATACCATTAAAGTAATGTCAGTAAAATTTGCCCGGGCATTGTTCAAATCTCTCTCTCTCTCTCTCTCTCTCTCTCTCTCTCTCTCTCTCTCTCCTCTCTCTCTCTCTCTCTCTCTCTCTTTCTCTCTCTCTCTCCCACACACACACACACACGCACATACACACACGCGCACGCGCGCAATTGCCCAGGCTAAAAGAAACTCATCCTTCTCCAAACACCATTACGCTCATGTACTGGTGTGTATATGGGACAGTATAAAATTACAGATTACAGATCATCCAATATTTAATATGCAGATATTGCTTCATTCAAACAATAAGTCTCCTCATCGATTATCAACTCATAGACTAGTAGCCAATCAGCCAATTAGAACTCAAAGAATGGACTTGCGTATTTGAGTTGAATGGAACATTCCAGCCTTTATATAAACTTGCGTTTTAGCGCTTATTTAGTTTATTTCTCTGCGGTCCGATTGGTCATACAGTTGCGTGCTGACTGCTAAATCCAATAAAAGGGGAAAAGGTAAGTTGGATGTTTTAGATTACAAATTAGTAGTACACCTGTTGAGGTGGACATTTATTCTAGTAAATGCCACAAGCAATTATTGAATCGATAAATGGTCTATGTGTTAATCAGAGCGATAAAAGGGTGTCCTTTGTTCACTTGGCGAGTTTTTATGAAAAAAAAATTGAATAAAACCATGAATTACAGATCATTCCAGACCAGTTAAGTTACAATACAAAACCTTGTGTTCTTGTTCAGCGAACCATGACGAATATTCAATCACTTATTTGTTCATATAATAAAAATAAGTTTTTATTTTCTTCAAATAATTATTATGCCTGAAACCTGATTGTTTTTCATAGAAATAAATAAATATGTTTTCATTCTATGTACATGGTGGCGCATAATTCTGAATGAATAAAAAATTAAAATATTTAAAAAAAAAAAACTATTATATTTCTATAGAGTATTTTATTTGTAGAAGGGCTATGCCAATAATTGAAAAATAAGTCCAGCTAAAACGAGCCCTACTAATTAAGTGCAGTGCGCTCACAGTCCTTTGACATACTTTTGTGAGTCCTGTCTAGACATGTGTCGGGTTAGGGTTACAGTAGGGTTAAGCTGTATAAAATGCAGAACAAACACCACTGTGGAACGCATCATGTAATGTTGAACTTATATGGATGCTGAAATCTAAGGGAAGTGCATTGTGATAAGACCACACGGTTCCTTCACCTAACACCAAACACCGCCCTCGTCGTTGTTTCTCTGGTCTTCTTCTCTTCTGGTCGTGTCATCATCTCATTAGTGGGTGCAGAGGGGAGTGCACACGGGTTCACAACTATCAACCATTTTTAAATAAAATACAAAAACACAAACCCCGACACATTCTGCAAATATCAGTTGCACTCTGAGTGTGTGTGTGTGTGTGTGTGTGTGTGTGTGTTTGTGTGTGTGCGCGCGTGTGTGTGTGGCAATATCGACCCTTCAACACGCTATGTAGAACATTGTCTTCTGTCGATGCCGTGTTCATCAATTGATGTCAGTTCATCTCTATCCCCTAAAGCTCTCTCGATCTTCTTCAAACAACGACTTGCCTTTAACTATATCCAACTCTAAACTGTCCTCAACCGTCGCAAACCAAAGACTGCACGTAAACTGTTCTTAATTGTCGTAAACTGTCGCAAAACTCATTGCTGCTCCTAAAAGTGCTCGTAAAGTAACTCATAATATTTAAATATTTGCCTGTTTTTTTTTTGTTTTTTTTTCTCCACACTTTAATTAACGATAGTATTTCAGCTGACTATTGTGTATGGTGGTGAAAAGCTGACTATTGTGTATGGTGGTGGTGACAAACTTATTTTCTCATTTTTTGTTATAGTTTTTCTTCTTTTTTAATTTCTAACATTTTTTAGGGGAACGTCAATAGTATTATATACTTCCCATGCCCAACTTGTCATTTATTACGCAAATTACAAACGCAAATACCATATTACATAAATTATATACAATTTATACATTGCTATTACATAAATTGTATGCAATTTATACATTGGTATTACATAAATTATATACAATTTATACATTGCTATTACATAAATTATATACAATTTATAAATTGGTATTACATAAATTATATACGATTTATACATTGGTATTACATAAATTATATACAATTTATACATTGGTATTACATAAATTATATACAATTTATACATTGGTATTACATAAATTGTATACAATTTATAAATTGGTATTACATAAATTATATACAATTTATACACTGGTATTACATAAATTATATACAATTTATATATTGCTATTACATAAATTATATACAATTTATATATTCCTATTACATAAATTATATACAATTTATACATTGGTATTACATAAATTATATACAATTTATAAATTGGTATTACATAAATTATATACAATTTATACACTGGTATTACATAAATTATATACAATTTATATATTGCTATTACATAAATTATATACAATTTATATATTCCTATTACATAAATTATATACAATTTATACATTGGTATTACATAAATTATATACAATTTATAAATTGGTATTACATAAATTGTATACAATTTATACATTGGTATTACATAAATTATATACAATTTATAAATTGGTATTACATAAATTATATACAATTTATATATTGCTATTACATAAATTATATACAATTTATACATTGCTATTACATAAGATATGAAACAGTATAACTCAAAAACAAAAACAACAAAGCAAAACACGATTGGGTGATTTCCGAACCAGAATCAATGACGTGCAGCCAAAGGGTATTTGAGTATCTTTTAAAAAAACATTCAGCAAAGAAAGATTGTTTATAGTCTATTTTCGTAACCGAGCGATATTTTTTCCGGAATTAATCCCTAGTTTAGTCAGGTAAATTCTTTCGAGAAAAAACGACGTCGATGTTGTGTTTACGTTTCTACCGCGACAAAACGTTGGCTTATTCTCTTCCACCACTCGATTTGTTCTTCGCCAATTAACCGTCGTATTTTTTCTTTTCGTCCTTTTCCCAACTGACATAACCTCATGTGCACGAAATAATCTCACTTCTATAGAACAAAATAAACGTCTTTTTATACTGCCACCTCGAACCACGATAGCGCTTTAATTTGCTTTTATTTTCTTATTTTTCGTATCGGACGGGTTTTGGGTTCGAGTGCCAGTACTGTTCTACAGAGGGCACACGCCAACTATGGGCGATTATTGTTATAATTCTACACACCGTTATTACACCTCTTCTTTATCTCGTGACATCTTGATGGCGGTCGTTTTTGTTGAATACTCCTTCGCAAGAGTGAAACTTCTTTAGAACTGTGGACTTCCTCGGGAACATATGCTTCCAATTCTGCCTCGTGAAAATCATCTGGCTGTGTATGCTTAACTTCCTGATCCGCTCTCTAAAGATGTTATGCTGTCAGAATCTTCTGAGGAGAGGACACTGTAGCGGGGCCGCAGTTCTTTTACGTGTCGAGGAATCTCCTCGATCTGTGAACTTATCTCGGTTACCCGTCCCTGGACAAATTTCGTCGTACAGTGACTTCACCCAAACGCAGTCTCCAACTTGGTTGGGAATGTGCTCAGAACCTGCCGATGGTTGCATAGCATAAATTTCCTTCACCCGGACCTTGTAACTGTAAATAACATTGGCTGGTGCGGTCAAGTGCTGTTCTTTGTACCAGTAGACAGCCTCTGGTATGGAACAGCGCATCCTAGCTGCAATTCGTTTCACAGTACAGTGGCACCGCTCGGCTATGCTATTTCCGGAGAGGACATATGCACAATTTAATTCTATCTTTTTACGTGTACAATACGTTACTTAAATGTCGGTATGACTATGAATCGAATTTAATGCAAATTTTAAATATTCAAATTTTTAAATGGGAGGTACTGCCCTTATTTTGCTCCTAAATATTTTTAAAATACTCCAATATATATATATATATATATATATATATATATATATATATATATATATATATATGTTCTAATTTACTATTTATAATTTATGGTTCTCGTGTTGTATTTACTTCCATACATATCGTGGGAATATCATCCAATATGGAAACGGTCGTTCGAATAAACCAAATCGTACAAATGTATTCACTGTTTCACGAGTTTTCTTTTTTTCTTTGTTCTTTTTCATGGAAAATTCAGATCGTTATCCTCGGGCATTTCCTGGACACCAACCGGAACTAGATCCGCATTATTTTCGAACATATGGGCAAATACCACAGACGACCTCGGAACAATCTTACCAACATCCAAATACATTTTCCAACTGGTCTGCAAACCTATTGAATTTCGGTCCAGCTGGCTGGAGACCACGTCACATACAGCCCATGAGTAACGTAACATGTCAAAAGCTTTAGAAAAAAAAAAAAAAAAGCTTTTCCGTGCTTATTTATAATAACCCCGCTGTGAAAAAAAAAATACATCTCATTATTTCCTAAAATACTACAAATTTTGGCATGGGTATTCCACCATAACAAACATTTTTTTTTTAATTTTATCTATATACTTTGTACTGTATTTGTTTATTTTGTTCGTACGCAAGTAGAAACAAGTGATTAACAAAAAGAAATAGGCAGAGTACATATTAATAGTTTTACGATGCCAATACCCAAGTGTCCGAATCTAAAGTTAGTCTAAAGTTTTTGTGTTTTTTTTAACTGGATACGTGTCTTAAAAATGTAAAAAAAAATAACAAAATATAATAACATAAAAACACTACATAAATATTTTTAAATAAATAAACTTTATTTGATAATTTGCAAGATGAAAACGTAAACGGAATTCCACATTAGTCCAAAGCAAATTATTTTTGATTAAAACAAAATATCTTTTTTTGTGTGTGTCCATAAAAACAATACATAAATAAATGTATCGTAGTTAATCACTCTCTCATGCAAAAACTAAGTAACATAAGTTTCCACACCTTTCACAAATAGTTTTCTCCGTACTAGCAATAATAAAGTAAGAGCTAATAACAGATGAAAATTGACAAACCCAGGTATATTAGCAAGGAGGAGGTATAAAATAGTCTTGTTTTAAAATTTATATAAATATATATATATATATATATATATATATGAACACGCACACACACACACACACACATACACACACACACACACACACACACACACATCCATTCCATCACACACAAGTTAGCATGTAGAAAAACACTGCCGGATGACTCCATTCCAAGAATTTAGGCGAATGGAATAGTAAATTAAAAAATGTACGTCTTGTTTTCAATCTATTTCCATGATGAGACATTTTCTGCTTGTTTTCTATACCGATTGATATTTTTGTTTGTTTATTTTTCCTTTCTAATCTTTCTAGCTTGAAACGCTTTCTAACTTTACTGATTGAGATGTTACTTTATATGATTATATTAGTACAAACATTGACGAAGCAATTTTCCGTCATTTTTGACGGAGGGTGTACTCTCATCTTATATACCAAATACAATTTAAATCTATATATATCTATTATCTATTATATCTATAAAAGTGAACGTGTCTGTGTGTATGTGTGTCTGTGTGCATTTCCCTACGCAATAACTCTGTCAATTTTTAGTTATCCTCTGCTTTAGATATTCTAACCTTACTTTTAAAAAATATCGCTTCCGGTTTGGCGGTGGTCGTAACAGCATAAACGTTACGCTTTACCCCGTTCTTTTCCTCCTTTGCGGTACGGGTTCGAGCCTGCCTTCCTACTAACACTTTTTTTTTTTTGCTCAACATACATATCAAAACACCCGGGCAACGCCGGGCTGAAATGCTAGTATATCTATAAAAGTGAAAGTATCTGTCTGTGTGTCTGTGTGTGTACATTTCCCTACGCAATAACTCTGTCAATTTTTAGTCTACAGACTCGAAATTTGGTATACAGGGTACTGAGATTTGTGAAAATCGATGTGATTGGTTCTCGGCCAGACATTTTGCTGTTAAGGGGTCAAAGTTCAACGATTTGACCTTTAAGAACTCTACCAAACTCCTCCGACAATTTTCGGTCTATACACTAGACATTTTAGATATAGGTTCGTTGGACATGGATCTAACTTAATAACTTAATTTCAGCCCAAAACAATAAATTTTAGGAGGTCATAATAGGTGTCAAAGTTTAAACAAATTAACCCTTTTTTTTTTTTTTTTTTGCTCAGCATACACCTCCAAACACCCGGCAACGCCGGGCTGAAATGCTAGTATATCTATAAAGGTGAAATTATCTGTCTGTGTGTGTGTTTACATTTCCCTACTAAACTACTTCTTCAATTTTCAGTCTACAGACTCGAAATTTGACATAAGGAGTATTGAAATTTGAGAAAATCTTTGTAATTGGTTTTCGGCCAGAAATTTGGCTGTTAAGGAGTCAAAGTTCAACGATTTTACCTTTGAAAACTCCATCAAACTCCTCCGCCAATGTTGGGTTTAAACACTTTAAATTTTAGATATAGGTTACTTGGATATGGATCAAACTTTTTAATTTGATTTGAGACCAAAATAATAAATGTTAAGGGGGTCAAAATTGGGATCAAAGTTTTAAAAAATTGACCTAAGTGGTCCTTACCAAATTACTCAGCCAATTTTTGGTCTAAATATTTGAAAGTTTACATAAGCTGTATTCAGACATAGGGCAAGTTTTTAATGAGTTTTTGCCCGAAAATTTGTCTGTTAAGGAGTCAAAGTTCAAAGAATTTGACCTTTGCGGTGTCTAGAAAACTATTCAGCCAATTTTGGGTCTAAACATTTTGAAATTTTGCATAAAGGGTTATAAGCTTTTTAATCAGTTTTGGGATAAAATTTGGCTGACAAGAGGTCAAATTTGAAAGAGTTGCCCTTTGTAGATTCTACCAAACTCCTCCGCCAATTTTGGGTCTAAACACTTTACATTTTAGATGTAGGTTACCTGGAAATGAGTCAAACGTTATAATATATATATATACCCATGCACATAAAGTTATTAACAGTACATAGGGCCCGAGCAAAGCCGGGCTAAACTGCTAGTCTTAAATAAAATAATAAAAAAAAACTACTTGTTTATTTTCCAAATGCCCCAATACTCGAAGCGTTTGTGCTGATTGAAATACGCGATGCAAAATTGGACTATCTAAAATAAAAGGAAGCTTTTTTTTTTTTTCATGGCGAAGTTATTGTAAAGAAGCTCTTATTTTTCTATATTTGATTATGGATTGGCACTCATTTTTTAGTGAGTTGTATGATTGTGGCATTGATGTTAATTAACAGCATAGTTTGAAAGTTTGTAACATTGATTTATGCAATTACCATTAATTAGTAGAATACTTTGAAATGTTGTACTATCGATTCATGCAATTAATTATTAATTAACGGCATAGTTTCAACAGAGATTTATGCAATTATTATAAGTAGCATAGTTTTAAAATGCGTAATATAGATTTATTATTAACAACATACTTGAATAAGAATGAAATGAATTAGAATCCAACTAACAAAATGGCGTTGCTAAAATGTTACATAGCTTACGGCCAAATAACGTGAACACGCCAGTTCTCGGCAGATTACTTTTAAATGGCGTCAAACCCGTTTAGAATAATCATATGAATAATATGAATCCTAATATTTATTTACATAAGAATTCATTTTTATATAAAGAATGTCGCGCGAGGTCAAAAGGGGAGATGGGGAAAGGCTGTTCATTGTTTATCTAAACTAATTTAGCTAGTCTCACTCATACACCGAAGCATTTCAATAATCAATTACAAAATAAAAGTCTAATCTAGTTTAATTCGTTAAAAAAATGTCTCGTTCTTGCCTAATCGACGTCCAGGTAACACTAGAATACAGTTCTTGGCCTTTTGGTCAAGATCAAAGTGTAGTATCTGTTCCGGCAGATACTGCAAGCTATGACTAGCTATGACTAGCAAAGACCAGATGTGGGGGCAACCCCACATGCCTGACCTTTAACCAGCTCCCATTTCCCACCTCTCGGGAGCTGGTCCCCTTTTTCCCTTCCCCCTCCCTTCACTCCTCACATTAAAAATTGGCCTTGTGCCTAATTTGCTCGGTGGGGGAGCAAATAAATACCATCTGTTCCGGCAGATGCTGCACTTAAGATAATTTGTACCAGTCAATGGAGGGGAACCCCTCTATACTGGGACAATTATTATTTTTGGTAACCAGAGTGACCCCTTTTAGGGGAGCTGGTTTTTACCTCACATTAAAAACGGCCTTGTGCCTAATTTGCTCAGTGGGGGAGCAAATAAACACCATCTGTTCCGGCAGATACTGCACTTAAGATAATTTGTACCAGTCAATGGAGGGGAAACCCTCTATACTGGGACAATTATTATTTTTGGTAACCAGAGTGACCCCTTTTAGGGGAGCTGGTTTTTACCTCACATTAAAAACGGCCTTGTGCCTAATTTGCTCAGTGGGGGAGCAAATAAACACCATCTGTTCCGGCAGATGCTGCAAGCTATGACTAGCTATGACTAGCAAAGACCAGATGTGGGGGCAACCCCACATGCCTGACCTTTAACCAGCTCCCATTTCCCACCTCTCGGGAGCTGGTCCCCTTTTCCCTTCCCCCTCCCTTCACTCCTCACATTAAAAATTGGCCTTGTGCCTAATTTGCTCGGTGGGGGAGCAAATAAATACCATCTGTTCCGGCAGATGCTGCAAGCTGTGACTGGCTATGACTAGCAAGGACCAGATGTGGGGGCAGCCCCACGTGCCTGACCATTGACCGGCTCCCATTTTCCACCTCTCGGGGGCTGGTCCCCTTTTTCCCTTCCCCCTCCCTTCACTCCTCACATTAAGAATTGGCCTTGTGCCTAATTTGCTCGGTGGGGGAGCAAATAAATACCATCTGTTCCGGCAGATACTGCAAGCTATGACTAGCTATGACTAGCAAAGACCAGATGTGGGGGCAACCCCACATGTCTGACCTTTAACCAGCTCCCATTTCCCACCTCTCGGGAGCTGGTCCCCCCTTTCCCTTCCCCCTCCCTTCACTCCTCACATTAAAAATTGGCCTTGTGCCTAATTTGCTCGGTGGGGGAGCAAATAAATACCATCTGTTCCGGCAGATGCTACACTTAAGATAATTTGTACCAGTCAATGGAGGGGAAACCCTCTATACTGGGACAATTATTATTTTTGGTAACCAGAGTGACCCCTTTTAGGGGAGCTGGTTTTTACCTCACATTAAAAACGGCCTTGTGCCTAATTTGCTCAGTGGGGGAGCAAATAAATACCATCTGTTCCGGCAGATACTGCAAGCTATGACTAGCTATGACTAGCTATGACTAGCAAAGACCAGATGTGGGGGCAACCCCACATGTCTGACCTTTAACCAGCTCCCATTTCCCACCTCTCGGGAGCTGGTCCCCCCTTTCCCTTCCCCCTCCCTTCACTCCTCACATTAAAAATTGGCCTTGTGCCTAATTTGCTCGGTGGGGGAGCAAATAAATACCATCTGTTCCGGCAGATGCTACACTTAAGATAATTTGTACCAGTCAATGGAGGGGAAACCCTCTATACTGGGACAATTATTATTTTTGGTAACCAGAGTGACCCCTTTTAGGGGAGCTGGTTTTTACCTCACATTAAAAACGGCCTTGTGCCTAATTTGCTCAGTGGGGGAGCAAATAAATACCATCTGTTCCGGCAGATGCTGCAAGCTATGACTAGCTATGACTAGCTATGACTAGCAAAGACCAGATGTGGGGGCAACCCCACATGCCTGACCATTAACCAGCTCCCATTTCCCACCTCTCGGGAGCTGGTCCCCTTTTTCCCTTCCCCCTCCCTTCACTCCTCACATTAAAAATCGGCCTTGTGCCTAATTTGCTCGGTGGGGGAGCAAATAAACACCATCTGTTCCGGCAGATACTGCACTTAAGATAATTTGTACCAGTCAATGGAGGGGAAACCCTCTATACTGGGACAATTATTATTTTTGGTAACCAGACTGACCCCTTTTTGCCTACTTTTAGGGGAGCTGGTTTTTACCTCACATTAAAAACGGCCTTGTGCCTAATTTGCTCAGTGGGGGAGCAAATAAATACCATCTGTTCCGGCAGATGCTGCAAGCTGTGACTGGCTATGACTAGCAAGGACCAGATGTGGGGGCAGCCCCACGTGCCTGACCATTGACCGGCTCCCATTTTCCACCTCTCGGGGGCTGGTCCCCTTTTTCCCTTCCCCCTCCCTTCACTCCTCACATTAAGAATTGGCCTTGTGCCTAATTTGCTCGGTGGGGGAGCAAATAAATACCATCTGTTCCGGCAGATACTGCAAGCTATGACTAGCTATGACTAGCTATGACTAGCAAAGACCAGATGTGGGGGCAACCCCACATGTCTGACCTTTAACCAGCTCCCATTTCCCACCTCTCGGGAGCTGGTCCCCCCTTTCCCTTCCCCCTCCCTTCACTCCTCACATTAAAAATTGGCCTTGTGCCTAATTTGCTCGGTGGGGGAGCAAATAAATACCATCTGTTCCGGCAGATGCTACACTTAAGATAATTTGTACCAGTCAATGGAGGGGAAACCCTCTATACTGGGACAATTATTATTTTTGGTAACCAGAGTGACCCCTTTTAGGGGAGCTGGTTTTTACCTCACATTAAAAACGGCCTTGTGCCTAATTTGCTCAGTGGGGGAGCAAATAAATACCATCTGTTCCGGCAGATACTGCAAGCTATGACTAGCTATGACTAGCTATGACTAGCAAAGACCAGATGTGGGGGCAACCCCACATGTCTGACCTTTAACCAGCTCCCATTTCCCACCTCTCGGGAGCTGGTCCCCCCTTTCCCTTCCCCCTCCCTTCACTCCTCACATTAAAAATTGGCCTTGTGCCTAATTTGCTCGGTGGGGGAGCAAATAAATACCATCTGTTCCGGCAGATGCTACACTTAAGATAATTTGTACCAGTCAATGGAGGGGAAACCCTCTATACTGGGACAATTATTATTTTTGGTAACCAGAGTGACCCCTTTTAGGGGAGCTGGTTTTTACCTCACATTAAAAACGGCCTTGTGCCTAATTTGCTCAGTGGGGGAGCAAATAAATACC
The DNA here is from genome assembly GCF_053919585.1 of Euprymna scolopes. Lineage (NCBI taxonomy): Eukaryota > Metazoa > Mollusca > Cephalopoda > Sepiida > Sepiolidae > Euprymna > Euprymna scolopes. The sequence goes on along the minus strand of NC_136487.1, from coordinate 110,324,731 downwards.
ATCTGTTCCGGCAGATGCTGCAAGCTATGACTAGCTATGACTAGCTATGACTAGCAAAGACCAGATGTGGGGGCAACCCCACATGCCTGACCATTAACCAGCTCCCATTTCCCACCTCTCGGGAGCTGGTCCCCTTTTTCCCTTCCCCCTCCCTTCACTCCTCACATTAAAAATCGGCCTTGTGCCTAATTTGCTCGGTGGGGGAGCAAATAAACACCATCTGTTCCGGCAGATACTGCACTTAAGATAATTTGTACCAGTCAATGGAGGGGAAACCCTCTATACTAGGACAATTATTATTTTTGGTAACCAGACTGACCCCTTTTAGGGGAGCTGGTTTTTACCTCACATTAAAAACGGCCTTGTGCCTAATTTGCTCAGTGGGGGAGCAAATAAATACCATCTGTTCCGGCAGATACTGCAGGCTATGACTAGCTATGACTAGCAAAGACCAGATGTGGGGGCAACCCCACATGCCTAACCATTAACCAGCTCCCATTTCCCACCTCTCGGGAGCTGGTCCCCTTTTTCCCTTCCCCCTCCCTTCACTCCTCACATTAAAAATCGGCCTTGTGCCTAATTTGCTCGGTGGGGGAGCAAATAAATACCATCTGTTCCGGCAGATGCTGCAAGCTATTACTAGCAAAGACCAGATGTGGGGGCAACCCCACATGTCTGACCTTTAACCAGCTCCCATTTCCCACCTCTCGGGAGCTGGTCCCTCCTTTCCCTTCCCCCTCCCTTCACTCCTCACTTTAAAAATTGGCCTTGTGCCTAATTTGCTCGGTGGGGGAGCAAATAAATACCATCTGTTCCGGCAGATGCAGCACTTAAGATAATTTGTACCAGTCAATGGATGGGAAACCCTCTATACTGGGACAATTATTACTTTTGGTAACCAGAGTGCCCCCTTTTTCCTACTTTTAGGGGAGCTGGTTTTTACCTCACATTAAAAACGGCCTTGTACCTAATTTGCTCAATGGGGGAGCAAATAAACACCATCTGTTCCGGCAGATACTGCAGGCTATGACTAGCTATGACTAGCTATGACTAGCAAAGACCAGATGTGGGGGCAACCCCATATACCTGACCATTAACCAGCTCCCATTTCCCACCTCTCGGGAGCTGGTCCCCTTTTTCCCTTCCCCCTCCCTTCACTCCTCACATTAAAAATCGGCCTTGTGCCTAATTTGCTCGGTGGGGGAGCAAATAAACACCATCTGTTCCGGCAGATACTGCACTTAAGATAATATGTACCAGTCAATGGAGGGGAAACCCTCTATACCGGGACAATTATTATTTTTGGTAACCAGAGTGCCCCCTTTTTGCCTACTTTGAGGAGAGCTGGTTTTTACCTCACATTAAAAACGGCCTTGTGCCTAATTTGCTCAGTGGGGGAGCAAATAAATACCATCTGTTCCGGCAGATACTGCAGGCTATGACTAGCTATGACTAGCAAAGACCAGATGTGGGGGCAACCCCACATGCCTGACCATTAACCAGCTCCCATTTCCCACCTCTCGGGAGCTGGTCCCCTTTTTCCCTTCCCACTCCCTTCACTCCTCACATTAAAAATCGGCCTCGTGCCTAATTTGCTCGGTGGGGGAGCAAATAAATACCATCTGTTCCGGCAGATGCTGCAAGCTATGACTAGCAAAGACCAGATGTGGGGGCAACCCCACATGTCTGACCTTTAACCAGCTCCCATTTCCCACCTCTCGGGAGCTGGTCCCCCCTTTCCCTTCCCCCTCCCTTCACTCCTCACTTTAAAAATTGGCCTTGTGCCTAATTTGCTCGGTGGGGGAGCAAATAAATACCATCTGTTCCGGCAGATGCTGCACTTAAGATAATTTGTACCAGTCAATGGAGGGGACACCCTCTATACTGGGACAATTATTAATTTTGGTAACCAGGGTGACCCCTTTTAGGGGAGCTGGTTTTTACCTCACATTAAAAACGGCCTTGTGCCTAATTTGCTCAGGGGGGAGCAAATAAATACCATCTGTTCCGGCAGATGCTGCACTTAAGATAATTTGTACCAGTCAATGGAGGGGAAACCCTCTATACTGGGACAATTATTATTTTTGGTAACCAGAGTGCCCCCTTTTTGCCTACTTTTAGGGGAGCTGGTTTTTACCTATCATTAAAAACGGCCTTGTGCCTAATTTGCTCAGTGGGGGAGAAAATAAACACCATCTGTTCCGGCAGATACTGCAAGCTATGACTAGCAAGGACTAGCTATGACTAGCAAAGACCAGATGTGGGGGCAACCCAACATGCCTGACCTTTAACCAGCTCCCATTTCCCACCTCTCGGGAGCTGGTCCCCCCTTTCCCTTCCCCCTCCCTTCACTCCTCACATTAAAAATTGGCCTTGTGCCTAATTTGCTCGGTGGGGGAGCAAATAAATACCCTCTGTTCCGGCAGATGCTGCACTTAAGATAATTTGTACCAGTCAATGGAGGGAACCCTCTATACTGGGACAATTATTTTTTTTGGTAACCAGAGTGCCCCCTTTTTGCCTACTTTTAGGGGAGCTGGTTTTTACCTCACATTAAAAACGGCCTTGTGCCTAATTTGCTCAGTGGGGGAGCAAATAAATACCATCTGTTCCGGCAGATGCTGCACTTAAGATAATTTGTACCAGTCAATGGAGGGGAAACCCTCTATACTGGGACAATTATGATTTTTGGTAACCAGAGTGTCCCCTTTTTTCCTACTCTTAGGGGAGCTGGTTTTTACCTCACATAAAAAACGGCCTTGTGCCTAATTTGCTCAGTGGGGGAGCAAATAAACACCATCTGTTCCGGCAGATACTGCAAGCTATGACTAGCTATGACTAGCAGGGACCAGATGTGGGGGCAGCCCCACATGCCTGACCTTTAACCGGCTCCCATTTCCCACCTCTCGGGAGCTGGTCCCCTTTTTCACTTCCCCCTCCCTTCACTCCTCACATTAAAAATCGGCCTTGTGCCTAATTTGCTCGGTGGGGGAGCAAATAAATACAATCTGTTCCGGCAGATGCTACACTTAAGATAATTTGTACCAGTCAATGGAGGGGAAACCCTCTATACTGGGAAAATTATTATTTTTGGTAACCAGAGTGCCCCCTTTTTGCTTACTTTTAGGGGAGCTGGTTTTTACCTCACATTAAAAACGGCCTTGTGCCTAATTTGCTCAGTAGGGGAGCAAATAAACACCATCTGTTCCGGCAGATGCTGCACTTAAGATAATTTGTACCAGTCAATGGATGGGAAACCCTCTATACTGGGACAATTATTATTTTTGGTAACCAGAGTGCCCCCTTTTTGCCTACTTTTAGGGGAGCTGGTTTTTACCTCACATTAAAAACGGCCTTGTGCCTAATTTGCTCAGTGGGGGAGCAAATAAATACCATCTGTTCCGGCAGATGCTGCACTTAAGATAATTTGTACCAGTCAATGGAGGAGAAACCCTCTATACTGGGACAATTATGATTTTTGGTAACCAGAGTGCCCCCTTTTTGCCTACTTTTAGGGGAGCTGGTTTTTACCTCACATTAAAAACGGCCTTGTGCCTAATTTGCTCAGTGGGGGAGCAAATAAATACCATCTGTTCCGGCAGATACTGCAAGCAAAGACCATATGTGGGGCGACCCCACATATAAGACCTTGGTCAATGTAGGGGCAACCCTTCATACCAATTGTCACTATCCAGCTCCCCTACTCCCCGGGGAGTTGGTCCCCATTTTCCCTTCACTCCTCACTTTAAAAATCGGCCTTGTGCCTAATTTGCTCAGTGGGGGAGAAAATAAATACCATCTGTTCCGGCAGATACTGCAAGCTATGACTAGCTATGACTAGCAAAGACCAGATGTGGGGGCAACCCCACATGCCTGACCTTTAACCAGCTCCCATTTCCCACCTCTCGGGAGCTGGTCCCCTTTTTCCCTGCCCCCTCCCTTCACTCCTCACATTAAAAATCGGCCTTGTGCCTAATTTGCTCGGTGGGGGAGCAAATAAATACCATCTGTTCCGGCAGATGCTGCAAGTTATGACTAGCTATGACTAGCTATGACTAGCAAAGACCAGATGTGGGGGTAACCCCACATGCCTGACCTTTAACCCGCTCTTATTTCCCACCTCTCGGGAGCTGGTCCCCTTTTTCCCTTCCCCCTCCCTTCACTCCTCACATTAAAAATCGGCCTTGTGCCTAATTTGCTCGGTGGGGGAGCAAATAAATACCATCTGTTCCGGCAGATGCTGCAAGCTATTACTAGCTATGACTAGCTATGACTAGAAAAGACCAGATGTTGGGGCAACCCCACATGCCTGACCTTTAACCAGCTCCCATTTCCCACCTCTCGGGAGCTGGTCCCCTTTTTCCCTTTCCCCCTCCCTTCACTCCTCACATTAAAAATTGGCCTCGTGACCTATTTGCTCGGTGGGGAAGCAAATAAATACCATCTGTTCCGGCAGATACTGCAAGCTATTACTAGCTAAGACTAGCAAAGACCAGATGTGGGGGCAACCCCACATGCCTGACAATTAACCAGCTCCCATTTCCCACCTATCGGGAGCTGGTCCCCTTTTTCCCTTCCCCCTCCCTTCACTCCTCACATTAAAAATCGGCCTTGTGCCTAATTTGCTCGGTGGGGGAGCAAATAAATACCATCTGTTCCGGCAGATGCTGCACTTAAGATGGTTTGTGACAGTCAGTGGAGGGGAAGCCCTCTATACTGGGACAATTATTATTTTTGGTAACCAGAGTGACCCCTTTTAGGGGAGCTGGTTTTTACCTCACATAAACGGCCTTGTGCCTAATTTGCTCGGTGGGGGAGCAAATAAATACCATCTGTTCCGGCAGATGCTGCAAGCTATGACTAGCTATGACTAGCTATGACTAGCAAAGACCAGATGTGGGGGCAACCCCACATGCCTGACCTTTAACCAGCTCCCATTACCCAGCTCTCGGGAGCTGGTCCCCCCTTTCCCTTCCCCTCCCTTCACTCCTCACATTAAAAATTGGCCTTGTGCCTTATTTGCTCGGTGGGGGAGCAAATAAATACCATCTGTTCCGGCAGATGCTGCAAGCTGTGACTAGCTATGACTAGCAAAGACCAGATGTGGGGGCAACACCACATGCCTGACCATTAACCAGCTCCCATTTCCCACCTCTCGGGAGCTGGTCCCCTTTTTCCCTTCCTCCTCTCTTCACTCCTCACATAAAAAATCGGCCTTGTGCCTAATTTGCTCGGTGGGGGAGCAAATAAATACCATCTGTTCCGGCAGATGCTGCAAGCTATAACTAGCTATGACAAGCAAAGACCAGATGTGGGGGCAACCCCACATGCCTGACCTTTAACCAGCTCCCATTTCCCACCTCTCGGGAGCTGGTCCCCTTTTTCCCTTTCCCCCTCCCGTCACTCCTCACATTAAAAATTGGCCTTGTGCCTAATTTGCTCAGTGGGGGAGCAAATAATTACCATCTGTTCTGGCAGATACTGCAAACTATGACTAGCTATGACTAGCAAAGACCAGATGTGGGGGCAACCCCACATGCCTGACCATTAACCAGCTCCCATTTCCCACCTCTCGGGAGCTGGTCCCCTTTTTCCCTTTCCCCTCCCTTCACTCCTCACATTAAAAATTGGCCTTGTGCCTAATTTGCTCGGTGGGGGAGCAAATAAATACCATCTGTTCCGGCAGATGCTGCAAGTTATGACTAGCTATGACTAGCTATGACTAGCAAAGACCAGATGTGGGGGTAACCCCACATGCCTGACCTTTAACATGCTCTTATTTCCCACCTCTCGGGAGCTGGACCCCTTTTTCCCTTCTCCCTCCCTTCACTCCTCACATTAAAATCGGCCTTGTGCCTAATTTGCTCGGTGGGGGAGCAAATAAATACCATCTGTTCCGGCAGATACTGCAAGCTATGACTAGCTAGGACTAGCTATTACTAGCAAAGACCAGATGTGGGGGCAACCCCACATGCCTGACCATTAACTAGCTCCCATTTCCCACCTCTCGGGAGCTGGTCCCCCTTTTTCCCTTCAACCTCCCTTCACTCCTCACATTAAAAATCGGCCTTTTGCCTAATTTGCTCGGTGGGGGAGCAAATAAATACCATCTGTTCCGGCAGATACTGCAAGCTATTACTAGCTAGGACTAGCTATGACTAGCAAAGATCAGATGTGGGGGAAACCCCACATGCCTGACAATTAACCAGCTCCCATTTCCCACCTCTCGGGAGCTGTTCCTCTTTTTCCCTTCCCCCTCCCTTCACTCCTCACATTAAAAATTGGCCTTGTGCCTAATTTGCTCGGTGGGGGAGCAAATAAATACCATCTGTTCCGGCAGATACTGCAAGCAAAGACCATATGTGGGGGCGACCTCACGTATAAGACCTTGGTCAATGTAGGGGCAACCCTTCATACCAATTGTCACTATCCAACTCCCCTACTCCCGGGGAGCTGGTCCCCATTTCCCCTTCACTCCTCACATTAAAAATCGGCCTTGTGCCTAATTTGCTCAGTGGGGGAGCAAATAAATACCATCTGTTCCGGCAGATGCTGCCAGCTATGACTAGCAAAGACCAGATGTGGGGGCAACCCCACATGCTTGACCTTTAACCAGCTCCCATTTCCCACCTCTCGGGAGCTGGTCCCCCTTTCCCTTTCCCCCTCCCTTCACTCCTCACATTAAAAATCGGCCTTGTGCCTAATTTGCTCGGTGGGGGAGCAAATAAATACCATCTGTTCCGGCAGATACTGCAAGCTATGACTAGCTAGGACTAGCTATGACTAGCAAAGACCAGATGTGGGGGCAACCCCACATGCCTGACCTTTAACCAGCCCCCCTTTCCCACCTCTCGGGAGCTTGTCCCCTTTTTCCATTCCCCCTCCCTTCACTCCTCACATTAAAAATCGGCCTTGTGCCTTATTTGCTCGGTGGGGGAGCAAATAAATATCATCTGTTCCGGCAGATACTGCAAGCAAAGACCATATGTGGGGGCGACCCCACATATAAGACCTTGGTCAATGTAGGGGCAACCCTTCATAGCAATTGTCACTATCCAGCTCCCCTACTCCCCGGGGAGTTGGTCCCCATTTCCCCTTCACTCCTCACTTTAAAAATCGGCCTTGTGCCTAATTTGCTCGGTGGGGGAGCCAATAAATACCATCTGTTCCGGCAGATGCTGCAGGCTATAACTAGCTATGACTAGCTATGACTAGCAAAGACCAGATGTGGGGGCAACCCCACATGCCTGACCATTAACAAGCTCCCATTTCCCACCTCTCGGGAGCTGGTCCCCTTTTCCCCTTCCCCCTCCCTTCACTCCTCACATTAAAAATCGGTCTTGTGCCTTATTTGCTCGGTGGGGGAGCAAATAAATACCATCTGTTCCGGCAGATACTGCTAGCTATTACTAGCAAAGACCAGATGTGGGGACAACCCCACATGCCTGACCATTAACCAGCTCCCATTTTCCACCTCTTGGGAGCTGGTCCCCTTTTTCCCTCCCCCCTCCCTTCACTCCTCACATTAAAAATCGGCCTTGTGCCTAATTTGCTCGGTGGGGGAGCAAATAAATACCATCTGTTCCGGCAGATGCTGCAAGCTATGACTAGCTATGACTAGCAAAGACCAGATGTTGGGGCAACCCCACATGCCTTACCTTTAACCAGCTTCCATTTCCCACCTCTCGGGAGCTGGTCCCCTTTTTCCCTTTCCCCCTCCCTTCACTTCTCACATTAAAAATTGGCCTCATGCCTTATTTGCTCAGTGGGGGAGCAAATAAATACCATCTGTTCTGGCAGATACTGCAAACTATGACTAGCTATGACTAGCAAAGACCAGATGTGGGGGCAACCCCACATGCCTGACCTTTAACCAGCTCCCATTTCCCACCTCTCGGGAGCTGGTCCCCTTTTTCCCTTTCCCCTCCCTTCACTCATCACATTAAAAATCCGCCTTGTTCCTAATTTGCTCGGTGGGGGAGCAAATAAATACCATCTGTTCCGGCAGATGCTGCAAGCTATGACTAGCTATGACTAGCTATGACTAGCAAAGACCAGATGTGGGGGCAACCCCACATGCCTGACCTTTAACCAGCTCCCATTTCCCACCTCTCGGGAGCTGGTCCCCTTTTCCCCTTTCCCCCTCCCTTCACTCCTCACATTAAAAATTGGCCTTGTGCCTAATTTGCTCGGTGGGGGAGCAAATAAATACCATCTGTTCCGGCAGATACTGCAAGCTATGACTAGCTATGACTAGCAAAGACCAGATGTGGGGGCAACCCCACATGCCTGACCTTTAACCAGCTCCCATTTCCCACCTCTCAGGAGCTGGTCCCCTTTTTCCCTTTCCCCCTCCCTTCACTCCTCACATTAAAAATTGGCCTTGTGCCTAATTTGCTCGGTGGGGGAGCAAATAAATACCATCTGTTCCGGCAGATACTGCAAGCTATTACTAGCTATGACTAGCTATGACTAGCAAAGACCAGATGTGGGGGCAACCCCACATGCCTGACCATTAACCAGCTCCCATTTCTTACCTCTCGGGAGCTGGTCCCCTTTTTCCCTTCCCCCTCCCTTCACTCCTCACATTAAAAATCGGCCTTGTGCCTAATTTGCTCGGTGGGGGAGCAAATAAATACCATCTGTTCCGACAGATACTGCAAGCTATGACTAGCTATGACTAGCAAAGACCAGATGTGGGGGCAACCCCACATTCCTGACCTTTAACCAGCTCCCATTTCCCACCTCTCGGGAGCTTGTCCCCTTTTTCCTTCCCCCTCCCTTCACTCCTCACATTAAAAATATGCCTTGTGCCTAATTTGCTCGGTGGGGGAGCAAATAAATACCATCTGTTCCGACAGATACTGCAAGCTATGACTAGCTATGACTAGCTATGACTAGCAAAGACCAGATGTGGGGGCAACCCCACATGCCTGACCATTAACAAGCTCCCATTTCCCACCTCTCGGGAGCTGGTCCCCTTTTCCCCTTCCCCCTCCCTTCACTCCTCACATTAAAAATCGGTCTTGTGCCTTATTTGCTCGGTGGGGGAGCAAATAAATACCATCTGTTCCGGCAGATACTGCTAGCTATTACTAGCAAAGACCAGATGTGGGGACAACCCCACATGCCTGACCATTAACCAGCTCCCATTTTCCACTTCTTGGGAGCTGGTCCCCTTTTTCCCTCCCCCCTCCCTTCACTCCTCACATTAAAAATCGGCCTTGTGCCTAATTTGCTCGGTGGGGGAGCAAATAAATACCATCTGTTCCGGCAGATGCTGCAAGCTATGACTAGCTATGACTAGCAAAGACCAGATGTTGGGGCAACCCCACATGCCTGACCTTTAACCAGCTCCCATTTCCCACCTCTCGGGAGCTGGTCCCCTGTTTCCCTTTCCCCCTCCCTTCACTCCTCACATTAAAAATTGGCCTCATGCCTTATTTGCTCAGTGGGGGAGCAAATAAATACCATCTGTTCTGGCAGATACTGCAAACTATGACTAGCTATGACTAGCAAAGACCAGATGTGGGGGCAACCCCACATGCCTGACCTTTAACCAGCTCCCATTTCCCACCTCTCGGGAGCTGGTCCCCTTTTTCCCTTTCCCCTCCCTTCACTCATCACATTAAAAATCCGCCTTGTTCCTAATTTGCTCGGTGGGGGAGCAAATAAATACCATCTGTTCCGGCAGATGCTGCAAGCTATGACTAGCTATGACTAGCTATGACTAGCAAAGACCAGATGTGGGGGCAACCCCACATGCCTGACCTTTAACCAGCTCCCATTTCCCACCTCTCGGGAGCTGGTCCCCTTTTCCCCTTTCCCCCTCCCTTCACTCCTCACATTAAAAATTGGCCTTGTGCCTAATTTGCTCGGTGGGGGAGCAAATAAATACCATCTGTTCCGGCAGATACTGCAAGCTATGACTAGCTATGACTAGCAAAGACCAGATGTGGGGGCAACCCCACATGCCTGACCTTTAACCAGCTCCCATTTCCCACCTCTCAGGAGCTGGTCCCCTTTTTCCCTTTCCCCCTCCCTTCACTCCTCACATTAAAAATTGGCCTTGTGCCTAATTTGCTCGGTGGGGGAGCAAATAAATACCATCTGTTCCGGCAGATACTGCAAGCTATTACTAGCTATGACTAGCTATGACTAGCAAAGACCAGATGTGGGGGCAACCCCACATGCCTGACCATTAACCAGCTCCCATTTCTTACCTCTCGGGAGCTGGTCCCCTTTTTCCCTTCCCCCTCCCTTCACTCCTCACATTAAAAATCCGCCTTGTGCCTAATTTGCTCGGTGGGGGAGCAAATAAATACCATCTGTTCCGACAGATACTGCAAGCTATGACTAGCTATGACTAGCAAAGACCAGATGTGGGGGCAACCCCACATGCCTGACCTTTAACCAGCTCCCATTTCCCACCTCTCGGGAGCTTGTCCCCTTTTTCCTTCCCCCTCCCTTCACTCCTCACATTAAAAATATGCCTTGTGCCTTATTTGCTCGGTGGGGGAGCAAATAAATACCATCTGTTCCGACAGATACTGCAAGCTATGACTAGCTATGACTAGCTATGACTAGCAAAGACCAGATGTGGGGGCAACCCCACATGTCTGACCTTTAACCAGCTCCCATTTCCCACCTCTCGGGAGCTGACCCCCTTTTCCCCTTCCCCCTTCCTTCACTCCTCACATTAAAAATCGGCCTTGTGCCTAATTTGCTCGGTGGGGGAGCAAATAAATACCATCTGTTCCGACAGATGCTGCAAGCTATGACTAGCAAAGACCATATGTGGGGGTAACCCCACATATCTGACCTTGGTCACTGGAGGGGCAACCCTTCATACCAAAAGTTACTTTTCCAGCTCCCATTTCCCACCTCTCGGGAGCTGGTCCCCCCCCCTTTCCCTCCTCCCTCCCCCCATCTCCACATTAAAAAACGGACTCGTGCCTAATTTGCTCAGTGGGGAAGCAAATAAATCCAACAGTGTAGTATCTGTTCTTCAGACGCTTCACTTCAATTTCTTGTTCTCTGTCAGTGGAGGAGAAATTCTTCACGACTGAGACAATTTTAATTTTTGTTCCTTTTCTCCACGTTAAAAAACGACTCTGGTGTCTAACTCTGTCCCGCGGGGAAGCATTGTAAGTAGGAACACTGGAATACAGTTCCAGTCATTCGTTGTAGCTCCGAACGTTTCGCTTATCTTTCGATAAATTTTAATGATGTAAGTTTTCCATTTCTCTCCTAATTCTCATCTTTGATTTTGAAAATTAAAATCATTTAAAGAGAAGTTTAAAAACTCTTTCACATTATTTTTTTCTGGCGCGTTAACCATATTCTGACTCATAAGTGCATTTCCTTATTCATCAGCAAAGCCCAACTGTCGCAGACAGACACGGCTTCTAAAACAAAGAACTCCGTTAAGCATGTAGACCACGTAATTCTCAACCAACTTACACAACGGGCTAACGACACTGCAGCATAAGAATACGTGATTAATGGACGAACGTAGCTGGATATAATAGCCATACTGAGTAGAGTCTGTTGGCGGTTCAGAGAATGCTCCGAATGATGCCTAATCGTTAAACACGGAAACCCAAGGTCTAATAAAACATAGCTCATCGTTCGTCATATGAAGTTTATTAATCGTATAATCTCGAACAGGCCCCATCACTAGCACCTGATATAATGCTTTACGTGACAAAAGTCGAAAGGAAGAGTAACTTCAAGTTTTGTCTACACTCGCAGTAAAAAAGCACCCGTTTCAGGGTATCCAATGCCCCACCCCTATCTGAGTACACACTTTTGAAACCGAAAAGGCGTTTTTTGTATATTATTTCAAGAAATCACCGTTCCTCACGATATGTGCACATTCGATCTAGGTAATATATGCGAAACGTATGTTGACGAATCTCAACACCCGGCATTCTTAGACAGTTTTGAGAATAATGGATGTAAGAGATTTCGCGATGTACCATTGACACTATGCCAAGCCACATGAACTTTAAAAAAAAAGCATGCACTACTATAAGTGAAGTGACAAATTAGAATAGAAAGACGATACGGGATGAGTTAATTGCACACCTGTCCTACCTTTTAATGGAAGATTTATTCGATAACACAGTTCCGTCGTGACTGTGTAACTTTCAATTTTCCAAGTTAATTTTTATGCAGCTGAAGATCAAGAACAAATAAAACGCCGAATATCTTGCAAAGCCTATTAATCCAGTTAAAGCGGGTTGATATGGATACAACTTTCTAAATGCAAATAAATAAATAAATATATAGATAGATAGATAGATAGATAGATAGATAGATAGATAGATAGATAGATACCGTTAATTTTGCTCCCTATAACCACCTTATAGTTTTTTATTCCTATTCTTAGCACTGGTTCGTTACAAGCATTGTCATGGCATCGACATATATAGAGTATTTTATACTGGTACAAGTAACTGTATGAATGACCAGGTTCACCTTTAATCTACGAATAACAACTTCCCGCACAAGCCTGTAAAGCAGCGGTGAATCTCGTAACTCTTTCCTTGTTTCGCCTTTCACATTTTATGATCGGTGTTTCTGAAAAAGACGGAGGAATCGCTGTTTTCTGGGTTGGAATCAAGCATCTAATACTTATCGTTGGCCAGTTTTTTTACCTTGAAGTAATATTATTTTAGTTCCGTATATCAAATAACTTCATGTCTTGTCTGGAGCGATTTACATAGAAAAAATATTTGCTGATTGCAAACATAGCCTGGCTACACATAAGTTTCGTGTATAACGTTGTGTTTAACAATTACAACAAATAAATAAAACAAAATGTTTTTAGAAATCTTATTGCATATATTTTTTAATCTCGTCCCAAGCTTAAATTCTGTTAAAATTCAACCGTTTGAAAAATGTTATGTTACTAAATTTCAATACTTTATAATGATTTATATGATTGATTGAATAAATTCTGAAAATGTAATTAAAACTGAACAATTTTTTTATGTGATGTATGAAATACGCAATGAATTGTGAACCTTTTTTAAGTAACACAACATGTTGAATTATCTGCCCTTTGCTTCTTCTCTCTTTGGAAGCCACCATGTTGGTTTAACCTTACAGCTCTTCAATGAAAAATATTTGATGTTTTTTGGGGATTTTTAATAATTTCGAATGTTTTCACAATACACTGGAATTGGAATTCAGAATTTGATGCGAATACATATGAGAGAAACCCCCTAATTGATTTGAACTCCGTTATGAAAACAACACGTATATTTGTTTAGAAATAATAATCTTTTAGCCGTATCCTATATTATATGTTTGCTGTGGATTGGACTCCTGGATACCAGTTGCACTGAACTCATTATTATCGTTTGAATTTGAGAAATGTCCGCTTCGAATTTTAAATTATTTGATTAAAATTTTGTATCCAGGTATTTCAGCGGGGTGGGGTTCAACATTTAATTCAACAAACGAAAATTAAAAACATTTTTCGATTAGCGGTGAACATTTTGACCCTGAAGCTCGCCGCAATTCATCTAAATATTTGTTTTAGTCCTCAGAAAGGTGTATTGGGTCAGAATTGTCTGAGTTATCTCCCTCAAATTTATTTCTACGTAACATTAAAGAAAAGAGTTCTCCTGTACGTAAGTATGTAATCTCGTTACACCCACGTGCGGAATTTAGAACGAAGTCTTGGCTTCTTTCTGATGCATACTTCATAGAAAACAAACGTCATTTAAAAACACTTGTATGTTTTGACTACGGGTTACGCATTCTGATAACAGTCGAATAGACTCACAGAGACATACGACACCGAGTAAATAGCGTTCTCTTAATCATTGCTAATGCATAATACTCTATCCCTGAATCCGGCAATGCATGTTTTATTTCATTGTATTTGCGACCGTGATGTATTCTTTCTTTAATAAATATGTCGTTCGTTCTCCTTTTGTATATTACAGTGTGTATCACCTTATGTTTCGTATCACCATTTTAATAATTTGTAAAAAAAAGAATATGTTTGTGAATGCAATTGTTTTGTCACGAGTATTCTTTTCACTTTCTTTTTGACACGTAATAACGCAACAAACAAAATGTTGGGAAATATACCTGACACGTAAGGGGCTAAAAATCATAAAAGTTAGAACATAAAATATTTCTAGCTTTTTAACAAATTAAGTTTGCTATTAAAACTCAACTTTAAAAAAGCCCATGAAAAAGACACTTAACATAAAGAAAAAAGGATTGGTTGGTTGGTTGTTTTTGTTTTACGGCATATCAACCCTTTTCAGGTTATTTAATGCCGAATCCGGTGATTTTGAAGAAAATTTTTTTAATAGAATATATTTGTTTTTTGCAAGTCAGTTTCTATTTAACCCATAGTTGAAACCCTAACAGGTACTACCACTCCGGGTCAGAGTGGACCTGGGAGCAATGGCAATTAAAGGGTGGCTCCACACTCCCCAGAGCCCGCAAGCTGGGGCCTCACTATCGGATATAGTTTAAGGTCATATCCAGGACCCCCCATTGAGGGACTTTTACCCTCTGCAGGGGGGCAGTCGGCGTATTCTAATGCCTCATCGACAGGGCCAAAAGAAAAAAGGAGATTTCTCTTTGCACAAGGAAATATCGAAAGATTCGAATTTGCCAAATCAATATAAATAACTAATAAACAAAAAGTAAATTTTGACTGCTCGTCTTAGAAGTAGCTATATTGTTTCATCGTTATCTAATCTACTCTTATATTCTGTAAAAGTGAGAATGTGAGTAAGGAAACTTTTCAACCTATATACCCAACGAATTTTTAATATATAGGCTTGAAATATATGTTATTCAGATATATGGAAAACGTTAATCGCTTTTCATATGGAAAAAGGGCTTCTAAGGAGTAAAAATTGAAAAACTGGTACGTGGTAATCCTCGGATTTTTATCTGTTTACTAACTGTTTCACGATTGTGCACGCGTGAATCGTTCATATTACAGACTCCTTATGTTAAGTATAAATTGGTTTGAAATCACTTCTAAAGAACGTGTCACGCTGGCCGAATTGTAATCGTACATGACTCACTGTCTTTAGGTTTTGGTTTCGATCTCAGCTCGGTTATTTTTGTTCTTACAAGAAATTAACTGTTTAGAAAAAACATAATATTCACATGCATATGTCTCATTTTTTTTCTGTTTGTTTGTTTGTTTGTTTGTTTTCGTGGTTTTTTGTTTGTTTTTACTTCATCTTTTTTTAAAGTAATTTAACATTAGGTTTAATACCTACGGTATTTCTGTTTAAAATAAAGAAGAATTCTGCACTAATTAAAATATAATATTTTGCGTATTTTAGGAAGCGGCAACGCCGGACGTCCCGCTAGTATTCTATAAATTTATTAAAATACATTTTTTGATATTTCATAGTATGTGACGCCAATAATGATTTCTTTTTTTGCTCAACTGCAGATGGCTCATTGTTACAGAACTTCTTACGGAATGGATTTTAATAAGGAGGGTTGTCAAATCACTGAAACACAACATACATGTCCAGGTATTTACATGCGCATTTGATTAACTTATTTTGGGGGGGTTACGTTTATTTTGTATCATTTGAATGATCTCGACTATTATTCTAAGCTTGTTTGTTACTGTCACAACATTTTAGCCGATGTAACCTCCTCGTGCATCGTTTCGAATTAAGGAATCATTATGTTAAACTCGGGAACTTATACAGAATTTCGAACTAACCCGTTTTATATAATCTACACGTGTAGATTCTTTTCACTCGGTTGGTAATGACTTGTTAGAAGTGGTAATTATTATGTTATTCTTCGTTCTTATCGCTTGTAGTAAGGATTGAACCTTCAACCTCCAGAAGACTGTCACGTAAAAGTAAGTATAGCTGACAGAATAAAAGCAATCAGAACTCCTGAATAAAATAAAGGGATAGGTTCGAAATTCAGTAGTTTCCTCGAGTTCGGAATAAATAAAGTTGGAAAAGGTGCTCCCGTAAAAACATTGAAGACGACATAATTTGATACGTGAAAATAACAATCGAGATGAGAATAAGTATGCTGCAGTATTTCGGATAATACAAATTATCTCTTCTCATTCTCAGAATTCAAAAAGGTTTCTGCTGAAACATCAATTATCATGCAAGCTGCTGCATGAAATAATGGAATTTAACTTCAATTTGAAAATCTGTCTATCTATATATCTATAAAAGATCCCAAAACAATAAATTTTAAGGGGTCAAAGTTTAAAAAATTGACCGCTTTTTTTATTTATTTATTTTTTTTTTTTTGCTCAACATGCACCTCCAAATACCCGGGCAACGCCGGGCACCCATGCTAGTATATATATATATATATATATATATATATATATATATATATATATATATATATATATATATATATATATAAAAGTGAAAGTGTGTGTGTACATTTTCCTACGCAATAACTCTGTCAATTTTTATTCTACAGAATTGAAATTGTATATAGAGGGTACTGAGATTTGTGAAAATCGATGTGATCGGTTTTCGGCCAGAAATTTGGCGATTAAGAGGTCAAAGTTCAACGATTTGACCTTTGAGAACTCTACCAAACTCCTCCGACAATTTTGGGTCTAAACAATT